>NC_132784.1:114379263-114692096 GCF_048418805.1 Vulpes vulpes
ACTTCTAAAATTCATTATAATATGCACATATATTTTGAATTATTAGATCATAATATAGTAATTGTGTGTAACTTACAAAATTCCCATAGTTGTATTACAGGTGAAGCTGAACACACCTGGACGATCAAAAACACTTGGAGACACCTGTTTCTGTGATTGTGCCTCTGAAGGAGTTAGAAAACATGTCAAATATTAATCAATATGCACAAGCATGTGGCATCAGGAAAAAATAAAAACTTCCAGTTCTATCCTGTTATGCATTGGAGTTATTTAGCTGTACATCATCCTTTCTTCTCCTCCTCCCCGTGAGCTGGTATGTGCCCTCTCCTGCATTCACAGGGAGCTGTGCTGGGCACATGGAGGGTGCAAACCGGTCAGCAGTGACAGAATTTGTCTTCACTGGCTTCCCCCAGCTCCAGGATGGTGGCCTCTTGTACTTCTTCCCCTTACTCTTCATCTACGCCTTTGTTGTCGTTGGGAATCTATTGATCTTCTTTGCGGTCAGGATGGACGCCCGCCTCCACAACCCCATGTACAACTTCATCAGCACCTTCTCCTTCTTGGAGGTCTGGTACACCACAGCCACCATCCCCAAGATGCTCTCCAACCTGGTCAGTGAGAAGAAGACCATCTCCATGACCGGCTGCCTCTTGCAGATGTACTTCTTCCATTCCCTTGGGAATTCAGAGGGGATCTTGCTGATCACTATGGCCATTGACAGGTACGTGGCCATCTGCAACCCTCTCCGCTACCAGATGATCATGACCCCCCGGCTGTGTGCTCAGCTGTCTGCAGGCTCCTGCATATTTGGCTTCCTCATCCTACTTCCTGAGATTGTAACGATTTCGACACTGCCCTTCTGTGGGCCCAACCAAATCCATCAGATCTTCTGTGACTTGGTGCCAGTGCTGAGGCTGGCCTGTACAGACACGTCCGTGATTCTGGTTGAAGATGTGATCCACGCTGTGGCCATCATCATCACCATCCTAATCATTGCCCTATCCTACATCAGAATTGTCTCTGTGATCCTGAGGATCCCCTCTGCTGAGGGTCGGCAGAAGGCCTTTTCTACCTGTGGGGGCCATCTCACTGTCTTCCTGATTTTCTTTGGCAGTGTGTCCCTCATGTACTTGCGTTTCAATGCCACCTACCCCCCAGCTTTGGACACAACCATTGCACTGATGTTTACTGTCCTTGCCCCATTCTTCAACCCCATCATTTATAGTCTGAGAAACAAGGACATGAAGAATGCAATTAGAAAACTCTTCTATCTTCGGAAAGCATCGAGCATGTCTGGAAGTTCATTCTGAGCAGCAGCTCCACTTCCACTGTTTTAATGTTTCTCTAACAGATTAAAAAATGAAACTATATCTAGTTCTTTGTCACACTGAACTTTCCATCTGTTCTCCTGATTACTTTCCCTTATAGCTACGAAAACGCATCTGTCCTAGCTGTAACACCTGATATTTATATGGTCAAGAGTTTTATTATGGGGTTGAAAGCCTTGCTTGCTTTCTTGTGAAAAGTTGTAACTAAAGACAAACTTCAGAAGCCGGCTGCATGCTTCAGGTATTACACCTCAAGAAAGTTTTCTATTTCATTGCAGATCATGAGTGATCTGATTAGGTTTGTTGGGAAGCAGATGCCTTGTTTAAAAAAGGGAAAATAATAGTTAAGGAAGAAAACTATATTTTTAGTTGTGTAATTAGCTTTTCATTAGAATAATAGGCATCTACATTTAGTAAGACTAAATTATTGCCAGACTTGTTCATAAGAAAAGTCCTTTGTGGGACATTATTTGCACCAAAACACTTCAGTGCACACAGATACACACAGATAGGGATCTTCATCATTGCTTGCCTCCCAGGGCTAAGCATCTTTATTTCCTTTAGCAGAAAAGTCTTTCATCCATCAAATGGCAGTTTTAAATAACAAACAATTCATTTGACTTCTTAACCAAAAGTTCTAAAAATTTTCCTCTTTTTGCTATATCCAATACTATTGCCTTAAGTTTCCATCATCATTTATGCATGCCCATTATAATTATCTTTATAAAACACAGGTACAAATTTTGGTATGAAAATAGGAATTTTATCCTACATGTTTAAATTGTCTTCCTCAATAGTCCAACAAAACAACCAAAACCAAGTTCGTATTAATTTCTCTAAACCCAAAAGACACACAGAACACAAAACCATCCTCCCAGCATACATCACACTCATTCTTCTGGAAAAAACAACAATAGCAACAACAAAAAGAAACAAACAAAAAAAAAACAAAAAAACCAAAAAACCCATAAAAAACAAACAAAAAAAAAAAAAACACAAACCCAACAGCTATGTAAGTCGTGAGAAAGAAGGAAAGGTGATTTCAATAGACAAAATGTAAATACTCTCTTAAAGTCATAATACACACAAAGCAAAATTTAAGGGAGTTCAATACAGGCAAGGGAAGGGCCTATTTAGGAAATATTTTGAAGTAATCTTTTTGATAAAACTGTTGAATTTAACTTGGATTTCCAACCAAAACCTGGATTTTGTTAAATGTATTTTGGGGCCTGTAAATACAGGTTCCTTAACAGATCCCTAGAATGTTTCTGTTCATCAAATGATGGGTTTACCTATTCATCCCTGTCTTTTGGTGGATGGGATGTTAAGTAAAGCTGGAACATCTTTGCTTCCAGAGTCTGAGTTTAGGATTCCACAAGCAACAGAGAAAATTCATTCCTACACGGCACCCTAAGCAGTGACTTTGAACATGAGTCATAATCATCAAAAGTAAAGAAAACAAACAAAGGTCGATAAGGAAACAAAAAATTATCCAGCAAGACCTCTACATAGACTAAGGCTTGCACTTCATGGTTTCATGGTAGCCTCTCCAGAAAATTTGTATTCCTGCTCCATGGCAACCAGCATTCACATCATTAGGTCAGCATTCCTAAGTCTGCAGCAGGTGTTGGGGAGACCAATGTACCACAGGAGCTGGAGAATCTACAGAAAGACCGTGGAGGATGCGTAACGTATTCAAGCTATGCTCCCACATTCGGACACTCGCTGTTGTCGATTGAGTAATATATAACTTCCCATACCGAAAGAAAACAAACCAAAAGATTTAGAAATGATTCTGTTAATCTAAAAGGGTATTGATAAAAAAATAAAAAAAATACAAAATAAAAGGGTATTGATTTCTCCAAGTGTCACTTAGTGTTTATATAGCTCAATGATTTACACTTTTCCTGTGGTGCATTTAAAACAAGAGTGGGGAGGAAGAATGTTCTAAAAGCAACAAACTTATTGGAATTAGGGAATAAAGAGACTGTGCAAATATGTCCTTCTGTAATGCTGCCACTGGTGCCCATCTGCCAATGAGATGCTTACTTGAATTACACTAGGGCAACTCTAGGATTCAGTGATGGCAGGTCTGCTAGGTTAAAAAGAGGGCATTATTGTCATTCAGCCCTTTCAATCTCTAGGCTTCCTAACACCTGGATGAGGGCAAATACAGACCAATTAAGTATTTCTTTTTCTTAAAGCAAATTAAGTCACTCTTCTTTCTTGTCAATTTATGCATCTCCTCATAGAAATAATTTTATTTCTAGAAACAGTGAGCAGATGAACCACAGATTATATATGAAAAGTAAACTTACCAAATGTTACTGATACTAAAAACAGATTAGTTTCCATGGGGGGAAAATAGATAAATTAAATGAATTTGCATATTCAAAGGAGCATATAAAATATTGCTTAGCGATGAAATCCTGTAGTAGTACTACACTTGGGAGAGAAACACGAAGGAAAAAGATCTTCCCTGATTATTTTTTTCCCCTGATTATTTTCCATGGTTAAAAATAAATGTGACTTACATAATGGTAGTTAATATAAATTTGTTTTTATATAGTATTTTAAGTCTCAAATTCCATGACTAGATAGGGATGAGGAGAGAGGTCCTTTTTCCTAACACCGTACACCCTTGAGTCATGCTCACTGCCCACATTCGTATGAAGGACACAACCCCAATGTTATGCTACTGTATCAAGAAACTTCTAAGATATTTTCTTTCTTTTTTTTTTTTTAAGATTTTATTTATTTATTTATGAGAGACATGGAGAAAGAGGCAGAGACACAGACAGAGGGAGAAGCAGGCTCCATGCAGAGAGCCCGATGTGGGACTCAATCCTGGGACTCCAGCATCACACCCTGAGCCAAAGGCAGACGGTCAACCACTGAGCCACCCAGGTGTCCCTCTAAGATATTTTCTATAAGAATGATGAATAGAAAAAAAAAAGTTAATCTATGTTGTTTTATTTTATAACTTTTGCAACACCCAGTAAACAAAATGGTATACAAGAACTATGCACCAATCTTTCATATGTTTTGTGGAGAAAAATAGGAAATTTAAAGAGTTCATCAAAATCAATAGGAATAATTTGAAGGAGAGCCCCATGTACGTTATTGGAAGGAAAAAGTGGGCATTCTTTCATCGTCTTCTTTAGAACTGGCTCATTTTCCCAAATGACATGGTTTCACAAAAATTGTTCTTCTTTTTCTTCACTCACTTATTCACTATACTTACCATGCCAATAAATCACCCTCAACACTACCCTATGTGATCTGTGTTTTTGTAAGGATGAGGTCTGCCCAAACTGTTCTTTGTATGGAACCCTCCCAATTCCATACCAAGATGGAGACTGACCGGTAAAATCATAATGATGACAAGAAAAAGGCAGTAGCAATGGTCACCAGGATCTGTGAATCTTCCATGAAGCACTGAATCCCCTTTGACCTGGAGATCTAATGAGAAGATAGTGCAGAGGTGCTCTGATAATTGACCCCATGAGAGAAAAGATTGCTTTCTACTTATTTACCAGGGGATACATCCTCAGTGGAGCTCATTTCCCCTCTAGTGTCCTCTGTAGGATGGCTATAACAAGTCCTCAGAGAGGGTGAAAGGACATTTGGAAATGCAGAGACCCAGGGAGAAGGAAGAGCCCTTCTGTATCTGTCAGAGGTAAGCCTAGCGTCACTGAGGTCTGGGGGAGAAAACATCCAATTCCTCCCATATTTGGATGAAACACACGCTAAAGACTCAGTGAAGATTTGAGAAGGCTTGAATTTGGGCCCTACACTAGGGCTTCTGAGAAAGTTCCATCATTGGAGCTATGGGCTCTGCATATTTTCAATCAGAAATTATAACCAGTTATTTAGACTGTGTGATGCTCTAAGATATGAATGTTTATGCTTTCCTTCCCACCTGCCTTGCTTCTGGATTTTTCTGGCTTTAATGATGGTTTCAAATCTTATCCAAACCTATTCATTATAAAAGAAGCTACTCTCAAGTACTTAATACATCTTAGGGGGCATGAAAGACAAAAAGCTGATCCTGCCCTGATAGAAGTTCACAATACGGTGAATTGAAACAGATACAAGAATTGCAATGAAACATGGTAAGGTTTATGGCAGGGGCCCCGTGAAGGACACATGAGTAGAACCCAGATGTGTGTGTGTGCATGTGTGTGCACACGTGTATCAATGTCAGGAAGGAGATGAGAACACAGCAACAATCGTGAGGCTTCTGATAGGAGACAGTGGCTGAGCCGAAACCTGAAGGAATCCCAAGAGTTTCCCAGTGAAGAAAAGTGAGTCTGAAGGCCTTCCAAGAAGAGGGTTGCCATTCACAAAGCCAACGATCCCAGGGAGGTGGCAGAGAACCATGAAAACCACCATAGTGTGGGAGAGAGTGGCAGGCAGGTGGCGGGGGTGGGGGCGGATATGTAGGTCTGAAGTCTGGGAAACACACCTGTGCTGGAGACAGAGGTTTGACAACTATGTGTTCATCAACGGAGTGTAGAGGAACATGATCTTAGGGGCCATAGCAGGACCTTGCAGTATATAGCCATGTACTGAATGAGCAGAGAAGATTGGTCCATAATACATAAAATTAGGAAACAATGATATAATACACAGCTGAGAGGAGGCTACTGTCTAGGAACAGGGCACAGCTGGAGTGGGGTTTCATGAGAGCCAAGGGAGAAAATCTTCAAAGAGCAGTAATCAGGAGTTTCTGGCACAAAAGTATGGACATAATATAATAACTTAAACTCTCCAGTGCTTTACAATTATCATGTCCCTGACACACAGGACAGAATGGCTTTTGTAAGCGCCAGTAAAGAGGGGATTCACACAGCAAATGGTTGAGGAGTGAACAAGATCTGAACAAAATGGTGCTAATATTAAGAAAGCTGATCTAGGAAGGAAATGATAACAGATATTAAGCATCAATGCCAGGGACTTTGAGACATTAACTCATTTAATACTCACAACTCTGGTTGCACTAATATGTTTTCAGCTACCGAAGGAGATGCTGAGCCTCGGAGACATTGTGTAACCGGCCCATTATCATCCAAATAATATGTGGCAGGATGAGAATTCAGGCTCATATGTTTGATTGGAACCCCTGCTATTCGTTAATCATTATGCTATGCTGAGTCCTAAATAAAAAGATCACAGATACAGGCAAGTCACTGGTTATTTTGAACCTGGGAAATGTTGGAACACAAAGCACCAGGCACCAAAATAATATTTAGGGTTATACTGTATTGATTCCCTTCTCTGTTAGTTGGGCATAACCTCTCCTGCATTCACAGGGAGCTCTGCTGGGCACATGGAGGGTGCAAACCTGTCAGTAGTGACGGAATTTGTCTTCACTGGATTCCCCCAGCTCCAGGATGGTGGCCTCTTGTACTTCTTCCCCTTACTCTTCATCTATGCCTTTGTTGTCGTTGGGAATCTATTGATCTTCTTTGCGGTCAGGATGGACGCCCGCCTCCACAACCCCATGTACAACTTCATCAGCACCTTCTCCTTCCTGGAGGTCTGGTACACCACAGCCACCATCCCCAAGATGCTCTCCAACCTGGTCAGTGAGAAGAGGACCATCTCCATGACCGGCTGCCTCCTGCAGATGTACTTCTTCCATTCCCTTGGGAACACTGAAGGAGCCCTGCTGACTGTCATGGCCATTGACAGGTACGTGGCCATCTGCAACCCACTCCGCTACCTGACCATCATGACCCCTCGGCTGTGTGCTCAGCTCTCTGCAGGCTCTTGTATCTTTGGTCTCCTCATCCTTCTACCTGAGATTGTGTGGATTTCTACTCTGCCCTTCTGTGGCCCCAACCAAATCCGTCAGATCTTCTGTGACTTCACACCGTTATTACGTTTAGCCTGTACTGATGCCTCTGTGATTCTGGTGCAAGATGTGATTCATGCTCTGGCCATTCTGATAACAGGTCTGATCATTTCTCTTTCCTACATCAGAATTGTCACCATGATCCTGGGCATCCCTTCTGCAGAGGGTCGTAAAAAGGCCTTCTCCACCTGTGCCGCCCACATTGCTGTCTTCCTGCTATTTTTCGGCAGCGTGGCCCTCATGTATCTTAGATTCTCTGCCACATATACACCATTCTGGGATGCTGCCATTGCTCTGACCTTCTCTGTCCTCGCCCCCTTTTTCAATCCCATTATATACAGCCTGAGAAATAAGGATATGAAAGATGCTATTAAGAAACTCCTTTGCCCTCAAAAGGTGTTTAATGTACCTGGTAGGTGACTTAGGCACGCGTCCTCTACACAAATGGAGCTTTCATGAAATATCAGCCCCACAGACAGTAGAACTTAAAGTAATTACACAATTAGTCCAAATTTCTTCTCCACGAGCTGGTAGGTAGACTGATGAAGTTCTCTGAGAACTCACAGAGATGACAAACATACCAATTCCACTCCTTACTTTTTAGGATCAGTGGACTGTTTTCTTGTATTCCCATCTTATTTGATGCTTAAGATTTTATGTATTGTTTATTTATATTTTTAGAGAGAGAGCAGGGGAGACAGAAGGGGAGAGAAGCAGGCTCCCTGCTCCATGCAGGGCTCAATCTCACAACCCCGAGATCATGACCCCAGCTAAAACCAAGAGTAGGATGCTTAAATGACTAAGCCACTCAAGGCACCCCATTTTGTTTGATTTTAATTGATTTTAATTTACTCTTTTACTTTAAAATGATTAATTTTATCAATATTAGTCATACAGGTATTACGTTTTAACGCCATCTCTTTACAAAGCTCCCAGTGACCTGATGGAGCCCATGTAGCTCACTCCCCATGACATTAAGATGACTTGTCCAAGTTCTTTTAGGCAGTTACTGGACATTAAGCATAAACGAGAGTTCCCAGCACCCAGATTGTAGACTTGATCCCCTACCTTTGTTTCCTTTCTTGTCAGGCTTGCTGGTATTCTGAGATCTGTGTACGTGTGTGCTCTGCATGTGATGCTGTCACGAACGGGAGCATCATGGACTGCATTTGGTATTATGTTAACTACAATAAAGAGCAGTTGAGAAGATCAGATCCCTACCTGTGGGAACTTACCATCTTATGTAGGATCAGTGCAAGAGTGTTAAGACTTACTATAATAAATGCATTTATCTACATTTATAGTCAATGAAATTTATTGATGATTTAATTCATCTCTCTAAGAAATCGTCTATCTTCCCTACCATATCAGAGCTAAAATATATAATTTATGTAGTGGTTTTAATATAATACCTATGTGACTTGGTAATAAATATTTTAGAACTCAAAATTATATGCTGAAATTTATCCATGTTACTACAAAGTACTTATATCAATCAGTTTAAATATGACAAAATATTTTACTGATTGGATGTACAAGTTATTTCTCTATTTTGACCCTCTATATTGCTTCCTGACTATCACCATTCTTATAAATATGGCAACTGTCATTTTTTCACATAAAGTTCTTTTCATTTTCAAGAACTTTTTTTTCAAGATAAATTTCAAGAACCTGACTTATTAAAGTAAAATGTGCAGATATATTTATAGCTGTTGGTAAAGATACTGTTTTTATAAAGTTTGCACTGGTAATGCATTAATGTGGCACTTTCAATACAACTCTAATAGTAGTTGATATAGATTAAATAATAAATCTTCTTATTCTGTGGAGCTGTCAATTCTATCACTGACAAGTTGAAATTGCACCATAATAGAGTGATAAATCTCCATGGTAAATTGAGTTGGTCCTGGTTCTTCACACCCCTGTAACAGAATTATAACTCCACAAATTTGCAATGAGTGGATTCATGGTGGGTACCGTATACTTCCCTGCCCCACAACACTGGATCAGCCTTTTTCTTTATTTGATGATTGGGATGCCAATGGACATTCTTAAGATCAAATCTGTGCCTTTATAGTTGGATTTGTCCTCAGTAGCTGCTTCCCTTGCAGCATTGGACACATGAGGCCATGTCACTGAGAGTCCCTGGTTCAGAGAATGAGAGACATGTGGAGCAGACCTGAACCCAACCTGCCCGAAGCCTGGTGTCTAGAGTCCAGAACCGAGAGCCAGGAGTCCAACCTAACTCATCTTGTTGCAGCAGATGAACAGACTTATGAGTATGAGACTAAATGATTATTGTTTTAATGTCTGCCTTGTGGGCATTTTGTCATTGCACCAGCCTGGGATGGCAGAAATTTAGTAACTGGTGCTTATTATTTGAATCTTAAGATCTTCTTTTAGGTTGTAAGTATTTTAGAATTGTATTCTTAATTTTTTTTAATTCTATCATTTTCAGAAAGATTACTTGCACCAAATGTGTGGTTACTTAACCATGCTACCTGATTGTATGTGTGTGTGAATGTGTCTGTGTGTGTAAAAAAGAAATTTTACACATTAAGGAAATTTTTGATTATTTAGAAACATTATTTAGGTGCTGAAGGGGAGGTGAAGAGATATGGAGAGCCATTCTTTGGAAGTTACATTCTCTTTTCTATACCATTGTCTTCATCATTTTTGTGGCTTATAGTCACCTAGCACTTGGTCAGTGCTTGAAAATAAAGTTAGAACATTAAAAATATTTTAAGGTAGAATAAAAGTTCAATAGAAAAGCTCTTCAAGCCATGTGAAAATAAGAAATATGCACAACATATTGAGGCATTGTAGAAATCCTCCTTTTTTATTCTTATTACTTGCTGTATGTACATAAGCAAAATGTTTTGTGTTAGTACAAACATAATACAAAATTCATATGAACTCTCTACGATGCTTTCTAACTAGAAACTGCTATGTTAGGTAATCTGGTGTGCCTTTGTCTGAAGCCATAATATCATTCCTTATTGCATAATTATTTAGTTTGTTTTCAGTGAGAAAAATCCTTATACTTAAATAAAAAGACTTCTTTAAAAAACCAAGAAAATAGAAAAAGAACTTAAAGAAAATCAGCAACTGATCTAGACAAGTAATTTAAAAGATGATAAATGCAAAAGGCTCCTGAGTACATGAAGTGATGCTTAAATTCTTTGTTAAGGGTCAGAGTTGGAGGGGATGCAGAGACAAAAAACACACATACCCAGCTGTGAATGTAAACTGGTGTAGACATTTTGCAGAAAAATCTGGTAGAACTTAAATTCAAGTGTATTTTGTCCTAGTAATCCTGTCCCTAGGAATATGTCCCAAAGAAATTAATATATGTGAAGATGTTGTTTGGGTTTTGGGAAGTTGGTAGCAAT
The DNA here is from genome assembly GCF_048418805.1 of Vulpes vulpes. Classification (NCBI taxonomy): domain Eukaryota; kingdom Metazoa; phylum Chordata; class Mammalia; order Carnivora; family Canidae; genus Vulpes; species Vulpes vulpes. Next base: position 114,389,844 of record NC_132784.1, read on the forward strand.
CTGTGACCTACTATGGGAAAAGAAATACTTAAAATATGATGAGTGAATACTTCAGAGGGTCATATATGTGTTAGGTACTATAAACTTAATGAACACAAAGAAACATAAATAACTAAAAAAATAATGCTGACTAAAGAAAACAGCAATGCAATGAAATCAATTCAAAACAATTGATATAAACAAAAAGTACATGTACATAAAATACAAATGTATGTCTTTCAAGAAAACATACATACAAAAGATATCTTAAAGCTAAACAAAACAAAATAGCTGTATAGGAAAAAATAGAGGAAGAATGAAAACAAAGGAAATTAAAAATAAATTTCAATATAAATTTAGATATAATCCCTTTTCTTTTACAAAAGCAGATCACAGCCATTAGTGTTACATTTTCTGAGTTAATAACACATTTATGTCTCTCCAAGTCACAGCACAGAGATCTATTATTTCCACATATAATAACTGCAGCATGTTTTGTAGTTGTCCCATCTGTTACTTATTTAATGTCTATTTGCTGCAAATTTGAGTTTATTTCAATCACTTTTAATCATACAAAAGGCCACAGTGAAAAACTACATACAAGTTTGCACATTGCAATATTATTGTAAGATTAATTCCTGAAATATAGATGCAATATTTGATGGTATTCATGGTTTAAAATGAAATAGATAATTCCAAATCACCATTCTAAATATTGTAAAAATTTATACAGCCAGCAATATTGAGGGTTTATATTTCAACACATTACTCCATGCAATGTATATCACTCATTGTATTCTTTGTCAGTCTAAGCAGACAAAACAAAACAAAATGCAGACATACATTTATTTGAGAATCACTGAAATAATTTGTTTAATAATTTATTAATATTTAATAACCAGAGCAGGTCTTTTTAACTCTTAAATATTATGTGTCAACAGTTTTTCTATTGAGCCCTGTGTTTTATAAAATTTCAACCATTAAATAAGTAACTACATATTTCAGTGTTGTTGTAATGTTTCAAAATATTAAAAAATGAGATATACTTTCATATTATAATTTCATATAATTTACAAAAATAGTGAGGTTTTTTTCAATAAATCTCAAATGACTGCAACTATATAAGTTTCTTAGACATGACTTCATATACTATTTGAAGGTAATCATTACCTGAGTTTGGAACTGATGAAACAGAATTAAATGTCATTGTTGGTTTTCAAGTGTAAAAGTGTTTCTATGTAATAACCAATGTCTTTCATGGAGTCTTATAAATAAATACAATGCTTAAAATTGTGTAGGATTTTAAATTACAATTTAATTTTCAGAGTAATATTTTAAGGTGAGAAAGGATATAGCAGATACTGTTGACTCAGTTGTTTAATGCAAGACTCATTGCTAAGCTTATTATTCTTTGCGGACCTCTGTTAAGGGGTTCTCACCATCAAGATGTTGGCAATAATTAGCTAGGATTTCTGCGAGAGCTTTTGTTGATAGACTCTCAGTCACAAAATTTTCTGCCCTGAACATGCAAATGATGCTTGATATTTAGAGATCTATTTTGCAACCATAAGGAAAAGTCCAAGAGAATGACTTGTCAATTTGGGATCAGATAAGCAAAGAACATTCCTGACACAAGTATAAATTGTAGTTTAATTATAAAGTAAGAATCAGTAAGCAGTCATCTTTTGAAGTACAGTGTTAGCATCAAGTTGAACTTGTCAATGTGAACATGGAATTTTTAGGAAAATATATTTTTAGCTGCTAATTCCCACGTGAAATATTCCAAAAGAAAATATAATTTCCTAAAATTCAGATTTGGGTTTCCAATAGTTGTTTTCAATAACAAAACTAGAACTTTTTTTCTTTTATTTATTTATTCATGAGACACACACACACACACACACACACACACACACAGAGGCAGAGGCACAGGCAGAGGGAGAGGCAGGCTCCCTGCAAAGGAGCCCAACGTGAGACTTGATCCCGGATCCCAGGATCATGCAAGGCAGACGCTCAACCACTGAGCCACCCAGGCATCTCAAAACTAGAACTTTTTAAAGAAGAGCTTATCCCATGACACGAGGAAGGAGAAGTTCAAAGAGAGAATGGAATATCTTATGGCTTAAAAGCAGGGCTGCTGTTTCCTAAGTTTGGCCTGGATATAAGTAATCAGGAGTTCAGATCTCACTTTTCACTGTTCCACAAATGCCCTGCTTTCTGCTGTATCAACTTCTTTCAAATCTGAGTCTTGGATTTTCAGCATTTTGATTCAATTAACAGCCAATCTAACCAGAATTACTACAGAAAAAGGAAGTTTTTAAAAATACATTTATTCCAATGCATCAGGCTCCCAGACTCTCTCATTTGTCCCCAGAACTGGGATTCTCCTAACTGCCAGGCTGAATTGTTTTTCCTAATTGGAGCCATCATGGGAACAATTGTTTTCTTATCTTAATTAGTTTATGTAAAATCCTCAAGAGAGTCTATCTTCCCATTCTAGTTATGATCAGGAAAAGATACACATATACACACAAATGGGAGGGTAGGGAGAAACACTAGGGAGCATCAGGTCTATATATATCACTGACTGGTGAAGGAAATACAGTTTAGATGGAAGACTCAGAGTAGGGACATAGCAGGAGAGCAAGGGAGGTTGATGGCCACATCAGGGCAGGGAAAGATAGAGTCTTCATCTATGTTTGTCCGACTTTGGAAGCCAACAGCAGTGAGGTCAGTGAATTAACTAATCTGGGGGAATTGAAGATATCTAGAGAAAGAATAATCCACTGCATAAGAATAGATAACCCTAGTGTGCATGCAGACACTGTGAATAACTGCTGAGAAGATTTTGAGCAAGGAGGAATTAGCACGAAAAATATTATAGGGCAAGTTAGTGTAAAGGACAAAATTTTAAATATTAAAGTCCCCCAGGAAATGGGGTCAAGGCTCAAGTGGTTGCTTTAAAACCACAAATGAGCATTGTGATTGATTTCTGAAATGTTTCAAGAGTCAATGTTTCTGGAATGAAGTGAGATTTACAGTCAGCTGTTCAGCACAAACACCATTAACATTTGCACTGGATTTACAATTACTAGTTTTAGATAGAGGAGAGTTCAGTGGGGGAAAGTCTAATGGTTTTCCTTTCAGGTTTAGATTTTCCTTATCCCTTTTTTGGCTTGACCATATCTTTTCAGGAGATTAGAGAATTAGGTCTGCGTCTGCTCAGAGGCACCTTCTTGAACTAGTAGCTTGGTTCAGTCCGTACAACCCTGCCCTGAGGGCCACAGTTAGAAGATGTGGTGGTGATGACCACTGGGGACATCAAAACTCATGGAAAAGATAGATATGCATATGAAAAATCAAAGCACCTAAGGAAAAATATTTTAAAAGGCATAGATAGATATATGATAGATATGATCATCGATAGGCATATATATATATGTTTGTGTGTGTGTGTCAACTATATATATATTAGTATATTGTCACTCACATATATATATGAATATATATATATATATATATATATATAGCAAAGGCAGTTTATGATCTCCTATTTCAGTGATTAGGAAAGTGTCTTCCTAGAGGACTTGATACCTTTTTAAAGCTGAGCCATCTTGGAAGAAGAGAATAGTGAGAATGTGAAACTCAATTGGAAGATGGAAGGAAGTCACACGAGCAAACTGATGTTCTACCCAGACAAATTTTGAGGGGATGGAAGCTTGTATGAGATGTAAGACCTCTGGAAACCTGTTACAAAGGTCGAAGCATTATGAGTAGGCATCAAATTTGGGTGACGGCAATGGAAATAAAAGATATTGATGATGGAACAAGAAAAAAGTTAAGCAGAGAGTGATGATTAATTGGGTTTGAGAAATGAGGGCACAGTCGATATAAAATGAGTGATGCTGGTATCTAGATAAATAAAAATAAGAAATTCAGCAAGGGACAATGGGGGCACACTCAGGTGAGGATGGTGCACTAGCCTGCTGGGGTTTTAGTAAAAAAGCATCACAGACTGAGTGGCTCAAGCAATAGGAATTTATTTTCTTACAATTCTGGAAGCTGGAAGTCTGAGATCTATGTTTGGGCAGAGTTGCTTTCTTCTGAGGCCTTTCTCTATGTTTTGTATGAGACCGCCTTCTCCCTGAGTCTTTCTATGGTCCTGCCACTGAAACTGAGTCTACAGTTTCTCTTCTTAGATGATCCCTGGTCATATCAGATTGGGGCCTATGCTACTGTTCTCATTTGATTTAATTATATCCTTAAAGACTCTTTCTCCAAATAGAGTCACATTCTGAGGTACCAGGGGTTAGAACTTCAACATGTGAACTTTGGGAGGACATAGTTCAGCCTGTAACAGGTGGAGTCTGCATGTTTGGGTCAAGGTGAGGCCTCTGAGTGGGAAGGTTCTGAAGAAAATGTGAGGGTTCAGAGAGAGATCCAAAATAAGGAATCCTGGAGTCACATCAGTATGAGAGTAGGAAGCCAATAGAAGTTGATCAACAGTTTTGAGTAAATAAGATCTCTGTGTAAAAAAAAATGGAGTTAGAAATAAAAGAACAAAGATAGAAATTGGGGGGTGTGTGGAAGACAAAATAGCCACTGAGACAAATCAGGATAGTGTGGTGTCAAAAGGCAAAAAAGAAAAGATTTTCAAGAATCAGGTCAATCACCTGATTGACCTTTGGAGGTCAGTGGCAATGAGGAGAGATGGAGGCCATTGAGTTTTTAATCAGAAAGCCACTAATACACTTTAAGAAAAGAGATATGGAGCATTGAGAGCAGATCATTGATTTAAAGGGATTCAGGAGGGAATGAAGACAGTAAATATATATCCACTTATTAGGGGGAAATGATGTTGGTACAAAGGAGAGGAACTGTCTGTGTAGAGACAGTACTTCTCCCTCAAGATAAGATCTGTGCACATCTGATAGCAGAAGAGAGAATCAAAAAATAAATGAAAATAAAAAATAAAAAAAGAAGAGAGAATCAGTGAAGAAAATAAAACAAATGATTCTGAAAAGGGAATAAATTAATAAGACCATATCCTGCGATGTGTTGTTTACATCGTGTTCCACAGAGCCTGCAGCTTCTCTCTCCACCCCAGCACCCCCTGCAATCCCACTAGAGCACCTCTCTGCATTTTTGGCTTCACATAGTTACTTTCCATTAGTTATGGCATTTGACCAAAGCCTTCTGGTATAAAACATATTTGAGATCCATTTCCTAGAAAGGGGAGAAGGGAAGGAAATGAAGGTAGTATGGCCTACCTTAAAAAAAAAGAAAAGAAAAGAAAAGAAAAGAAGAATAACATGTAAAAATTGCTATTATTTGTCTCCCCTGAATATTGTCTGAACAATTGTCACATATACATATTATGATATTATACGTATATATGGAGATAGAGAAAGGGGATGTGTTAGAGAAGAAAGGGAAGGAAGGGGGTGAAATTCACCAGTGACGGTTTGTCTTTGCCATCAAAATACTCAATTAAATCATATGTAAAGAATCAGAGGAGGACCTGGGAGCTTGAAGAAAGAATCCTGAAACCATTGTGGGGAAGTTGTCAGGGAATCAGTGTGACTTGAATACAGGGGGAAAAAAATCACCTTCTTGTTCCTTCACTGCCTTGTCTAGTTCTTTGTCTAAATATAATGATTTTCAAATGATGTCCCCCTAACCAGTAGGATTAGAATCACCCAGAAATGTGTTAGACATGTGAATTATTTTGCCTTTTCCAGGATCTACTGAATTAGAAACTCTCAGGGTAGGGACCAGCAATCTGAGCTTTAACAAGCCCTCCATATGGTTCTGAAGGATCCTAAAATTAGAGACTCATTTGTCTAAAATACTGCCTCTACTTTCTGACTGGATATTTTCCCACACCATAACTTTAGTTGTAAACATCTACAGAGTACGGGCTGCTTCCTTCGTCCTTTGTCTTCCTCTGCATCCCCAGTGCAGGGATCCTCATAGAGCTGAGCTGGCATTTGGTAAGCACATTCCCTCTGGACCACTAGTAGGCATCTCCTACAAAGTTGAGTGCACTGGGAGTTGGAAGTCCTTGTTTTCAACTAGAAAATGGAGAGCCCCAATCAAAGCACCACTCAGGAGTTCATCTTCTCCGCCTTCCCTCGTTCCTGGGGAAGCTCTGTCTCCTGTTTTGTTCCCCTGCTCTTCATTTACACTTTCATTGTCTTCGGCAACCTGGTCATCATCACAGTGGTCCAGCTGAATGCTCACCTCCACAAGCCCATGTACTTCTTCATCAGCGCCCTTTCTTTCCTGGAAATCTGGTACACGACAGCGACCATCCCAAAGATGCTTGCCAGCCTGCTGAGTGAGAGGAAGAGCATTTCCTTAAATGGTTGTCTCCTGCAGATGTACTTCTTCCATTCCACTGGCATCAGTGAGGTTTGTCTGTTGACAGCAATGGCCTTTGACCGCTACCTGGCCATCTGCAGCCCTCTTCATTATCCCACTACCATGACCCCCAGGCTGTGTGCCCAACTGACTTTAAGTTGCTGTGTTTGCGGCTTTATCACGCCTCTCCCTGAGATTGCCTGGATCTCCACACTGCCATTTTGTGGCTCTAATCATCTTGAGCACATCTTCTGTGACTTCCTCCCCGTGCTACGCTTGGCCTGCACAGACACACAAGCCATCGTCATGATTCAGGTAGTAGATATTGTCCATGCAGTGGAGATTATTACAGCTATAATGCTCATTTTCATGTCCTATGTTGGTATTGTGGCTGTAATTCTACATATTAGGTCAGCTGAAGGCCGACGCAAGGCGTTTTCCACGTGCGTCTCCCACCTCACTGTTTTTTTGCTTTTTTTTGGCAATGTGGCCCTCATGTACCTACGCTTCTCTGCCACCTACTCCTTATTCTGGGATACAGTCATTGCTCTGGCCTTTGCAGTTTTGTCTCCCTTCTTCAACCCCATCATCTATAGCCTGAGGAATAAAGAGATAAAGGAAGTGATAAAAAAACACTGGGGTCAAACTAAAACCTTTTTTTATAAGACCAAGGACCTCAAGTAAGATCTAATTATTGGAAGTCTACACAGGTGTTGGTGACTTTTCATTCTCAACTCTCTGTGATCTGCCTTTTCCCATCATCCTTTTACTCAAACTGGTCTTCCAGAGGTCACCAAGAAACAAAATTCACTAATAACTGAATTCAATAGTTTCTTTCACTCTTTATCCAACTTGACACATTGTTGGATCTGACTTTGTTAGTTCAGCTTTCTGCCATTCAGTGTGGTCAATATAAATTCATTCTGTGGAAATGATCTGGGTCAACATTTAATTTTAATGTAGTCAAAGTATTTGTAAGATATAATAATTGAAAATTCATCTTTAAGATTCCGTTCTTTCCTTGGTACTACCAATGGATATAGTTAAAAATAACACTATTCCTAAATTGAATGTTCATTGTTGATAAATAGCTGTATAGACCTATTTCAACAGGTTCTCTTATGACTCACCTGCTCTGTTTGTACCTTAGCAGTGCTATGCAACTGGAATTCCATGTCTGGGTCAGTAACGGGCCAAGGCCATCTTTGTGTGCTTGCAATCATCAGTAATATGTGAAATGAGTGGAGGCCACTGGGCTCAAGACCAAATCAACCTTATTAATTTGGTGACCATAAGAAACTAGGAGAATGGCTGGACTTCTGTAAAATTGACAGGGGAGGAAACCTAACAAAGTAGTTGGCTACAATTGTGAGGTGGTTAAAGACTATGGCAAAGAATCTTAGGCCAAGAAGATCATTGAATAATACTGCAATGCAAAAAACAAAATTTAAAACTTGGCCTTAAAAAAAAGTAAAGCAATATCACTTCATTAATGAATCAGTATTTTTTTTTCATAATTAAAAAAAATAGCCTCCTCTTTGTTCTCAATGTAATTAAACATATTGTGTGAATTAAGCAACAACATCAATAAATCCTCCTCGGATGAGTAAACCAATATGGCCATGCTGCGTTCTGAATGTTCCAGTCAGCTGGTCAACAGTATTGAATGATTCTACTCTTTTCGATCTCTTTTGAGGGTTAATTGTACTTTCCCAAGTACAATATTGTTAGAGAAGTGATATGTACAAGTCTCCAGCAGGGGAAAGGGTTACATAGTTTTCTTGTCTGTTCTCTCCACTTTTTGTATTATTTAATCCTTGCCTAGATATTATTAGTGTCCCTAAACCTTGATATGGCTAAAACTATCTCTTGCTTCAAGCTGCTCTCCCAACTGAGGCTGAGCTATTTGGCAAAATCTAGATTTGATCACTTTATTACTTTGCTTAAAAGCCTATGATTAAACCCACTCTACTCTAGATTATCAATGAAATTTTAGTAGGTAACCTCTGTGTGTGTGTGTGTGTGTGTGTGTGTGTGTGTGTGTGTGTGTGTTAAACAAAGAAAATTCCAAGCTGAGGGAAAAACAAAAGCATAGGAAACAGAAAAAGAAAGCTCAGGGTGTGTTGACATTCATGCATTATTTCATTATAATGCCCTTCGTAAATTCACAGGATTAAGGAAATGTGTGGCTTCTGACTTGGTGAGCACAAGAGCAGCTAATTCATTCTTCTTAATTTTAGATATATTTCTTTTATCAACAACTTCACTGCATTTATTAATCATAGTTTTCCTTTTTATGTTCACAGTGGCAATTATATTTATTGATAATAGCAAAAATACAATTTTCTACTTATTGGGCATGCACTATATAATAAGACATTGTAATAAATGTCTCCAGTATATATATATTACTTGATAACAATCCTAAGCAATAGGTATTATTATCATTCTTATTATATAAGTGAGAAAACTGTGACTTTCAAGGGTTAAATAGTTTGTCTAAAGACATATCTTTAGTAAGACGTTGTGCTGTGATTTGAACCACATTCTATTTTATTTCAAAAGCCTTGCTCTTCACCGCCATGCTATATTCAGAATATCATGTTGATATTCTTGAGAAAACAGAAGAGGACTCGCTTCTCAGCAGCTACACAGCATAGAGCATCCCTGAGGTTCTTGTTAGTGCTATTGAAATAGTTCATCCATTTTTCCAAGAAACTTTTAAAATGTGTCACTACATGCAGAGGAAAGTGGTAAGTGTTGGAATGATACTGGTACAAGGCACATTCTCTGATGCACAGAGGCTCACAATTTGGGACCAGAGTTTAAGAAATGAAAGAAGCTGAAATATTTCTTTTACTTTTCCTGATCTGGAAAGCAACCATTCTATTTGGTCCACATTTTAAAAAATCAGTTTGCATAAGATTAATGAGGGTCTCCCATTCATGGTAGGATAGAATGAAATACTTTTATTAAAATATGGAGCTGACTTCACATATGTTCTCATTGTATGCAGGATGGAGTTCAGCCATTTAACTTAGTACAAGATTATAAATATCTGTTTATATTCAGGAGGATATGATTAAGGTGGTGGAGAATAAAAAATAAACAGGATAATAATTCCCAGTTTTGTATTATTAATTGTTGCTGAAAACCTAATGACTTTCATTCTCTTGAGACTAAATTTCTGTCTCTTTACCTCATATACCTTTAGACCAGTGCTTTTTCATTCTTGGAAAAATAGCTACAATAAAATCAAAGATGTTGTCCAAAATGATGAGTGAAAAGAAGTACATAGAATTTGGGAAGGTCATCAAGATGATGTGATGTCGGTTGACCCATGAGCTGGATCTGGGTAATGGGAGGTCCACACCCCCTCCCTGGTCCTTGGAACGTGGGTTCTACTTGCCTTTCCCTCCTAAGAGGCTCCTTGTTCCAAGAACCCAGCCTTGACATAGTGATGTGCTGCTGACAGCATCTGGCCAGTATACATGACTGAATCCCGTTAATGCCTCTAAATAAACTTTTAAGACTCTAGTGAGTGAGAGGATAAGCCCATCCCATGGTTGCCCAAGACAAACCTTGTACGTAAGTTCCCTTTGCTTATTAAACCTGCCACCTACCATCCTGGAGTGGCCTGCCTCTTTGGGGGGCTTTTAATTTGTTTCAGAAAAAGGGAAAAGATGATATAATGGAACCTTCGATGTAAACTTAAAAATGTCTTTTCTTTCAGTGATTGATTTACAAATGTCCCGGTTCAAGTCACCTATATTTGCAATAACAAACTATTCTTCCAGTTTTTTAAAATCATTGTTTTCATGAAAATCAAATGTTACTGACATCACTTTGCTTGTAGTATATATATATATATATATATATATATATATATATATATATACACACACACATGCAGAGGAAAGTGGTAAATGCATATCTATATATATACATATACACATTTATGCATTTTTTAAAAGATTTTATTTATTTATGACAGACAGAGAGGGAGAGAGAGGCAGAGGCACAGGCAGAGGGAGAAGCAGGCTCCATGCAGGGAGCCCGACGTGGGACTTGATCAGGGGTCTCCAGTATCCGGCCCCGGGGTGAAGGCTGCACTAAACCACTGAGCCACCGGGGCTGCCCCTATATTTATGCATTTTGAATGAAGCCAACTGTAAGCACGGGAGCCATTAGCATATTCTCATTACATATGTAATGTGAAAAGTGGGCCCTCTGTTTTGTAAACCCCTCGAGAATAGACATCTTGCTTTGTTCACCTCTATGTTCCCAATGCCTGTTAGAAACTCTTATCCATAGAAATGCTTGATAATGATTCATTCAAAGAGTAAAGTTTTAGAATAGAGGCAGTCTATGTTTCTTGACAAATTACAATTGATAAAAAAAAATTAAGTTATAGAAAATACTCAGGCTTTTGCTACATTCACCAGAGAATGACAGGGGAGGGGAGATAATGGGCAAAGGCAAGTTATCTGGTCTATTTGCAGTTGCACATGCAGCAATTTTTAATAGTGAAATGAAGCCATGTCACAGATAATCCACTAAAATTTCTATGACTGGCATATATTTAGATGTTAAATAGAACTTTCATTGATATCATGGGACTCCAGTCCCTTAAATATAAGAACTAAACTTCATAGTTTAATTAAGGCTGTGAAGGAGATAGTATGTTCATTCCTGGCATTTGGCTCCTACTTTCTTTTATTTTAATGAGAAATAATATGTTTTAGTTGAGCTCTTTTTTCCCTGAGTGGGGCCATGGCACCAAACCTGCTATTTTTATAAGGTTTATAAGGACTTGGGTTTATTGCTGTACTCAAAGAAAATTATTAGTGGATGGGAACATCAAGCAATTTTATGTGAGATTTTTAAATGATGCGTTGCAAATCATTCTTTAAAAGGTTCAACCTTAGCTTTATGAGGAATTATCTCATAGCAGATCCCTGCCCTTTACATTCTGATTCTCAAAATTAATGATTCAGTATAAAATGTATGACTTATAACTAAGATATAAAGTGAGTCACATAACAATTCTCTGAAAGAGGTAGGTTAGTCATTACCACCCCCATTATATACTTAACAAAATTAAAGCAAATTTCCAATGCTCATCTGGTTATTAAATGGAGGAATCAAGCCTTCAAATTAGATGGTTCAGTCTCAAATCCATTGTACTTACCATTATCCCCAGCTCTCCTCTCTCCTCGATCACATGGTCCATTGTATAAAGCAAATGTCATGGGTCTTGTTTTTTCTATTCAGTGCAGTGACACTAAGTAAAAAAAATTAAAAAAAAATAAGAGAGACCCACAGATGATTATAGTAGGGAGCACAAGAGTTCTATTTCTTTGATGATAGAATCGCAAACTTGAAAAATATATATTCTGAATAGAGTTAAGACACAAATAAATAACTTTAGAGGATCTCGAGTGATAAGAATTAATGTGGATACAGTTAACTGCAAAAAGATCAGTTTATGGTTTTGAATTATATTATCTAATATTCTAACCCATTTAAGAGGCAAAAATTAGAGATATTTAAAAATGAGAACTAATTCTGGAGAAACAAAAATTAAAAATGTTAAAATAATAAAATAATAATGATCTTTATCCCGTGGGGAAAAAATTATTTTACATTAAAATTAACATTATTTTTCTTGTTGGTAAATGAGCTGAGGAAGTTGGACTCCAGAAAATCCTTGTTTATCCAGTAAACATGATACGAATGGTAGTGATGCAAGTTGGGAATACTCCAGAATTTGGGGTGTAAAGCATCTCTTGGAGTTTCCAGGCCCAAGAAAAGATCTGATAACTGAGGGGAGGCCCCAGACAAGCTGGACAGAGCTGATTAAACCGGTATGTGAAGCACAGATCTGCCTAGAGCAGATAACCACGACCCATACAAGGACCCTGCAAATTACTCCCGCCCATAAAAAACTGAAGGTAAGACTCCTCTCTAATGAAGCTGTCTGGGATGCACTCCAGCTTCCTCTGCAGCTGCTCAGCACTCACTCATTTACAGCGGAACAACTTGCAATTTTAAAAAATTAAAATAAAAAAAATAAAGATATACAGGGCTCTAAACCTCACTGTATTTGAATCAGAGTCTATGTCGTCAGAGCCAATGAGCATTCTTGGAAAACTGTGAAAATGGCCAGAAGGTCAGGAGTCTAAGAGTTAAGCCATTGGGACTTAAGATTTTCTTATTATGTCTCTCCATCAATCCCAAGGGTACCCTGATCCTTGCCTATCTGGTAGTGCTTAGGGACTGCAGTAACTCGACTTGGCCACCACAGGGACTGAGAAGATGGGGTGGGACTGAGGCCTGAGGCTAGTGGGCAGCTGCTATCAGAGTAGCAGCCAGAGTGCTATCAGAGAAGCTTGTACCATGAGTCTCTCCCAGCTGCCCACTATGGCTAAAACCTCAGAGAACGCTGAGTTATGATGCATAAAACCTCTTCCTGGACCCTTGCACACTTCCACATCACTACCTGCTCTAAAAACTATTGTTCCTACCCACCTTTATTTTATATTTCATGGTGACCAATCCTTCTGATTGGCCTTGTTATTTCTTTGGTCACAAGGTTATCACAGGGTTGGCACCGTTGGTGAGAAAATTCTGGAATGGGTCCACCAGAGATATTGATGGATAAGAAAAGTTTAACTAGAATAGATGAAAATCAGGGTGGCATGATGGTCATACTCACAGGGACATGGCTCATTGTTTGCATATATACAAACCAAAAGCCGGGGGATGGAATGCCTCTCAGACACTATTTCTGTTCTCATATAAAAATAGGGATGGTAATACTTGCTTCACAGAATCTTCTAAAGATTAGAAATTAATGCGAATCAATCATGTCAATTTATAAATTTTATGTACATTAAGATAATTGATGGTGGTTCTTATCTCTTAGATAAAGATTTTAAAATGTCTTCTCCTCACCCCAACTCCATCAGAGGTTCCTTGGTGCATGTGATATAATTCATTCTCTTAGACTTGTGTTCCAGCCTGTAATGCTCCAGTATATTCGAATATAATGAAACTATATGGAAGGTCAAGTAATACTAGACTTTCAAGAAGAGTATTTAAGCTGTGTCAGTTGAAGGAGAGGGAAGAGGGGAATCAGAAGTGTAGAACCTCTCTCTACTCTAGTAGAATATGAAGCTAGGATATTTAAGCTGGAATCACCCTGGAATGATGCGTGAGTAGCACACCTAGCTCAGCTAGTTTCCTTTTGTGGGAGGGTTTGAAGCCATCCTACTATTTTCTTTTTGTTTATTTGTTTCATTTATGTAGTTGCTAAAAAGAAGTATGCCTTGGAGAATTTCTGCTTCCTCTTCTCTCCATTAAAAATAATTCCTAAAATAGGATGGCTTTTTTTTTCCCACATTTTTAGAACTCTATCCCGTTTTCAAATATCTTGCGATTTCATTAGTTTGTCAAATAAGGTATCCTAATTTTTGCTTCACGAAATACAAATAAACACACATATATCTTACTTCCTTGATTCCTTCCATTTAAATGATTAAGGGTACAGATAAATCAGGTTTTTAAAAGCCCAATCTGTGAAGCCAGAAATAAAATTTTCTTCCAATTTTGGCAAAGGCTCTACAGAGAGAATTAGGATATCTTGTTGATTTAAAGGCTGTTAAAAATCTGTGGCTGGGTTTGATGAAGTTGTTGAGTTGTATTTCCTAGAGATGGGTTGGAACAAGAACCTAGGCATGCCCCGAGTTCCTCTAGTTCTGCAGGGTCCAAAGGTTGGATGATCCAGAGTTCCATCCTAATTGACCATGCTCAGACATGGAATCTGAGACTGATCAAAGAAACCCAACAGAATTTTAACACAGCCTCTTTATTTTATGTCTATAATTGTGGGTTTTTTTCTTTCTAATTTTTCATTTAAAAACCTAACTTTTATGTTTTATGAAGTCCTATTGAGGAACTTATGGAGCCACAGTCTCTGAACCGCTGAGTCACCCAGCGTCTGTGCAAGTTAGTGGCTCCCTCAGATGAACCTGTCTCCTGAAGATAATGTGGACTGTAGCTGGCAAGGTGCAGGGCTCAAGGTTTTTTTTTTTTTTTTTTTGACTCTTCCACATATATAACGTTTCTTTCATCTTTATCTGAAGAAGGCTAGACAATTTCATGAGAATTGTCTCTCTTTCTCCCTCTTTATCATCTTCCTCTCTCTTTCGGGTACATTTTACCTTGCCACGTTCTTGACCTTTACGAAAAGTGAAACACCTTCCAAAGGAAACCGTGAGTACAAAATTCTTTGTAGTACAATTTCTCATTGACATAATTAGGAAAGCTGTCTCTTTTTGAACTTCCTGTCCTGTATTTGACAGAATCTATAAGAATGGTTTCTTGGCTTTTAAGAAGTAGAGAAGTTTAATTTTAATGGTCTTTTGGTGAATATATCACTTTAAACAATGACCTTGAGCTTGTGACTATACAGTATCAAAATCTAGCAATCTTTGCATTTAGCATCAAAATCTAAATGCAAAATCTAGCATTTATCTGTACCCCAAATCTAGCAATGACCCATAGAGAACAAGCAGGTAACTTGGAGCAAAATAATGTGCAAGGAAGATTTTGGTCTCCATAGAATGATTCAATTCTGTAGCCAAAATAGTAAAGACCATAGACAAAGGAGCAATTATATTTTGGGAGGAAGAAGATTAAAATTTGAATTTGATGTTCAGTGATCTGGCTGAGATAAGCTAGGGGAAACTGCCCATATCTGGATGAATGAAGGTAAACCCTATGGAAATTTTGTAGGACATTGCCCCAAATAGGTCAGATCCTAGTTATATTGTTTAATGGTATAATGTTTTATATTGCAAAAGACAATTATAATTTGAGAAGCTAATTTTGTGATAACTGGATGAAGGATATCTAAACTTTTTATTTGTAGGATTTGCGAATAAAGCCAATAAAAGGGGTACACAATGTATGAGATATATTTTATATATAAAAACAAACATTTCCAAATGTTTGTGCATGTCGTTTATTAAGTTTATTGCAAGCCTTGTTTAATTATTCATTAAAGTAAATTCAGAATGATCAGTACATGTCAATAGTTTTTTAGCCTTTGAAAAGAAAACAAAAGTTGATCTCTCTTTTATGCCTCTGAAATGTGTGATTTCGTTAATTTATACTTGTCTTTCATCATTCATCCAAATTAATTCTATTTATAGAACTTAATAAATGTCAGCACACATTTATGTGAAAAGTTAGAAAAATGTTCTGAATGATAAAGAATTATTAGCCTAAAGATTAGCTGTGTATGGTTGAAATTATGTAAATATACTAGAGCCCTTGTAACAATAGGATTTTACAGGGTTCAAGACATCCAAATATAAGTTCAACATGAGTAGATGTCTTGGGACATATAAAAGGGACATCCCAGAGATTTGAGAACCAGAAAGAGATAGAAAATTTTTAACTTTCAGGCTATGGAGAGTGGCGGACCAAAAGTGCTGGAAACAGCGGAGGAGATCCAGAAGAGGCGTCAGGAGGTGTTGACTCGCTACCAGAGATTCAAGGAGCTGGTTGCTGAGAGGGGTCAGAAGCTTGAAGAATCCTATTACTACCAGGTTTTCAGACGGGATGCAGATGACCTAGAGAAGTGGATCCTGGAGAAACTCAAGATCGCAGATGATAAGAGCTATGAAGACCCAAGTAACATACAGGTACTCCGTTCCTGTGACTTCAGGCCAGACTCTAAGATCTCCAGGGAGGGAAACAGTCTTGTAATATAAGTGCATATTTAGTTATCTGTAAGGGAGTAATGTCACAGAAAGTTCAGACTACCTGTCACGGACCATAATTCTGCCTCTAAATGGCCCGTGTCTTTAACTTCTTAAAGCCTCAGTGTCTTCTTTACAGAAGAAACTCTCTTTGCATGTAGTCTTAATCTGAAGTCAAGCTGTGGCCATAATAGTGAGTGAGATGTTGAAGAATTTATGATGCATCAGGCAATTTCCATGTTTTGAGGTGAAGAAACGTCAGTGCTTTCACTCTGCTTGCGATAGGAGTTGGTGGAACTTTTCCTGGGTTTCTCCAAGGGGCTCTCCATGCCCTAGCTCGGTCCACATGACAGGTGTCAGGAGGAGAGCTTGGGTGGAAGCTCCTCTCCTCCTTGTATTGCAGCATATGACAGAGTCATGACCAGAAGAAAGGGTTACCTGCCTAAAAGGGGTCATTGATGTAGGAGAGACAGCACCTGCATTAATAACAAAGTGATATCTATTAAAGGATCAATAAATACAGGACAATAAGAGTATTATCTGATAAGCAGAAACCTCTCAATTAAAAAAAAAAGCCATTATTGTAATTATCAACTTCCTCATTGCCTTCAGTTTTTCATAGCACTTGCTTCCTCTTTTCTGAAGGGGAACAAATGTGGGACATCTTTTCATTCCCACCAATGGCAACTGAGACCTAAAAGTAACAGGATATTTACTGGAAACTCCCCAAAGGCAATGGGGACAGGGCAAAATATTTCTCTGTGACCCATGACTTTGAGCCTGGGTGGACCTGAAGTGACCATTTCTATTAGGATATGACTTCTCCAGCTCTGGTCATGGGTTATCACTGTATCTAGGTTGTGAAACAAGTAGTTCTGCCCAAAAGTAGGAAAAGGAACAGAAGAACCCCTTTGTGGCCCAGGGACACTAGGCTTCGTTAGCCATAACTTCTGATTTCTAAACTTCAGGGCAAGTACCGGAAGCACCAATCCTTTGAAGCAGAAGTGCAAGCAAAATCAAGGGTCATTCCTGAACTGAGAGAACTCAAGGAAACTCGCTTTGTTGAGGGGCATTTTGCCTACGAGGAAACCACAGTAAGTGTACAGTAGGGCTCTGTAAGACACGTTTCCAGGGGTTGATCACGTTATCAGAGTTTTCATTGACAATGCCAGGTATAATGTAGGTGGCTTGAAACTGGGGTTCTTGCCTCTTATCTTCCACCGGGGTGGGACAGGAAAGATGACAGACGTCTCCATGTCCCCTGAGGCAGTGGGGAAGAGCTACGATACAAAAGCTATCCTGGGAGAGCACCACATTCCTCCTTGGCCACTGCAAAATCCAGTCCTCTTCAACCCAGTTCTGTGTGTCCCAGACGATTGGCTTTCCCAAATGTCATTTCTAATGATTTCTTCTGCTCTCAGAGTCCTCGTCCTTTAGACTTTTCAAACAAAGGATGCTCTGCGAAGTGAATCTTCTTTGATATATCCCTCCCTTGCCTGTGATGCCTCCTTCTCTTCGCCCATATGCTATGACAAATATTATAGTTCTCAAAACCCACTCTTCCATTCATTTAAAAAAGCTCCTAAAATTCCTTGTCTTCAGAAAATCTCCCCTAAATACTGAGGACTGAGGACTGTCACCAATTTGGAATTCATTACTGATGTATCAACTCTCCTCTGACTTAATTTCCACACTCTTCCAACCGGGTTTTTTTTATATATATAAATTTATTTTTTATTAGTGTTCAATTTGCCAACATATAGAATAACACCCAGTGCTCATCCCATCAAGTGCCCCCCTCAGTGCCCATCACCCAATCACCCCCACCCCCCGCCTTCCTCCCCATCCACCACCCCTAGTTCGTTTCCCAGAGTTAGGAGTCTTCCATGTTCTGTCTCCCTTTCTGATATTTCCCACTCATTTTTTCTCCTTTCCCCTTTATTCTCTTTCACTATTTTTTATATTCCCCAAATGAATGAGACCATATAATGGTTTCTGTTGATAGAGTCAATTCAGGATCTCTTCTACGCTAGTAGATTTTTTTTTTCCGTTTGTTTGTTTTTACTGCTTAAGTATTTTTGAAACCACCAAGCCAAATTTATGTGACATATTTAAAAATTGGGTCTAGTCTTTCCACATTTAGCATACAAATTCTAGTCCATTTTACTGTCAAGAAAAATATAGTCTGAGGACACAGACTTTAATCAGAAGAGAACCTAACTGAAGAGAACGTAACAAGAAAAAATCTCAGCAAGTTATTTATTGATATAAAATAGAAATTATTCTTGTATTATTCACAGCTTTGTGTGCCACCAATCCCCTAATCAATTAAAATAGTTGAGAAATGTTTGAGACATCTTCACAACTGTCAGACTCCCTGTGCTCTATCAGACCACAGAACTGTAGGATTCAGAGAGAAATGTGGTCTAGCAGTGGAGTGGTTGAAAATACAAGATTCTTGAGGACATGACGTAGATAGTACCTTCAATTTTACAAGTCATGTAATACATGATCTTCTAAGCTCACCTGGCATCAAAGCCTGCAAATATATAGCCTCAAAATTCTCTTATTGCTTTGGTGCCACTAATTTCCCTTATAAACTGGCAACATTGCAGCTCTTATTCTTTCTGGCAGATAGTTCATGCTGAATTTCTTCCCAGTACTTAGATCACCCTCTGCCCGTCATCTACCTATCAAAATCCTATCTGTTCCTCAAGCTTCAATTCACACCGAGCGCCATTACGTGAATCCTTATTCCACCCTGTCTTACTGTTTGTAATCATTTCATCCTCTAAAAGCTCTAAGCATCTTCTTCTCTTATGGCAGATCATATGCAGCTTGGTTTAATAGCTACTCCTGAGCACTTACTGATTTCCTCCTTTAAACATTTGTTAAGCAATTAATGCACGAGTGAATGAGGTTTTTATCCAGGCCCCTCTCTGCACACGTCTCTGCATCTGTACCTGCTCCACAGTGGATACGGAGTCTGAGCAGTTTTGCATCTTCTCCCAAAGACCCATCTGGAAGAGCTGCACAAAATATGGAACCTGCTGGTAGAGCTGACTCAGGAGAGGGGTGCCCTGCTGCTGCGGGCCCTGAAGCTCCAGCAGTACCTGCAGCAGTGTGCTGACATCTTGGAGTGGATCGGAGACAAGGTACGGGGTCACGCAGGCCACGAACAGGACTTCCCATCCCCATCCCAGGCATTCTAATACAGGCTATTCGTAAAGCAGTCAGGGTGTCTGTTCCTGGCCTTTGTTCCCTGAAGGAAGGAATTTTGGCAAAGATTTGGAGGTATCCTGGAGATTATTGATATTGTGCATGGGAAAAAGTGCTCTAGGCTTGTCCCTGCCTGCCTGCCGTGACCTTAGAGCTCCTTCTCCTAAATATTTGCCCTTACTCTCAGTCCAAGCTGAGCGTTGCCAGCTCTTTTCGTAAGGGTTGCCTCTCAGGAGCTGTAAGTATGGAGGTTTCTATTTTGCTAAACACTTAAGGAATAATCCCGTAGTTAGAACGGAAGATACACGGTGTTTGCCGCAACGTGTTTGTAGATACTCCATGTGCTGACTTGAGTAGAACCAGGATGAATTTATTTTTCATGTTCTAGAACAAAAAAGGGTGCTTCCAGGAGCTTTGGCCAACAATGTTCTCCCTCAGGAAATATGTTCCTGCTTCAGGACCTTTTCTAAAGGGCTGCCCCCAAGCTCTACCAGCCTCCCCTTCTGAACTCTCCTGGGTGTGCAGGCAATGGTTTGGGGCATTAGAATTACAGAAACTGTTTGCTGGGAACTCAGCAGACTTTTATTGTCCACAGGAGGCTATAGTCACATCAGTGGAGCTGGGTGAGGACTGGGAACGTACAGAGGTTCTACATAAGAAGTTTGAGGAGTTCCAAGTGGAGCTGGAAGCCCGGCAGGAGAAAGTGGATGGAATAAACCAGTATGCCAACGAGTGTGCCGAGGTGAGGAGCAAAGGGTCAGTGCAAGGCAAAGGTTCTGGCATCCAGAACCTCCCGGCCATCAGTGGGTGGGACATGAAGGACATGAGACATTGTGAGAAAACAGAGATGCATGTCCCTGTGGTCACACGCCCAGGGGAGGGATACTTGGGTGGCTCAGTGGTTGAGCACCTGCCTTTAGCTCAGGGCGTGACCCCAGGGTCCCAGGATCGAGTCCCGCATCGGGCTCCCTGCAGCGAGCCTGCTTCTCCCTCTGCCTGTGTCTCTGACTCTCTCTCTGTGTCTCTCATAAATAAATAAATAAATAAATAAATAAATAAATAAGCTTAAAAAATATGCCCAGGGCAGTGTCGTCTCCTATCCGGGTCCATCTCTTGCCAGTCCATGGACATAGAGGTGTGAGAAGGAAAGACAGTGTATGTGTGCACACATGTGTGTGCACATGCATGTGTGCAGAAGAACTAGACCCACAACGATGTAACTCTTGTGCAGAACACCTGCCACTTGTGTTTAAGCTGCACCCTTTCCTCATGAAGAAGAACCAGCATAAAGTAGCAAAGAATATAAAATAATGATTGGCTATCATAATGTATATGACGTCATTATGCATGATTTATTGTCAGTGGGGGAAAGAAGAGAGACAGTTTTACTTTCATTCATTTAAGAAAACGTTTAAATAAGTTTTCAATGTCTGAGCAAACTATTCAGAGTGAGAATAAACAACCGTGGAATATGCAGGAAAACTGGGGAGCCAGCCTAGTTTTTACATGATACAAGGGAATTAGAAACTCTAACCATTGATCGTGTGTTTCCCATTTGGTTTCACCATCACTGAAGCTCCAGGATGGGAACAATCCTTCTGTATTAACAGAACCCAGACTTCAGGATGCATGGGTTGGGGGAAATAGCCTGCGTCTCAATTTTTTCCCAGGCCACATTACCAGCCATCTCTAAACTTTCTCTCTCTACCCCTTTTGTCTCATTGTGGAAGTTCCTTGGTTATTCAGGACTATCTAACACGCCACCACAAAACTTAGAAAAACAAACATTTTCTTTCTTCCAAATTCAGTGATTCAGCTGCTCAGCTAGGCAATTCTCCTGACCGCACCTGGTTTTCTTGAGTGGCTGCAATTATCTGGTGGCTCAGTTGGGGTGGAGGGTCTAAAAACACCTTGCTTCCATGTCTGGGGCCTTGGTTCTCACTTCCCAGCAGAGCATATTTTTTATGTGTCGGTGTTCCAAAGGTAAGAACAGAAGCCGAAGGGCCTCTGTGGCTGAAGGGCAGGAGCTCATATCATTTCTGCCACATTCTATACTAAGCCAATCATAGGCCAACCCAGATCCAAAGCCTGAGGAAACGGACCTCCCCTCTTGCAAGGAGGTCTTCATGGCAAAGTAATATGGCCATTTTATCTAAGCAACTTTAGGAAGGATTAATCCAGAAAAGAATGTGTCCTCCGCTCTTGAAGAGTGGGACCCACACAGCTATAAATAGAAAGGGCTATACATTCAGGAAGGAGAATGTAGAAAATTCTGTGTGGAGAGGCTTCAGAATGGGAATGGACATTCCAAGAGACAAGGACAGAAGGAGTATAGGAACTGCTCAAAATCACAAGTGTCAAAATAAGCTGATGCCATTAATTTAATCTAGTATTCACAAATCTCAGTGCTTCAGATGGTGTGCAATGATGTATGGAATTTTCTGAGAAATTGAATGTGTGTGCATGTGTGTATAATTCTGGGAAGAGGGAAACAACTCTTCTTAGATTCTCAAAGGTGTCAGGACCCCAAAGGAGTTAAGAACCACAGTAGCCGAGTTGTGGAAAATAAAGTCCTATTTCACAGAGGGAACTTTTTCTTCCTGATTCTCAAGGGACTTAGCAAGCATCAGGGTGGAATTCTGAAAATAACACAGGGGCTGGGCAATCCCTGTTAATAGGCTGTCTCAGTGCTGTGAGAAAAAGATACAGACAGTATCTGGTGGTTTGGCCTCTAGATTTTGGTAATATTCGGTTGGGTTAAAGCTAGGGCGCGGGGCTAAGGCAAAGATCAGGGCCTGGCTGCAAGGTCATTCTCCATTCCTGGCAAAGTAGGAACCCGTGTGAAATGAGAAGTATTCAATGATTTTTGGAATATTCTCACCTTTGTCTAATGCCAGTACTGGTTCTTCCCACAGGAGAACCACCCTGAGCTGCCCTTGATCAAGCAGAAGCAGGATGAGGTGAATGTTGCCTGGGAGCGTCTCTATGACCTGGCTCTGCAGCGAAAGGAAACACTGTCCAGTGCTGCAGATCTCCAGCGATTCAAAAGGTGTGAATTTGGCCAACACATCATGGGAAACTCTGCAACAGCACGTGTTTGTACTTGTGCTAGCCTCTGACTACTGTTAGCAATCAGTGGCCAATATCTCAAACCAAAGTAAGTCATGTGCTTGCACTTAAGGCAGCAATGGAGAGTGTAGTTGAGGCAACTGTGACCCACCCTGTAGCCAAGTGTGTGATGACCAGAGCCCAAAGCAGTAAAACTGGCACGGTGAATTAGTGATGGAAACGCTGCAGAGACAAGGGAAGTATATTAGGAACTGGATGAGGGTGGACGGTTGAGTTGGGAAGAAAAAAGACAGTAAGAGCTGACCCAGATGTGGGAAGTATATCTACTTCCAATGACCAGATATTGCCCAGGCCTCTGTAACTCAACTCAAATCATTCAAAGCAAGAATCCTTTACATTACTTTTTGCTAGTGAGTAGGAGTTCAAGGTAATTGCTAGCTGAGTGAACCAGGGTGGTCTTTGCTGTGCACCTGCCATTTTCTTTGTTGGGGCTCATGTTGTCTGGCAGGGATGTGACTGAAGCCATCCAGTGGATCAAGGAGAAGGAGCCTCAAGTCACCTCTGAGGACTATGGCAAAGACCTCATTGGCTCTGAGGACCTACTTCATAATCACAAGATCCTTGAGAGGAATCTTGCAGTCATGGAGGACAAGGTAAGCCACTGTTGGAAGCATAGGTGGCCTCTTGGGCTGGAAGAGGCATATGGTGGCCACTCTGCCTCCAGAGGACATAGTAAATTCACTAGTTTGACGAAGGAGAAATTCCTTGGCCCTGAATATACTTCCTTGTTGTAGTTCATAACTTGTACATGGATATTGGATGTCCTTTATTTTTATTTACATATACGTACATGTTTCATATACTCTTGTGGTTTTGTAATGTGCTTCATGACTTAAAAACAAAAAAGATACCTCCAAGAATGGTTTTCTAATCTTACCCAGAACCTGCAGTCAGAGAATCTTTCCTTTTGTCAAACCAGCTGAATCCTGTTTCTTTTTGTCCTTGACTCAGTGATAAGGGAAGAAATTTCTCCTTCTCCTCTTTTTCTTCCTCTTCCTTCTAAATAGACTTAGAGACACCTAGGGCACCTTACTTAATCACCCTTGGGTTCTCTTCTGAAAGCTGGAAGACTCCAGTCCTTATCCCTAGATGACTAGACATAGGCATGCTTGAGCTTGGAGCAAGCTCCGACTCCTGACGCCCTCCCATCCTCACTCTTCCCTTACAACATCACCTATAACCTCAGCTAACTCCTCTGGAGTGCATACAGTGGAATCAGCCCACTGGAGGTCTCTACCTGCTGCTCCCTGACCATAGCTTTGTCCCTGGAGCCAGTTTCTGAAAACTATCCTATTATTTGATTTCTTTCATTCTTGCTCCATTTTTGCATTTAGTCTTTTTCCCCCTAATAATGAATAATAAAATTTCATAACTTGTTGCATAATGATAATGAAATTTCAAATTCCAGACAACACCTAATTATAGTTAAATATAATGAAAGCACTAATGGTAACATATGGAAAGTCATCCAAACCCACATTTTTGCCCCAGTGGCTCTCCTCCTTAGGCATTGTTCTCAGAATGGTCTGGCATTGCTGAAATTCTTGGCAGAAATTCTCCTGGGCAGAAGTGTCTCTCTGATTTCCACAATAGTATTTATGGAAACAGTAGAGAGGGTGGTGAAGGACAGTCTGAGGTCTAAACCTTGTTTCTGACACTTGGGAGCTAAAGGACCTTGTGTAAATAAAATACCCTACCTCTCAGTTTTCATATAAAAGGGGCATAAGAAGAGTTTCTACCTCTGAATATTTTATTTTATTTACTTTATTATTTTTTAACATTTTAAAATCTAAATAATTTGCCAACACATAGTATAACACCCAGTGCCCATCACATCACATGCTCTCCTTAATGCCTGTCACCCAATTACCCTATCCTTCCACCCACCTCCTCTTCTGCAACCCTTTGCTTCCCAGAGTCAGGAGTCTCTCTCATGGTTTGTCTTCCTCTCTAATTTTTCCTCACTCAGTTTCCCCCTCTGAGTATTATTTTAAAAGGACAAGGACATGCATGTGAAGTGCTGAACAATAAGCACTCAACAAGAGACAAAAGTGGTCAGTAGATCATTATTGCTGACATAGGACATTAGCATATTAATATAAAATTACCAATGTAAGTATATTAAATTATTAGTATTCGTATGACTGTTGTGTGAGATCTCGCCCACAAAACTTTGTCAGGATGAATCAGAGTGCTTGGATTTCCCACTAGGTTTCTGTTTCATCCCAAAGGTGAAGGAGTTATGCGCCAAAGCAGACAAGCTCATGCTTTCCCATCCTCCAGAGGCACCTGGGATTCAACAGATGAAAGAGGATCTGATCTCCAACTGGGAGCACATTCGAGCCTTGGCTACCACCAGATATGTGAAGCTGCAGGCTTCCTACGGGTGAGAAATCCCTCCTCCCTGTTGCACTATCTCTACAGATATAACATCAAAAGCAGAAATTAAGAATGAAAAGAATCAAATAATGAGGGAGTCTACTTGGTGGTAGAAGAGAAAGGTTTACTTGTTAAGAGGAGTCCTCTGACAGCTGACATGACACCCACATGACACCTTCCCTCACTGAACCCCTTCGGTCTTCCTCTACCTGCATAGTTGTCGGATGCTAAATGAAGTGGCCCGTGGTCCAAGGACCTGGAAAAGCAGCTGAAGAGATATCAAAATCCTGGCCCTAGCTTAGGAACTGAAATAAATTTCCAAGCTGAAGGGTTTAAAAATAAATCTAGAATTATTTCCGGAATGTGGGTTAGCTTGCCAAAAAGCTGAGTAATCGTTTCAATAGTTAGTATCTATAGGTAGTCACTAAAACCCCAGAAAACAGCGTTTATCTTCCTTTTACAATTCCAAATTAACTGGCAAGCATTTAATTATTTGAATAGGTAATGGTTTTAGTGGTTTCATTTTTATTAATAGGGTTAAGGGTGAGCTAGGGTGCACAGAGGCTCCTAACCTGAATTCCTAACCTGAAAGATCCCTTTTCCTACCAGGTGTTTCCTGTTATTTATATGCCATGTCTTATTTAGTGGCCTCCTTGGGAGTACTTTGCTGCACTTCAAGTGTCTGTGGGGTAGATGAGACCTTGTGATGTTGGCAAAGCAATGCCCACATACCTCACCGCAGGATGGCACAGTCATCCCAGGAGTCAGCAGCCCCGAGGGAAGGACAATCTGCTTCACTAAAGGACCTGAAGCACATCAGGGGAATGGAAGGGGTAGAATTAGGGTGAGGAGTACATTGCACGTCTCAGCTCAACCCAACCCGGAGTCTTAGCTCAAAGTCCACTTATACCTGGTTTCTCCTGGGATTCCCTTCCCTTCTTCCCTTCCCTGCAGGTACCAGAGGTTCTTATCTGACTATGAGGAGCTCACAGGCTGGATGAAGGAGAAGACAGACCTGATCAATGCTGATGAGCTGCCCAAAGATGTGGCTGGTGGGGAGGCCCTGCTGGACAGGCACCGGCAGCACAAGGTAGGCAAGAGCCCCCACTTCCACCGCCCTCCGCCCCGTGGGAGGAAGGGGGGGGCCAAGAGTGCCAGAGAGTTTCTTGCTGCATTTTAAGACATTTTTGCCTTGTGGCCATAGCACGAGATCGACTCTTACGAGGACCGATTTCAATATGCTAATGAGACTGGTCAGGAACTGCTGGATGCCAGTCATGATGCTGCTGATGAAGTTCAGGAAAAGGTAATCCAGTGTAACAGTGTGTGAAATGTTGATACATATTTAGCCCCACTTAATCCCATCAGAATATGATCATCTCTGAATAGGAAGAGAAGTCATATCAACGTCTTAATATTGACCCAAATTTCACACTGCTTCTTTCACATATTGCCTTAGCTAAGTTGAGTTATCTGCATTTCTCAGGATGTGATGTGTGCTTCCTCACCTGTGATCCCCTATTTCCTGAACTCACCTTATTTCATCAATTTGCCTTCTCCTAATTTGAAATCTCCATACCACCTTGCTTTGCCATACATGCTCTGCTTTATCGCTTTTCTATGTTCACCTCTGGACTGTGAATTATTTGAGGACTGCACCTATTCATCTTTGGATTCCCTAAGATGCCTGGCACATGCCTTGCTTTCCTCTCTCCTCTATAAAACCTCAAATCACACTGATTTTCCTGTATCTGTGTTTCTCAGATCTACATTAAATAGAGGAAAGCTTTAAATAGTCAGAATCCCACTGATTGAACAATCAGGTTTGCCATCCTCTTAATCTCCCGAATCACAAGGACTCGCCTCAACCCCTGACCCCTGAGAGATTTTGTTTCAGTCACAGGGTCACAGGAAATCCTTGGGATGATCATTAAAATAGGATTTGTAGGCTCTTTGCATTTCATTAGACTTCAAGCACAGCCTCTAGTGCTGGCAGATGGATGAGGTTGAGATGGCCATATTTTGATGGATGAGGTTGAGATTCGCCATATTTTGAGTTCACCCAGAACTCTATGGAAAAACTCAAGCATGGATTTTTAATTTTTAACAATTTTCTGCCAGAGGAAACCTACATCCTTGCAAACATACCGGTTATCCTGGGATTCTGAGAATCGGTGCTGCCTTTTTGATGGAGTTAACAGTGGTGCTAATAAATTGGAATTTCTCAGGCAGATGTGTGGGCAGGAACAAAGGCTCTTATGGGTTTGAGAATGTGGCCTTTCTCTTTCCTTGGTAGTTCTTATTTACTTTCAGAAGAGAATGTGAACCTCTCAGTCTAATCACTTAAGTGCTCTATAAAGTTCAACTTCATCAAGTATCCACCTTTTTTAGACATTGCACTTTTCTCTGGAGCACTCTAATCTAACAAGTCCTTGGAGTAATGGTGCGCTCCTGGTATGTCCTGCAATCCTGATCTCCTTTAAACCTCATCCTTTAAACCTCTGTTTGGTACAATACTTCCCACACTTCTACTCCCTGCTTCTTCCAATTAGAATTCATCTTTTCTTCCTCATTTATATATATTAAGTATGTTGTTATACCTCTGCAATGCATTTATCTCATTTTGCCCTGCTATAGTTACTCACACATTGAAGTCATTGGAGAAGAGCCTTTTGTGCATCCTTCTAAAGCCCTTGCATTTATTAGAGACTCACATTTTCTCTTCCTTTCCAAAGATGACAACACTTGCCAGTGACTGGGCTGCCCTGCTGGGACTGTGGAAGCAGCGACAGCATCAGTATGTGCAGTGCATGCTCTTGCACCTCTTCTATCGTGACAGTGAGCAAGTGGACAGCTGGATGAGCAGACAAGAGGTAAAAGGAGGGGCTCAGCAAGTGTTCAGAAGCCATTTCTCCTACCCCTCATTTATCACATGACTACCATCAGCACCATCACAACCACTTCTGTAGGCTGGAGATTGTCCTAGGAAGTGGAGGGTGACCTACAAGGACAAGAGACTATTACAATTCCCTCGTGAACAGATGCCTAAAACAATACCTAAATACACAGCAGAGAGGCTGTGTTAACTTCAACTGAACATAGGGCTGAATGAATATCAAAATGCTAAGGGGTCAGGAATAGAAAGTTGTGACAAGTCAGGCCAAATTAACCAGAAATTTCCTGGAGGAGGTGAGTGGTCCTCTTGAGGCAGCATTGGGAGATTGGAATGGTGCTTGGATTAGTGAGGACAATTCTACATGGACAGAACCAGAGACAAAGATGGTGAAGTTGTGTGGGAGGACAGGGGAGGATTCTGAGGTTCCTGCTGCTTGAGGTTAGTCCCTACCCACCATCCCACCATGTGCTAATCCCACCTTGCTCTTCCACCATCTTCTCACCATCCTAAGTCTTTGTCTCACATATCTTCCAATAGCAATGTTTCTCACCAATGACGAAGAGCTGAGATGTATCTCTCTACCTTCTATAGGCCTTCTTGGAGAACGAGGACTTGGGGAACTCTCTAGGCAGCGTGGAAGCCCTTCTTCAGAAGCATGATGACTTTGAGGAGGCCTTCACCGCCCAGGAGGAGAAGATCATAGTAAGCAGTGGGCCCTGGTGCTGGCTCTATGGCCACCTCATACAATATGAGGGTCACACGTAACATGAGGGTTCTTAAAAGAGGAAACACCCAGAAAAGGAATTATACCCATTTTTGTGATCACATTTCTTACTCTACAAAGCATACTTAGAAAGTTTTTAAAGATTTTTTTTTAGCCATTTACATTTTCTGACAAAGTGCATGATTGTTTTGGTTTTTTTTCCTAGTGTAAATAGATATTATTGGATCCATATCTGATACGGAATTATTACTCGGAAATTTGAAATGTATTGTTTACATTTTTTAGGTTTTTTTCCTCTTCAGTAATGTCTCCATTTAGTTTTCTTTAGTAAAATTTAGATGTCTAAGCGACATCTATTCTTTTCCTATATATCTTCAGCTTTGCATTTCTCATCTACTGAGACCACAGTTTTCCTGTGAACCCTTCGTTACAATGTCCTAGAAACTGGTCAATGTAGAAGCAGGGCTCAGACAAGCGTGGGAGGATTTTATTGGTCCAATGTACTGTATGTCTTTGGCTGTACCCTTGACTGATGTTGGCTTTTAATTCACGCACATGCACATATACTACCACCACTGGCAGCAGCCACACCATGACAATAAAATTCCAAGTTATGTTAATCTATAGTCAGTATGGTGATTAATATGGTCCCTTATCCATCCATATGTTTGCTCTGTTTATTTTCATTGGTAAAAGATTTCATTGGTACAAGATAAGTTATTGCTTATAAAATGCTATCATTAATTTTAGATTATTTTCCTATCCCCAATCACTCAATCCATCGTAAATTCTAACAATTTGAGGAGCTCATGAATGAATATGAAAAAATTTCTGACCCTTATGCCTATGAGGCCAGAGATGTACATATAAATATGTATGACAGATAGGTCAAGAGAGAGAAGGAGGAGGAAGGGAAAGGGAGAAAGAGAGAAAGGGGCTGGCCACTGGATATAACCATATCCAAAGTGCTTCCTCTTGAAAATTCAAGAATAAGAGTACATGGGTGTCTCAGTTGGTTAAGTCTTTGACTCTCAGTTTTTGCTCAGGTCATGATTTTCTGGTCATGAGATCAAGCCCCAAGTTGGGCTCCATGCTTAGTATGGAGTCTGCTTGGGATTCTTTCCCTCTCCCTCCTCCTCTGCCCCTTTCCCTACTTATACATATTCTATCATCTATCTATCTATCTATCTATCTATCTATCTATCTATCTATCATCTATCATCTATCTATCAATCATCTATCTATCAACAAATAAATAAATGCAATCTTAAAAAATTAAGAATAGATCAAATATCACCTTCAAGTGACATCAAAATTCATTTACTATAATCTAGATATTAAAAATATTGTGACATAAAAGAGGTTAATTAATTTATCAAATACACGTTTTAAGAGAGAATTTGTAATAGAAATCAGAACTAGGACCTAGATCTTTGATCCTGAAAGTTGTTCTTTTCCCATATTTCCCACATTTCTTCTTTAAACAGCTACTAGCCAAACGGTGACTACTTACCCGGGGGCCACTGAGGAAAAGCCACGTTGGTTTTTATTGTTTTTGTTTTTCAGATCTTAGACAATAATGCAAAGAAGCTGATTGATGGTGGCCATTATGACTCGGAGAACATTGCTGATCTTCGAGATAAAGTATGTCAGAAGCCCCAAATGTGTCTGCCTGTCTGTGCCCTGGGGCCCGAGGAGTGTTGGGGCCCCTGGGACCAAGCTGGGCAGTGAATCTCATGTGTCCATATTTAGCTTTGCTGACCATGGGTGTTATCATGGGTTTTTCAGCTCTTGGCCCGACGGGATGCCCTGCGTATGAAGGCTGCCACCCGGCGCAAACTCTTAGAGGATTCGAGGCTTCTGCAAAAACTGTATGAGGACTCAGATTACCTAAAGAATTGGATCACCAAGAAGAAAAAGTTGGCAGATGATGAAGATTATAAGGTAAGCAAGGTTTTCAGACCCTGGGCATACTCATCAGGACTTAGCTTCGTGGGACTGGAGTTTTAGAGCTGAAAGGATGCCAGAGTTCAGCAGATGAGCCTCCTTTACAGAGAAGGGCCATAAGCCCCTTAAGGCAAGATATTTCATTAAAGGCCAACCAAGACCCTGGTTTCTGGATTTCCTGTGTCTTCCTGCCTCTCACTTCTTTGCTTGCTCCAGCACAACTTCTAATGTTCTGTAACAGAATGGGGGTAGGGAGGGATTGCTCCTTATTTCGCTGCTTTTTGTCCCTTGGCCACCTCTGTTGCTCCCTTCTGCACCCTTATAGTACAAAAACATTGTGTTTGATCCTCATGTACACTCAAATTTACTAAAAGCCACCAAGAGCCCAAAGATAACCTCAAGGTTGGGCATAATGCAGAGTTACACAGTTTTGTAGTTAGAGTGGAACAACTCCTTATTTTTACTGATGAGGAAACAAAGGATTTGAATTGGAAAGTGACTTGCCCAAAGTTATCCAGTTATTTAGAAAGCATTTTAACATACGCATTAGATGCATGAATTCTGGGGAAGGTGATCCTAGACTTGAATTCCCTCCCTGTTCTGTCTCAGTTTATGTGATTTGGGGAAATTCTTGACTTATTTCTGAGCTATAGATTTCTCTACCTTGGGGTTGTGTAAAAGATATAGTTTTTACTCATAAGTGTCATGCAATATAAACTATTAGACACAAATATATGTACTTATAAACTTTCACATTTACAATCAAGGCTAGAATTAGTCTCCTTATTTCTAGGCCAATATCTATTCCCAATATTTACTTTTCTAAACATAATTCCATTTCAAATGTATACCTCAATCCTTTTATTTCTATATCTTTATAGAACTATGAACATCTTATCTGTACCTTTCACTTTGTGAAACTTGGAAATAATATGCTTGTGTTCTCTGGAGGAGGTGTGGTTCCAGGGTATACAGAGTAAACAGTTCTTCTCCAAATGAGGCAAATGGATGGATGGCTCATGCATGAGGATGGAAATGGGAAAAAATTGTCATCTTTCATGACTGCTCTTGTTCATCTGTTTTGTTTCTTGAATTCCACATTTGGGTGAGGTCTTATGGTATATGTCTTTCTCTGGCTGACTTATTTCTCTTAGTATGATATACTCTAGACCCATCCATGTCATTGCAAATATATATATATATATTTATATATAAAAATATATATATATAATATATATTTATAAATATATATATAAATATATATAATATATAAATATATATTTATATATTATATATTATAATATTATATATATAAATATATATTTATACATAAATATATATATATTTATATATATATTATCAACAATAACTAAACTATGGACAGAACCCATATACATATGTATCTATCAGTCAATGGACATTTGGGTTCTGTCCTTAGTTTAGTTATTGTTGATAATGTCTGATTGATGGTTAAAATTTGCATGGGGTGCTGTATCTAAAATGATCTTCAGGAGATATCTAGGCTCTGTAGAAAGGCACGCATGATTAGCCATGTGTGCCATGTGGCTAGAAGGAGGGATTGGCCACATGAGTTTGCTCACATAATCTGGCTCAGTACTTGGACTATGACAATTCTCTTCTTTCCTCTCCTTCATGTAGTTGTATTTATAGTGAAAGGTAACCCCTATCCTCAAAATTTCTGCTCCTGATTCTTCAGATAATAGTTTCCTTTATTTTTGAATTTAGGATATACAGAACTTGAAGAGCCAGATTCAAAAGCAAAAAGAATTTAAAATGGAACTGGAAGAAAATCAACGCCTGCTTGATACGCTAGAGAAAACTGGCCAGGAGATGATCGAGGCTGATCACTATGCCTCGGACAAGGTGAAGGTTCGTGTAAGTGAGGTTGTCGGCCTCTGGAAGGAGTTGCTGGAAGTTACCGAGCAGAAAGGTGAGAAGCAGAGGTTTTGGTAAAAAATTACCTCCTAAATCCTGGAATCTACCATCTTAATCTCTATTGCTTTGAATTTGCCTGGTGACTGCCATGAGAAGGGATGCCACTCATTTCTTTCTTGTGTCGACCAAGAAGTTTTTATAACCCAACCTAAATTTAACACATTACATACGTACAATTTTATGTTTTCTCCATGCATGCACCCTCAAGTGAAATTACTTCTGTTTTCTTCACTTTGGTCCTGCCAATTTTTTTCTTTCTCCCGAATAAATATTCTTGAGCCATGAATCCAGTATTGGCTACACATCTGAAACTAGTGTCCTTAAATTAGGTTCTACATCTTGGGTTCTATAGATAAGATGATATTATGACCCAGGTTATTAAAGTTGACATTAAAAGGTTGCCAGTACCACATGTGATGTTCCTACAATATTTTACTCTTATAAATGGGGCTTGATGACTTGCGTTTTTCACCAACTGAAAGTGTTCAGACTCTGTTGTAAGGTCTTTAAAAAAAGTATCCCACACATCTGGTTGAATAATTTCTTACATTTAACCTCACCTCTCTCAAAAATTCATGCAGTTGTGACTAACAAATAATGAGGTTTTCCTGTCAATATTCTGCTTGTTAGACACAGACTCCATCATGGACATGACTCTGCCGTGGTTATGGAAGAGATATACGATGTTGGTTCTTTTAGATATCATCCTAACGTAATTTTTGGTTTGGGAAAAAAATCCAACCTGATAGTAGCCATAAGATGTTACTACTATTCCTCACCATCAGGAGAAATTAGTAATTGCTTCACAGAAATAATGCAAATAATTGTTGTAAGGTCAAAGAATAAAGAATTTAGCTGAGAATGTTGTGGATAATCAAGACATTTTCTGGAAGAGAAAATTGTGAGGCATGGCTCATGATGAAGGACAGGCATCATGAAAGGCTGGCAATGTTCTGAGAAAGACATTTATAAAAAGACAGTTCAAACTTTCAAACAGAAGCAGTCCAATTTTATACTTCTTTTTTTCCACAAAGATTTTATTTATTTATTCATGAGAGAGAGAGAGAAAGAGGCAGAGACACAGGCAGAGGGAGAAGCAGACTCCCTGCAGGGAACCCAATGCGGGACTCCATCCCGGGGGCCTCAGGATCACGCCCTGGGCTGAAGGCAGGTGCTCAACTGGAGAGCCACCCAGGTGTCCTCCAATTTTATACTTCTCTTGGGAAATATGGAGTTTGGGTTAGAATCCCTTTGAAAAGGAGGTCTCAATAAAGAGTAACACATGACGTACAAAAATATTCAAGATGGTTAGGACCTGATACAACAAGATTGTACCTCCTCACCGCGGAATAAACTGATTGTTTATCTTTGTTTTGAGAACGAATGCTACTAAATTTTAAATCAATTACCATCCAAATTCTACAAATTTAAGGTGATTTTTTTGCATAATCACATGAGAGATGGATATGCTTTTTTTCTAAATAGATTATCAAAGTATTATATTTCTCCTTAAGCTCGATGGAAGGTACATGACTATGTGATGGGGGAAGAGTCATGGTCCCTGTCTCAGACGTAATGCCTCATTCCAGGGACCCAGCTGTATGAAGCCAACCAGGAGCTGCAATTCAAGAATACTGCGGAAGACCTGGAGCACTGGCTGGGGGAGGCAGAGCAGCAGGCCGCCGCCGAGGACTACGGAAAAAGTCTGGCAGATGTGCAAAACCTACTCAGGAAACACGGCTTCCTGGAGTCCGCTGTGGGCAGTCATCAGGTCCGTTGCCGGATCTTGGCCAGAACAGGCCAGAACGGCCATGCATGCGCTGAGCACACAGGTAGTAAGTCACTCTCAAAAGAGAAAGAGCAAGAAGCCAGAGGTAAAATTCCAGCATTGTAGTCGGTCAGTTGCCCCTTTCTAAATCTTGTCTAGTGTAGCCATTTTCTGGGGGCGGTCATCTCTGTTGGGACCCCAAGGCTGGTGGGACTTCATGGGCTCTCCTCTTTATGGCATCACACCCCCACTGCAGAAACGTGGGCCTCGTAGTCCAGCTCATTGCTCACTGGTTATGCGATCTTTGGTGCATCTTTTCACCTTCTCACATCTCCATATGCTCCTCTGTACAATGGTCAGCATTACCTCTTCCTGTTCTGGCACTCCACGATTCAAAGCTTGAAAAAAATCTTTAATCCTACTGCTTTGT
Organism: Vulpes vulpes; assembly: GCF_048418805.1. Classification (NCBI taxonomy): domain Eukaryota; kingdom Metazoa; phylum Chordata; class Mammalia; order Carnivora; family Canidae; genus Vulpes; species Vulpes vulpes. Next base: position 114,424,404 of record NC_132784.1, read on the forward strand.
TAGTTCAGAACATTGAAGGATGTAGCATTGAAGTGATTTCCACAAGGTCACAGAAAAAAATTGGCATCAGGGTGAGGACTAGGATGTGGATGGGTAGGCTCCTAGTGTCAGGGTTATTCCTCTGACATCCCACCAGACTGTCACTCGAATTTATCCAGTGAGTTGTTAGAGTGTGGACCCTGGGGGATTTTCTGGAGAACTCATGTCTAGTTGACTCACTTTCTTATTGGAGGGGTCCTAGCTTGATCCTTCTGTTTTAGGGAACAGAGCTGTTCCCTAGAAAGTCCTACTGGTCTGTCTTGTTAAAATACACTTTTAGGATGTCTGCTCCTCTGTTAAATGGGAAAGATAAATAATATACAGGACACAGAAAACACGAAACAAACTCAGTCTTAGATAGCTCCAAGGATGGCTTGATGGAGGTTGAAATAAGGTAACAAAATAGTAAGATTCCTTTTTGAAGCTCCACATTTCATCTCTGGGGCATTGTTCCCGGGATGCCACAGACTTTTCAGCCTGGGGAGTTTCGGTATTAGCTATACCTGCAGCTCCTGTGTAAGGGAGGAGGGCGGGGGTAGGGTGGGGAAGGAGACAGAAAGGCTCCTTCTGTTTCCCTTGGGGCTATGGTTAACACTCCAAGGCTCTGTGGTTTCCCTAACTTCCTTGGCACCCTCTCTATATATTCTTTCTGAAATGAGGTTTAAGAATCACTTTCCCATAAATAGCTCTTAGTCCTGACTTTGGCATCCCCTGCCACTGTCTCACAGTTGTGATTAGAAGTTGTTACACAGTACCTGTGGCATGCGGAAGCCACCACCCCCCTTCCTACTAGACTGACAGCACCTCCTGACCCGTACTCTGCCTCTCCCTCAGGATCAGATGGACATCCTCAGAGACCTGGCAGCATATTTTGAAGAAAGAGACCATCCTGATGCTGGGGACATAAAAGCAAGGCAAGAGTCCTTGGTGTCCCGGTTTGAAGCTCTGAAGGAGCCAATGGGCATCCGGAAAAAGAAGCTCATTGATTTTCTCCACCTGCATCAGATCTGCAGGGACACAGAAGATGAGGAAGCCTGGATCCAAGAGACTGAGCCCTCAGTGGCTTCCACCTACCTTGGTTAGTCCCTGAGCATGAGCGGGCTGAGCCACAGAAGACCAGGGGCTGCAGGCTGTTGGGGAGATCTGGGACATGCTAGTGGGCGCCTGGAGCGTTTACTCCTGCTCTTCCCTCTCACACTCAGGAACAATTTTCCTGTCTTCCATAGAAGATTTTTTTTTAGATTCATACTGAAAACTTTACCACCCAAAATAAGGCATGAACTGTGCCATGAATGGAAGACCTCGGGGAAAGCTGGAGTGGCCAGCTTTTTGCTCCTTGCTCTAACTTATGCTCCTGCCAAGGCTCTTGGCTGAGCAGTCATGGCTGGTCCTGGAGGTACCAAGTGACTGTGTCTGTAGTGTCAGCACCTCCCATTTACAAAGATCTCGGCCACTACAAGGAGAAAAGGGAAGGGACGGCAGAGAAAGTCCATACTTTCTTTTCCTTTGGGAGCCGTCAGTTCATCACTACCAGTGCCAGGACACAAGTGGAATGCAAACTCAGTACATGTGTACTGGAGACATCTATGAGGAGCTGATGATGGTGGCAGTGGAGAGGCCTGTCTGGGAAAACTTCTAGAAGAGAAAAGACCTCTTTGAAGGGTGGATGGGGATGAAGAGTTCCCGGAAAGTCATTTAGTCAGAAGCATAGGGAAGGGAATTTTGAAGGGATGGGAGATAGAGAGGATGAAGGTGACATCTGGAACTGGGGGGCTTTGAGGGTGGAGGAAATTAGCAATGCACAGCATTTAGCCAGTGCTTGTTAGTGTGAGCAGCAAGGGAGGCATGATTTATAAGTTATTTCTAATCTTCACAAAGAAAACTTCAAAACACATAGCATGCCATTTTCACAGCGAAAAAAACCTAGCCTAGCGGGTTTAATAACTTTCTGCTACCCATAGGAATCAGCAAGTAAAAGATCCTGCTTTTTACACCATGATGTAAAATTCTGAAAGAAGATGGATTGCATGGCATTGGAATTTTAGCTGAAGAGTTACTTGCCTTTCTATACAGTGACTTATTATCTTTTGTAAAATAGTGAGTTGAACTTTCCTAGTACAAAGAGGCAAGGGAAAGAATAATGCTGGACAGAGTTATTCGGACAAAGTAGTATGAATTTCAGGAAGCCCACTCAGTGATTACAGCCTCAAAGGGAAAAACGTGTAGCTCCATGAGTTGTAAAGAAGTAGAACAGCCTCTTCTTATTCCATACAATAGAACAACACCAGCCCTTGAAATTATCTTTCTCTGTAGGCAAGGACCTGATTGTCTCCAAGAAGCTTCTGAACAGACACCAAGTCATCCAGGATAACATTGCCAGCCATGAGCCACGCATCCAAATGATAACGCAGAGGGGAAATAAAATGGTAGAGGAAGGTAGGTATGGTTCAGGTTGAATTGGTCAGTCATCGCTATGCTAAACATCAGGGAAGAAGTTTGTTCAATTTTAGGGCTTCATGGGAATTTAAAGATATTCAATTCACCTTCCCAATGCAGAAACCCCCAGTTGGGCACCTCTGACCGATACAATGATGTTACAGTATTGCTTATAGATTCCAATAACAGGAACCTCCCTGCCTCACAAACCAGTCATTTGTGTTTTTCAGTTAAGCCAAAATTATTAAATAAAATATTTTATGATAATAATCAATTTGCTCTTCTGTAGAAGTTACAGAATTTATTATTATTTTTGGGTACTTTATTTATTTATTCATGAGAGACACAGAGACACAGGCAGAGGGAGAAAAGCAGGCTCCCTGCGGGAAAGCCCGATGTTGGACTTGATCCCAGGACCCCAGGATCATGCCCTGAGCCGAGGGCAGACACTCAATCACTGAGCCATCCAGGGGTCTCGAAGTTACAGAATTTAGAATTTAAATTATAAAGCCCCAAAACAAATCAGGTCCTTTTCCTGCATGGAACTTCCAGGTCTGTGATGACTTGCCTTGGGTTGCCAATATCTTATAGTCTTGATAGTTAAAAACACCATTTCTTTAAATTCTTTCCTTTATGTAGTCTCAGTATCTCTCCTCCTCCTGGTTTCCCGCCTTCAGAAACTGCTTAAATATGACGTTCCAGATGTGCTGTAAGCAAGGTAGATTACACTGGGATCCTTCCTCCCTTGATTCAAGAATAGATTGTGGCCAATAAAGAAATAGTTGCCAGCCAGCATCCAGCTATCAAAGTATAGCTTAAAATTCATATTGTTGAGAAAAAATTAAGATCTCAACTGAGTGATTCAAACCTAAAAATGTTTATTTATGGTTGCTATTTTACTATGACTCATTTTATTTTTTTTTCTTGAAATCTCCAGTTGCAATTGTGGATTTCACCTGTTTCTTTCAGTTCTATCAATTTTTGTTTTATGTATTTTGAAACTATGTTATTGTGTGCATATATATTTAGACTCATGTCTTCTTGATTAATTTAAATCTTTAATATTATGATATACAGCTCTCTTTATCCCTGGTTACATCCTGAAGACTACTTGGTGCAACTTTATTACAGCCACATCAGCTGCCTTCAATTCATGTTTGCACATTATGTTTCTCCATGGTTTTGCTTGTACTCTGTTTCCTTATGTTTAAAGCAGATTTCTTATAGACAGGATAGAGCTAGGCTTTGCTTTTATGTTACGCAATTTGGTAATCTCTTCTTTTTAATAGGATTATTTAGACCATTTGCTTTTAAAACAATTATCAATATGGTTAAGCTTAAATCTAGCCTCTTGCTATTTTTTTCTTTGTCTATCAGTTTCCACTTTCTTTGGATTAATTATGTATTTTTTATGATTCCATTTTATCTCCATATTTGTTTATTAGCCATAGTTCTGTGAGGCATGTGTGTGTGGGGGGGATGTGTGTATGTATGTTTATTGTAGAGTAGGGACTCTCCAATTGTGGTTTTGTGGGCTTCATAATGATGTTAAGACCTTATTTGCTTTTTTCATATTCATTCTTTTGTAAGTGCACCCTGAAATTTTCTGCACAATGTTTGATGATGCCTTTGGTATAATGGTTAATAGAATATATAGCTGTATGTTCTTTTGTCTTGAAATTTTATGTTGAACTATCAAATTCTACACCAGAAACCAATTTTATCATATATGTTACCTAACTGAAATTTAAATAAAAACTTGAAATAAAAAAAATATATAAAAGGATTCTGGGAGCAAATATTTAAGAGCCACTGACCTAGGATTTAAAATATAGATCTTTAAAGCATCACATTCTAACTTTATATAATGTCATACTATTTCATGTGCAGGCTGAGATCCTTAGGCAGTATGTTTCCATTTCTCTTATTTTCTCCTTTGTATATTGAGGTCACACATCTTAATTTTACATGTTATAAACCCACCATGCACTGTTTCTAATTTTGCTCTACCAATCAATTAACTTTGAGATTAAGAATGGAGAAAAAAAAGCGTTTTATATTTATTCACATATTTGTGTTCTTCATTCCATTGAAGACATTGATATTTTTACCTTATAACTTTTCTTCTACATGAAGAGCTTTCCCCAATAGCTCTTGTAGTGCATGTCTGCTAGCCATAAATCCTCTAAGCTTTTGTTGGTCTAAAAGACTTCATAAATTCTTGTTGACAGTTTCTCTCTTTCCAGACTTTAAAGATGCTACTGCATTGTTTTCTTACACTCGGGGTTTCTGATGCAAAGTCTGCTCTCCCAATCTCTGCTCCTGTGTGTAATGTGTCTCTTTCCTCTGTTATTCTTTTAAGCTTTTTATCACTGGTTTTCAGAAATTTGATTACAGTATAACTTGGTGTGGTTTTCTTTGTTTTTTGGATTTGGCGATCACTGAGCCTCTTGGAGCCTCCAGGGAACACTCTAACCTGGAACTGATTTCGTGATGAGTCCACCACAGAACATAATTCAGTCCGCTTTGGTGGGAGCTGATGTTAACTACCCACAGCCCTATGTGAGCCTCGGGGATTTTGGCCTCTTGCTTTTCAGTCCCCCTGTCCTCACTTTGAGGAGTCTCGTGACACATGTGTGTTAGGAGTCATCAATCAGTCAGACAGGCGAGGGCACCCCCTGCAGCTTCTGAGGCTCCATCTGTGTGAGGCAGGCTCCTTCTGGGCCATCCCACCCGCCCCGACTCCCTCTGCCCCTCAGCTCAGCATGACAGCCAGGTCTACCAGGTGTTGACCCCCAGCACTACAGCCCAGAGACCACCCTGCGCCTGAGGGCACACCTCATTTCTTTCCCTTCTCTGAGGAGTCACAATTTTCTGCCTGTGGTCTGAATATCATCGGATCTTGTGGTCTGTCCTGTTCTCTAGTTAAGGTGGGAGAACAGGTCCTGTGGGAAATCCCTTTGGGACAATCTGCTGGATTTCCTATTTGCTCCAGAGAATACATGTTTTTGGAGCAGGACTCACACCTAGGTTCTCTGTTTTCAGGTCTGTGTATCACAGACTATACCACCCCCTTCATCACCACCCATGCACACCCATCCTCCAGGAGCACCTACTCATGCCCAGTCTCAGGTCATTCTAACTTCCAGGAATTTAGGTAAATTACCACACTGACTGCAGGTAGCCAGAACCTCATGCCTCCCTTTCTCTCTCTCAGGTCACCAAGAGGATTAAAGTATAGTGATGTTAATGAGGCTAATCCTTACCCTTTCTATAACTACTCCATAGGGCACTTTGCTGCAGATGAAGTGGCCTCTAGGATCAAGAGTTTGAATGACAATATGGAGTCTCTGCAGGCTCGGGCTGCTAGACGACAGAATAATCTTGAAGCCAATGTCCAGTTCCAGCAGTACCTGGCTGACCTGCATGAAGCAGAAGCATGGATTCAAGAGAAGGAACCTATTGTAGACAACACTAACTATGGGGCTGATGAAGAAGCAGCTAGGGTAAGGTGGGCATGGGGGTGGACATTGTCTAGTACTCACCAAATAGTACCAAATTAGATTATGAGACAGCTACAGGTTCTGTGAGATTATTTTGGGGTTTCCGGAGGGGTAACTTTTGGCCTTCACCAGTTGGGATAACCTCAGAATTGACACAAATCCTGAAAGGTACACTACATTTTCCTGATCCCACAGAGATTTATAGATTCCTTAAAGATTGTCTAAACCTGAAAAAGTGTGACTAGGGATCCATGCTTACCTTGGTCCAATCCTAAATTTCCCGGTATAATCATGGAATTTCATAAACCAACCATGGTTCTAAGATAAATACACTATTTATTTTATTGAAATAAAATCAGACAGACATGCTGGAGCAAGAAGAATCTCAAAGGTCATAGTTACCCTCTGTGTCAACTTCTCATTTTATTCACTGTCTTGTAGTAAATCAGTATAGTTTTTAACAAACCTTCAGCACTAGAAATAATTGCAGTGGGCACCCAAAGCTATGCTAGTGTTTAATCCCACAAAATAACATCAGCAGCAGCACCCTCTCCTAGCTATGATGTGTGTCTCACATTTGTGCCATTTTGACTTCACTTTGAAGCAAACGTATTGAATATATTGAAATTGTTGATTTTTTAACTCCTATTTTTCTGATATCTGCAAATTTAGAGTTAAAAAATAACCTCTTTATTATAGATGGAAAGTATCTCTTATTAGGAATTAGGACAATTGAGGGAACCCAAATTAATAGCTGAATGACCCCCAGGAATGCTTAGTGCTCCTCCAGCCTTCACTTCTAATCATCTCTCATCAACAAATCTAGGCTCTCCTAAAGAAGCATGAGGCCTTCCTGGTGGACCTGAGTGCATTTGGCAACAGCATGCAAGCCCTGCGGGACCAGGCAGTGGCCTGCCAGGTGAGAAGGCGTAGACATGCCAAGCATCATACTCCCCCCAGACTAAATGGGATTCTCTTTATTACCATCTTTTACTTCTAATAGCCCAGGAAGCAATGCAAAGGACTAATCTCTCTGTTCCTTATAAGCAGGAATTGTAGCCTCTTTGTAGCATGTACAGAGATTCAGTCCATAAGGGGTTCTCGGTGGGTGAGTGCGATCACGTGCTCATAGATGTACTCTCGCTTTCCATCTTCCTACCTTTTATATTTCCATCCCTGTTTCTTACCTGCCTCCTTTATATACACCTTTCCTTCTTATAGTCCTTCCTGATTCCTTGTCTTTCTTCTTGGTTGTTTTATACACTTATTAAATGTCGACTATCCTCAAGCTTGAATAAAAAACAATTCTGACCCCAGGAAAATTGCTGTCTATTAGGAGATCAGAAAGTTCAGCAAGTAAGTGCATATGACAGATATATGTACATGAGAAAGAGTCTCAGAGGAAGGAGTGTTCTCCTCTCTCAAAATAAGAATGTTGGAAAGTAGGAAGATCTTTATAGCTGAGGTGAACCACTTTATCTGAGTTATTTTTTCTTTTTTATTTATTAATTTGAGAGAGAGAGAGAAAGGGGGAGAAAGAGAGAGAGACAGATCATGAGCAGAGGAAGAGAGAGAGGAAGGAGCAGACTCTCCACCGAGCAGGGACCCTGATGTGGAGCTTGACCCCAGGACCATGAGATCATGACCTGTGCTGAAGGCAGATGCTTAACCAACTGAGCCATGGGGCTCAGGGGCCCCTGAATTTTTTTTTTAAGTTTGATTTTCTGGATTTTTTTAAGTTGGTTTACTGTGCAGATGAAGAGAAGAAGGGCTTTTCTACTCATTAAACAATGAAAGCAAAGACACCAAAGCACAGAATAATCAGGTGTATTTCGGAAATGGGCCATGCAAATGCTGGCAAGTGTGAGGATGCCCCAGCCCGTGGTGAGAGCTTGTCCTGGAGAGTGGCAAAGCTGGGACCCACTGAGTGACGGGGGCACCTCCTTGGGGTAGCAGAAGGAAAAAGAGAGACACCTGATACCATCTTTCTAAGGAGAGGCTCTGCGCTCACACACTAGGAGTAGACAACAGACATAGGCACCGCATTCCAGGCCACCATGTGTGTTTAGAGCCTGCGTGCTGTGTCTCCCTCTACCTGCATGGTGAAGCCTAAGCAAGAACAGATGGATGTGTGCATTGTGTGTGCTGAGGAAACACGATACTCAAGGGATGTAAGTCAGCTGAGTCTGTAAGGGGAGGCACACATCTTCTGCTCTAACCTGATGCCGGGGTGGGCCATCGCTTACAAAGAGGTGTGGTATTCTTGTTCATCCTCTCAGAGGTAAATTTGCAGAAAGTGTCAGTCAGAGAAGGCTATACTTCGGAGAGCAGGCTGTCTGCTAGAGAGAGATCCAAGATCTTTGATCTCAGGCCAGGTGTCTGTTTTTATAATTCTGTGGCCTTTCCTGTGCTGTAGGTCACCCACCTCTCAAAAAAAAAAAAAAAAAAAAAAAGAGTCCACATTTTCTTGACACAATAATTTAAAGATGAAGAAGCGGTTGGGAGTGTTGTCAGTGGAGGCCCAGGAAATGCAGAAGGTGATGAGAGATAGTGGGTCTTTCACTTTCTCAAATAATCTTCTGAAATGTTGATGCATATAATCCTTTATTACCTGCTTTACGAACCGGAGACCTAGAGCGCTTAATTTGTTTCTGACAAACTACATGTCCACTTGCTCATTCTGTGTTCGTACTTCCCAGCCTGCGCGCCCTTCAAGCGTCAGGGTGGAGCTGTGTCTCCACGAACATGTCGCAATCTCTGTCTTGCTGGTAGCTGCGTGGGAGGCTCCAGCTCCAGGGACAATGTAGAGGCTGTAGAGGACGTGTTGCCAGCAGGTGACGGACGTGATCCTCTCCCTCTTTTGTTCAGCAACAACAGCCTGCGCCAGTGGAAGGAGTGGCTCGAGAACAGAGGGTGGTGGCCTTATATGACTTCGAGGCCCGCAGCAACCGAGAAGTCACCATGAAGAAAGATGATGTCTTAACTCTGCTCAGTTCCATCAACAAGGTGACTTTCCCTTCTAACCTGCTTCCCATTGGCAAGACAGCTCTTCAGTAGTCAGCTCTCCCGGCCCTGCAGGTAGCCGTATTTTAGCCAAACAACATTTTCCTGTTGCTGCCTCTCTTAAATAGCTATAATTTATTAAGTAGTATCTTTCCTCAAGATACTGCATAAGATCCTGTATATATCCTTTGGGGTTATAAGACCAATTACACTTAATAAAATGAAGACTCAAAGAGCATAAGTCGGAAGCCCAAAGACATAGAAGTGTTGAATGACAGTTCCCTAATACTAAACTACCCCTTTCTTGTCACCTGTTTGTCCCTCTCCTGTCCCAGTGCTCCTAGTGCTAGAACCACAATGGGCTGGATGAGGAGCAACCTGAAGAAAGAGAAGTCTCATGTCAACTGGTTTTCTTTAATGTGTGAGGAACAGATCTGTGAAAGAGCCTGTGAGAAAAGGAACAAAATATGACTCTTTTCGTGAAAGCTCAAAGGACTTTTCACATCCTAATAATTTCCCAAAATTATTGGGGAGAAAAGAAGAGAGTTTGGGATGTTGTTGCCCCGAGAGTGAGCAAATTTTTGAGAGGGAGGATGGGTGTTCCATGATGAAATAAGCCGTGTGCCAGTCCCGCTTTGTCTTTGCTCAGATTTTTCCCTGTCATCCTGTTGTGCTCCGAGGACATTGACTCCAGAGTATTAGTTCAGTGACACCCCAAACTGCTCTGTGGGGCCCAGGGTGATACTTTAACACCAAACATCCACATAAGTGAGTTCCAGGGCCATCCATGCACAAGTTTTAGGTGCTCTGGGAGAGGGGTGAAGAGGAGATGCCCATGCCGGCCATCAGCAGCAATGGTTTGTTTCTTGTGCCTTCAGTATGCTCCCGGGCCTATGGACTTAGTTCTGAGAGTTGGAGCCCCTCCTATCTGTGGTTTTCCAAGAACTAAGGAAGGAATGGGGCTCTCTCTCCCTTCAGGACTGGTGGAAGGTGGAAGCTGGCGACCACCAAGGCTTTGTGCCTGCTGTCTATGTCAAGAAACTGGCTCAAGATGAGTTTCCCATGCCCCCCCAGCAGCAGCAAGAAGAACTAAGCACCATCGCCCAGCGCCAGGAAGACATCGAGAACCAGTAAGTTGTAGAGGCACTACTGGCAGAGACACTTCTCATGACTCTGCAGCTGTTAAGATTAGCGATGCCGTTGTAATGTCACAGATTTTAGGAGCTAAAAGTAAACTTCAGGTCTTTGAAATACTTCGGATTTTGTTTGAGAAGCTTAAGTCAATTGCCTGAGGTCGGGCACTTGGCAGGACCTCTGAGGGTTATGGGAGGCCGTCTGACGTCCGTGTGAACTTTGTTTACCGTACAAGGCTGCTTCTCATCCAGCTGTCGGCAGGCGTGTGAAAATCTCACACCTAGAACAGGGAAGGGGTGATGCCAGTCACGCTATTGGAACATTGGAATTTTGTATTATTTTTAATGGAATCCAGTGTATTCGTCTCTCCGCTCTCAATGCTTCTTTCCTCCCCAGATTTATTTCCTCCTCCCCTCTGGTCTTCTTTTGATTTCCCCTCTCTCTCCTTCTTGTTCCCTGCACCCTCCCTGCTCCCACTCTTCTGTGCTTCCCCCATGTTTCAGGAGACTGTTCCCACTCTCTGTTCCTGTGCACAGGTACCGCTCCCTCCTTGACAGAGCAGAAGAGCGCAGGCGTCATTTACTGCAACGCTACAACGAGTTTCTGCTGGCCTACGAGGCAGGCGACATGCTGGAGTGGATCCAAGAGAAGAAGGCGGAGAACACTGGGGTGGAACTCGATGATGTCTGGGAGCTGCAGAAAAAGTTTGACGAGTTCCAAAAGGTGAGAGCAAGCAACCTTCCCTTCCAGGTGGCTTTCTGACAGTGACCACTGCTTCCTTTTATTCCACATCTCCTCCCAAGTGGCTCCTCAACCAATGCTCCTCAAACGCATTAGTTGCATTTGCTAAACATCCTTCCCAGAGCTGTTGAGAGTTCCATGTCTCAAATCTCCCTCTGGGCCGCAGAGGTGGAAGGAAAATACAGAGGAGACTAGTGGCCCTGGCTCTGCAGCCTGCAATTCCTGAACCCCCGGGGGGTGCTGATCTCCCTGAGTCCTTCAGCACTTGCCCCATGCGGTACTGAATTCTGGGATCCCAGGTTGAGGTGGGAGCTGCAGAACTCTTCAGAAGCTCTATGAGGCAGAAGCTGAAGTGGGAAGGTGGAAAGAACAACCCAATTTTACAGCTGGAGAGTTCCTAAGTTTCTGCCTGCCTAAAACCTTCCATTTTTTGTTCTCACAGATTCATTCCATGTGTTATCTAGCAGTGAATATAAACCTCTTCCTTGCTTTCTTTTTCTTGTGATGCCTTCCACATAGAATTCAAGGCGACACATAGATGATGCATAGATAAGTAGATAGATGGTAGATAGAAAGATGATACATGGATAGATGGATAATAGACAATAGACAGATAGATAAATGGATAATAGATGATAGATGATGGATGGATGGATAGATAATGATAGATAAATAAATAGATAGGGATCATATATACACATATGGAATATTTAAGGAAGAAGGAAAGTGAAAGAAAGGGAAGCAAGGACAAAATTATAAAAGAACTCCAAGAATGACACTCCCATGAAGAAGCTCATACAGAGGTCTTTGTACCATGAAACGGACAATATCATCCCCATAGGCATTGTGATGAGCTACCCAGAGCTATTTCTTACAACACCCCTTAACACAAGCAGATTGCAACGTATTCCGTGAAATTCTCTAGAAGGCAGAGGAGTTTGTGTTGGCAGGAATGCACAGGACACGGTTCAGGTAGAGAGCCCTCTGACGGCATCATTTTTTTTAATATAAATTTATTTTTTATTGGTGTTCAATTTGCCAACATATAGAATAACACCCAGTGCTCATCCCATCAAGTGCCCCCCTCAGTGCCCGTCACCCTTTCACCCCCACCCCCCGCCTTCCTCCCCTTCCACCACCCCTAGTTCGTTTGCCAGAGTTAGGAGTCTCTCATGTCCTGTCTCCCTTTCTGATATTTCCCACTCATTTTTTCTCCTTTCCCCTTTATTCCCTTTCACTATTTTTTATATTCCCCAAATGAATGAGACCATATAATGTTTGTCCTTCTCTGATTGACTTACTTCACTCAGCATAATACCCTCCAGTTCCATCCACGTCGAAGCAAATGGTGGGTATTTGTCATTTCTAATGGCTGAGGAATATCCCATTGTATCCTTAGACCATAGCTTCTCTATCCATCATCTTTCGATGGACACCGAGGCTCCTTCCACAGCGTGGCTATTGTGGACATTGCTGCTAGAAACTGATGGCATCATTTAATGCAGGAGAGATTATTAAGGACTCTCCAACATTGGACATGCTCCACACTCCAGAAAAATGGCGGCTCTCTTGCCAAGTTCTTGCTAGTAAGGGGGTGTAAAGGGACTTTTATCTGTGGCGGGGGAGTGGGGCAGCTTCTTGTGCATCTCAAGCGACATTAGTGATATTGATATTTAGCCAAATCGGGGCAGAGATGAGCAGGCAGGTATGAAAACCCCTAAGGAGAGGATTTATATCACTTTGGACAAATTTTCCCACCCAGGATTTGAGGGCCAATGAGCCTCGGCTGAGGGATATCAACAAGGTGGCAGATGATCTTCTATTTGAAAAGCTTCTAACACCGGAAGGAGCTCAAATACGACAGGTAAGTAAAGCTCCTTCTGGGACCCTCGCTGCCAGGCTGAGCTCCAGGAAGGGCGGAGGGTCCACACCTCACTTAAATACACTCAACTTCATATTTCACAGGTCAGCTAGGACAGGCCAAAGGTATAAAGCTGGCTTCAGGAAAGGTCAAAGGTGATAGTTCAAACAGTCCAGCCATGTATATATTTAAATTGACCTCAAATCTATAAACTGCGACACATGCCTCCCTCCTCCCCCCATCTTCACTTGCAGACACAGAAAGTTCATGCTCAGATACACGAATGCAAAGAAAATGTAGGTAAGAAGCTGTGAGGGTGGAAAGGGGTTAGTCAGGAGAGCAGACTGCAAGAGACAGGCACTGATAAAATCTGATGAAAGGAGAAAAACATAAGTCGGTACAGACGGGAGGTGGGGCATCCTAGACCTGATTAAGATTGGGGCAGCCCGGGAGGCTCAGGGGTTTGGTGCCGCCTTCATCCCAGGGCATGACCCTGGAGTCCCAGGATCGAGTCCCACGTCGGGCTCCCTGCATGGAGCCTGCTTTTCCCTCTGCCTGTGTCTCTGCCTCTCTCTCTCTGTCTGTGTCTCTCATGAATAAAAAAATAAAATCTTAAAAAAAAAAAAATCCCCAGCAATTCACCCAGAAAGAGTGTTGGTATGAGGGCTCCAGACCTAGGAGCTCAAACCCATGAGCAACGAGGGGCATGTGCCAGGGCCAGGGCTGACTTAACACTCCTCCAATTTCTCCTCTGGTGGCCAGGGTCTGTGTTTTCAAGATGCAGATCTGATCATGATACCCCCATCCCCTCATTTTCCCATTGTTCTTAGGACAAAGGCCCCCAATCCTATACCACTTCCATGCTGTCATCTGTCCCTTACCCTTCACCTGAGCCCCTCAAACCGCCTGTGGGAAGAGAGGTGGTGTTACTAGAGGGTCCTGGGCAGACTGGTGGCTATGGGGACAAATAAAATCTTAAAAATAAATAAAATCTTAAAAAAAATAAATAAAATCTTAAAAAAAAAAAAAGATTGAGACCTATAAAAGATCGAGTGAACATGAGTGGGATGCCCAGTCTAGCTCCCTGGGTTGTCCTAAGCCAGGGAAGATGGGGTGTGCGTAGGAACAACTCAGCTACTCCTACAGAAAGTAGAGCTCTAAGTGGCTGTTTGGTGTGGTGGGTTCAGGATGTGGGGTATGATAGCAGCTGACTCCCAGGGTAGCACGCCCGCTGGTCTCCTGGAGGCTGGGCTGTGGTCTCTGTAGCGGCGAGCACCAATGGCTCCCTAGGGGGGCCCCCCCACACTGAAACATCAGGCTGGGACGGACGCTCACCCCCTTCTCAACAGCATGGATGAGGGCCAAGCGCAGGTGCTCTGGGAATGGAGGAAACCTGTGCAGCTTCCGAAGGAGATGACGTGACAACACAGCATGACTCAGGCCTCACGGGGTCTCTCTTGGGCAGCCCAAGGCTGGGAGGGAGCAGAGTTAGCTCCTCAGCTACCGCCTGTTGTGTCTGCGTCTTTTAGGAGTTGAATACCCGCTGGGACTCCTTGCAGAGGCTTGCGGAGGAGCAGCGCCAGCTGCTGGGCAGTGCCCACGCTGTCCAGGTGTTTCAAAGGTGAGCAGGTAACCCTGAGCGGCAGTGCCGCCCTAGAAAGCATCGAAGCCCCGAGTCGGCCTGCTGCAGGGGAGGCAGGGCCATTGGCGGGACAAGGCCGAGGCGGAGATCGGAGCAGGGCAGGGAATGCCGGAGCAGGTTCCTTCCCCGGCCCACGGCGTCCTTGCAGGGGACCTGCTCTAATCCCCGAGCCTGGGTGCTCGGGGACCCCGGTGCATGATCAGCAGTTTTCACAAAAGGTAGCGAGACTTGGAGCGGAGACAACCAGTGAGGGTAATCAGCTTTGTGAGCTGCAGTAGGGAGTGGCGAGCCACGGGCCACATTGGCCCTCACTGATCCTTTGGCCATTTTTTATGTCTGGTCCCACGTCTGTGTGTGATTCCACATCCGTGTCCGCACACACATGGGCAAGCAAACAGCCTAGCTGTAACCGGACCGCTTCGCCGGTATGCACGTGGCTGTGAGTACTGGGGGCAGAGAAGCAGCCACACACAGGCCCTGGGCCGGAGGCTCCGGCGGGCGGCGTGGCCGAGCCTTGAGCAAATGCTCCCCCAAGGCCCAGTCCCAGGGGCCAGCTGGGCCAGCTGCGGAGCGCACCGTCACTCCAGGTCCCTTACTCTCGTGAGCCAGGGAGGCGGACGACACGAAGGAGCAGATGGAGAAGAAGCTGCAGGCCCTCGGCGCTGCCGATCCCGGCTCCGACCTGTTCAGCGTGCAGGCCCTGCAGCGGCAGCACGAGGCCTTCGAGAGAGACCTCCTGCCCCTGGGGGAAAAGGTGAGACGTGTGCTCCGGGCTGTGCGGGCCTGTGCGGGCCTGAGCCCTCGGCCGCTCTGCCTGCCCTAGGCCTCCCATGGGCTCCTGTCCCTCCCAGGCCCCTTCCTCCCATTCCCCTCACTTGCCCTCGCACCGGTCCCTCAGACAAGTGCACCGGAGGGACACCCAGGACCATGACCACGGAGGGAAGCCGTAGGAAACGACCCGGGCTGCCCAGGTGGCCTTCTAGTGGCTTCCCAGTGTGTGGACCGTCGGGGGGGGCCACAGCCAGGACAGCCCGGGCCGGCGCAGGGGTCTCCTTCCTGGGCACCTGACCGCCCGTACTCCTGCTCCACCTCCAAGGGCCTCTGCAAGCCGCCAGCTGCGCTCTGGGCCAAGTCGCAAGCTTGGCATTACCGCGCGGGGCGGAAAGGGCACAGCAGATGTCTACAGTGAAAAGCCCCTCATGTTGAAAGTCGGGGCCCCGGGGTTCACCGCTGGGTTGCCCCTGGTCAGCAGCCGCTTCAGCACCCTGCCGCCGCCCCCCCATCTTGAGAAGAAGGTGGCAAGGCGTCAGGGTGGCGCACCCTGGCAGGTGCCGCGCCGACCGGAGGGGCTGGTCCCCTGGTGGGGACGGGGTGCCTGCGGCCTGCCTCCATCTGCGGGGGCAGCGTCGGGGGGTCGGGAGCAGCCTCTGCAGGAGCGGCCCCTCCTCAGAGCCCTCGCACCTCTGCAGGTGACCCTGCTGGCAGACACAGCTGAGCGGCTCTGCGAGTCTCACCCGGATGCCGCGGGCCACCTGCAGAGCCAGGCCACAGACCTGACGGAGGCCTGGCAGGGCCTGCTCAGGGGCACGCAGGATCGGAGGGACAGCCTGGATGAGGCCCGCAAGTTCTACACGTTCCTCACGAAAGCCAGGTAGAGCTCCCAGGGCGGCCCCATGGCGTAGGCTGGGCAATCTCCGGGGGCAGGCCGCACCTCGATGCTCCACGGCGGGGGCACCTGTGCCAGGGGGCCGGTCGTGCGGGCACATCCTCTGCAGCGGGAAGGCGGGAGGAGCACGGGCAACCGTGGCAGAGCACGACCGGCGCAGACACACGCCGTGCCAGGTGCACCGGCTCGTTGAGGAAGGTGCGGTCAGAGCTCGGTGAGCATGTCAGAAGCTCAGGCCGGGTACCAGGCCAGGAGCGCACATGCGTTGGGGTCAAATCCTAGAGCTCTCCCGTTGCCTTTCTGGAGAGTCCAGACATTATTGCCACAGTAGAGCAAGCAGACACCCCATCTTGTGAGGCCAGTCCCACCTCTGCACCACCGGGCCGTCTGCCAGGAGGAGCGTTGGAATTGAGGATCCGGGAAGTAGGGGCTCGCGATGTAATACTTTTTTTGGGGGGGAAAGGACTTTTGGTAAATAACTGCAGCTGCTCTTGGCAACTCCCACCCCAGTTACGTCTGGAAGACCATAGCTTTTAATACAACGTAAGTAAGCAGCAGCCAGAACCATCCCCAGATCATGTTGGTGCTCCCGGCTCTCCGTGCGCTCGGGCTCCGCTCGGACTTCAGGTTCCAAGTCAGATGCTGACTCCTTTCCTTTCCGAGATCTCACTCGTCTTGACGCAGAAGTAATACTCCCCCTCTCTGAGCAACTCTGACTCCTACCTTCACCTCTTTGCGACTCTCCTGCTTTTCACGCTGTTTTTGAAAGAAATAGGTATTTGCCCCTTGTGTTTTGTTTCCTTTTAATCTAAGGTGTGAACTGCTCTTCTGCAGGGTTTGGTGCTTAGTAAGCAGCCAAGGAGACTTAGTTGTTTGACGAAGTGAATACAGGAGTTTATGAGAGAAGCTCTGGTCTATGTATACAATGGAATATTACTCAGCCATTAGGAACGACAAATACCCACCATTTGTTTCTACGTGGATGGAACTGGAGGGTATGATGCTGAGTGAAATAAGTCAATCGGAGGAGAAGAACAAACATTATATGTTCTCATTCATTTGGGGAATATAAATAGTAGTGAAAGGGAATAGAAGGGAAGGGAGAAGAAATGGGTAGGAAATATCAGAAAGGGAGACAGAACATAAAGACTCCTAACTCTGGGAAACGAACTAGGGGTGGTGGAAGGGGAGGTGGGCGGGGGGGTGGGAGTGACTGGGTGACGGGCACTGAGTGGGGCACTTGATGGGATGAGCACTGGGTGTTATTCTATATGTTGGCAAATTGAACACCATTAAAAATAAATTTATTATTTAAAAAAGAAATAAAATGCATGCACCCACTATAATCAACTAAAAAAATATATAAAATAAAATAAAATAAAATAATAAAATAAAATAAAATAAAATAAAATAAAATAATAAAATAAAATAAAATAAAATAAAATAAAATAAAATAAAATAGGGGAAAAAAAAGAAAAGAAAAGGCCTTTCTGCCCTTGAGTGGATGTTTGTGGTTTCTCCAGCCAGAGGAAGGACTCTCTGTATGTGATGCTCAATTTGGGCATCATACAGAATTGCAGATGAGGGCACTGTTAGCTTAACATTCACCTTCTGGGACCTGGACCTTCGCTCTCCTCCTCATTCCCCTTGACTGCTAACAGGGAGAGGTGGGCCCTCGTCTCATCAACAGCATGGAATGAATGGGGGGGGGGGGGGCGGTGTATGTGTGCTGGGAATAAAAGTAAGAATGAAGACATACCTTCCCTGAGATTCCATATAAGATAGATCTTCAAACCCAAGAATCTACTTTTTAGGAGCAAGAATTATTAAGAGCAATGGAATATGTATTGGTTCAGGATGTAAGTGTCTGGGTTCTAGTCCAGATGCCTGGTTTTACTTGTATTGATTACATGGGCAAATCACTGGCATTCTCTAGGCTGACCTCCTCATCTCCAAACCAAAAGCAAAAGAGTTCCCAGGATTCCGTAGAGGATTATTGCAAGAACTGAAAGAGATAACGTGGATGAAGATATGTTCAAGCATAAGGGACTGACATTATTAAGTTAAACAGTGTAAACAACAGGCGGATGTAGTGATTCATCACTTACATCCGACACCCAGTGCCCATCACAAGGGCCCTCCTAATGCCCATCGCCCATCTAGCCCATCCCCCTCCCACTTCCTTCAATCAACCCTCAGTTTGTTCTTTATCATCATGAGTCTTATGGTTTGCTTCTCTCTCTCTTTTTTCTCCCCTCCCCCCACAATGTTCATCTGTTTTGTTTCTCAAATTCCACATATGAGTGAAATCATGGTATTTGTCTTTCTCTGACTTATTTAGCATAATACACTGAGCTCCATCCACATTATGGCAAATGGCAAGATTTCATTCTTTTTGATGACTGAGTAATATTCCATTGGGTATAAATGTATGTCGCACATCTTCTTTATCCATTCATCAG
The DNA here is from genome assembly GCF_048418805.1 of Vulpes vulpes. Taxonomy (NCBI): domain Eukaryota; kingdom Metazoa; phylum Chordata; class Mammalia; order Carnivora; family Canidae; genus Vulpes; species Vulpes vulpes. The sequence goes on from NC_132784.1 coordinate 114,442,891, forward strand.
TTGATGGACACTTGGGCTCTCTCCATAGTTTGACTATTGTAGATAATGCTGCTGTAAACATCGGGGAACATGTACCCCTTCAAATATTAACTAACTAGAATTTAAGTAAAATTCTGAAAAAAAAATATTAGCAAAATTTGAAAAAAACACACTTCCAATTGGTTTCTAGTAAATCATCTTTATCACACTTATGTCTTTTCCATGTTTTTTCCTTTTACTTGGAATTTTTCTTAGGCATTGTTACCATATTCTAGAAAGTGTCGATCTGTCTTCATCTCTGTAACTTTATATTTTAGATCTCTTTCCTTTTAAAAGATTATTTTCATTCTTTATACACAAGCATAGTAATGCATAACAAATTTACAATAATAAATTTGCCTTTTAAAACAAACAGGATGCCTTGGGGGGCTCAGTGGTTGAGCATCTGCCTTCAGCTCAGGTCATGATCCTGGTGTCCTGGGATCGAGCCCCACATTGGGCTCTCTGCTCAGTGGGGAGCCTGCTTCTCCCTCTCACGCTTTCCCTGCTTGTGTTTTCTTTTTGTCAAATAAGTAAATAAAAATCTTTAAAATAAACAAACAAACAAAAACCAGTGTGAACAACAAACCTAAGATCTGAGAAGCATATAAAGCCAGATGCAAGGTGTTAATCTAGATGTATTTTCTAGAGAGGAAAAGTCAAGGACGGACAGCCCTGTCTCGAGCTACAAGACTTTCTTGTCAATCCCAATACGTCTATTTCTCTAGAGACCTGGACAACTGGATCAGTAGCATTAGAGGCATAGTATCATCACAGGAGCTGGCTGATGATTTAATTGGCACGGAGATCCTGCTGGAGCGACACCAGGTATGGCTACAAAATCCACAGCCACTAGTCACATGACTTCCCAAACTTCCCTCATTTTATGACATTGTTGAGATGCCACTGGTACTACCAATCTCTCCCTTTTTCCAACATAGGAGCGTCGTGCTGACATGGAGGCAGAGGGTCCCACCTTCCAGGCCTTAGAAGACTTTGGTGCAGAACTTATAAGGAGTGAGCACCGTGCCAGCCCTGAAATTGAAGAAAAACTTGAAGAGATCAGGGTAAAGAAAGGTGACTTGGAGAAAGCTTGGGAACAACGCAAGAGGATGCTGGATCAGTGTCTGGAGTTGCAGGTAAAGCTAAATTCACCCCATTGAGAAGGATTGGCCTTAGTCTGTTCCTTCTGTGCAAATTTGCAGTCACTACAGGTGCTCCTTTCACTGCGCTTGCCCTCCTGTGGGCACACGGGCATGTCTTGGCTATCTGCCATTGTGCTCTCATTATTGTGATGTTCTTTGCTCTTATCCCTGCAAGGAGAGCCAAACAAAGTGGGGATCAACTATTGGCATGAGATGAGGTGATTATAATGTATTTATTGATTGACAGTTTGGCTGATTGGTTCTTTTTGAGAACCTGCCATGTGCAGAGCCCTGGAAATACAAAGATTAGTAAAATAACACCCTTTTTCTTAAGTAGTGACATTACACATGTAGACAGGCCATTCTAATACAGAGGGATTATTTATAAAACAAAATGTATGAAAGTTTTGAGGCTAAAGAAGAGGGAGTGATTAGTGCCAGGGAGGGAAAGGATGAACATCCTGAAGGTAGTGTTTATGAGAGTCCTAAAGAAATAACCAGCCAGCATCTGCCTTGTGCAACATACGGGAAATGCACCCTGGGAATGGAAATATAGCTTATATAAAAACATAAAATGTGTCTTTAGGGAAGAGTAAAAGGTCCAGTATAGGTAAGATTCATGGTATGAATGTTTCTTTGAAGAACATAAGCAACCCTTACGGGACCCCTTATGTCAGTGCCATAGGAGAGGGATCAGTCATTTCCTCTGTCCCTTGGATTGGATATAACCTCTTCCTTCATTCCTCATAGTTGTTCCACGGGAAATGTGATCAGGCTGAGGGCTGGATGCTGGCACGTGAGAACTCCCTGAGGTCAGAGGGAGAGAGTTCCTTAGACAGTCTGGAGGCCTTGTTGAAGAAACGGGATGACTTGGACAAGGCAATCACTGCGCAGGTAATAACTAATATAAGAATTCCAATAATGAATATGAATAATAATAACAGAAATTCTATACATGTATGTAGTTTTGTGATTCACAAGTATCTTAATTTGCTTTTTACAGAGAGCTCTGAGCAGACAGGGCAGCTTGACACCGTGGCTTAGTCTTACCCAAGTTCACTCATGGCATCAGACCACCTTACTGCAGCCCAGCTTTTTACAACCGAACAACCTTTTAGAATTGGAAGTGACTTTATATGCTGGTTATTCCAAAATCCCACCCAGTGCAGGAGTCACCCTCTGCCATGGTCATGGGAGGAGTCTGTTCTTTAGGGAGCTGAGTACCATAGGAGTCAGTACAACAGGAGTCCCTACCAGGAACTCAGTACCCCAGGAGCTCAGAACCATCTTAGTGTCATTATTAATATTTCTCTTCCTGTTGAGTTAAAAGCCACTTTCATGGCATTTACCTTTTGGCCCGGGTTTTGTTCCCCCTTGTGAAGCCACAAAGGGTATCTCTGTTCTTTTCTCAGAGGGAGTCTGAGATTGCACTGAAAGCCTAATCCCCAGGGATCTGGATTTTTTTTCTTTTCCTCTATCTAGGAAAATAAGATCACTGAGCTAGAACATGAGACAGAGCGGCTCGTAGCTGATGACCACTATGCCAAGGATGAGATTGCTGCTCGCTTCCAACGGGTGCTTGACAGGTCAGGCCTGAGCAAGTGTTTTGTGAGCTAAGGAAGACATAGCAGAGCAATCTCTTTGCTAGCATGGAGGATGGGGGTCACACTCTGAGTTCTTTTCATTTCTAAATGCCTAAAACTATCTTGTGACTTGCGAACATTTCTGATCCAGGCTCAACAGAATGAAAGGCATGGAAAATAACTTAAAAATTACTGACTTAGCCTCTATATTTTATATTTGAAAATAATGAGACTATGCAACAACTAGATCTATCAATATAATATGCACTATTATATGTAATATATGCATGCATATAAAATGTAATATTATAATATACAACTAAATAATATATAGCTATGTTATATGTAGTATAAAAATTTATAAATAGTGAGAAGAGAAAGGACAGGTTGGCAAACGGGAAGATTGCAGATATGGCATCAAAGCTTGGTGGGAGGGTCAAGGGCAGAGAGTGATCCAGCCTCCTCCCCCAGATGGAATGCTCTTAAAGAACTGCTGGTTGCTGAGCGAACAAAACTCGGCAACTATACTGACCTTAAAAAGTTCTACCATGACCTTGAGGACCTGGAGGAATGGATCAGCGAGATGCTGCCTATAGCCTGCGAAGAATCCTACAAAGATCCCACCAACATCCAGGCAAGTTCAAAATAGGAATTTTGGAAAACTCTGACAAACCCAGGTTGTGGGGTGAAAGGTCAGCTCCCTACACAGAACGCTTCCTCACTGTTGAGACCACTGCCCTGCCCTCAGGAGCTTCCAAGTCTAATGTGAAGGGGCGGGTCTTTCAGAAGGCACCATTAGTTATAACAGAACATTGACTCTTTCTTAGAAACAGAGTTTATCTAACTTGCTTCCTTAGATTATAGGGTAATTTGGCTTCTGCTTTCCCTTCAGAGAAAATACCTGAAGCACCAGACCTTTGAAAATGAGGTCCAAGGCCGAGCCGAGGAGGTGAAGGAAGTCCTCGATTTGGGGAACTCTCTGATTGAGCGAGATGCATGTGAGGGCAATGAAGAAACCATGAAGGTAGGGGTTCTGCTCAGGGTTTGGCTGGTTTGGGCTAAATGCACATTCGGAGAAGCCTCTTCCTCCTTCAGCGTTTCCACAGGTGGGGATGCGGAGTGTGTTCTGTGGTTAACAGTCTTCCCTCTGACCGTCCACAAAGAAGGTGGGAAACCACGATGCTCAGACCTTATCACTTACGTCAAACTCAGTATCTAGGATTCTGAGAAAGCTTTAGACCTACATCCCAAGTGTCGTCTTGCTTGTTCGACATTTTCTATCCCTGATGCCAAGAGTTTGGGCATTTAGGCACGAGTCTTTGTAAGCAGCCAGGGCCCTTTCCTCAAACTTTCTTCCAACACCTCCTGTTGTTTTCCCAGATTAAGCATAACTGGTTTAAAATGTACAGCATTCAAGTACTCGTGGATTTTGGCTAGTTATGAACTCCCAGGTCTACAGTGTCTTTTCAAGTTGTCATAGGACTCAGGATCCTAAAGACCATAGTGATCCCCGAGTTTCTTTGGGTTAGACTCAACTGGAAGAGCTGGAGGGACACTGGAACTACTTGCTTGAGAAAACAATTGACAAAGGACAGAAGCTCAATGAGGCAAGTCGCCAACAGAGGTTCAACACAGGCATCCAGGACTTCAAGTTCTGGCTTTCAGAGGTAATCACACCCAGAATGGTGGGGACATGGGAACTTAATAAATACTTGCCCGTTAAATGGCTTTATGCATGAACAATTTCCTTAACTTTATTGGGAAATGTTGGGGGACACGGTTGCTAATGTTGTCCTTAAAAACAGTTTGCATCTGGCGTCTTCATTGCATATTCCTTTATTCCCAGGCAGAGACACTGCTGGCCATGAAAGATCAGGCCAGGGACTTGGCTTCAGCAGGAAACTTGCTCAAGAAACATCAGCTTTTGGAAACAGAAATGCTGGCCCGAGAGGTAAGCAGTGTTAGAATCTCATTGCTCTGGGCAGAATGGAAATGCTTCTGACCCTCTTCTCTCATCTTAGAAGGCCATTTGAGAACACTGTCTTGCAAACCGGCTGTGTTCTCAGCCAGTGATCATTATAACCAGGTCAAATCCATAAGCTGCTGAGCTGCTGCAATGGTCACTGCTAAGCAATTATCATGAAGCTGCAGATTCAAAGGAAGAGGATCCTAAAGCTATCTTGTCTGCCTTTTAATGATGGATGCACATAAATTCACTATCTACCAAAGCTCATATTTGATCTGGCCTTTGAAAGAAAATGGAAGTTTATTTTACATAATTATAGAGAGCAAAACTATCAGAGGGGGCTGTCATGTGCAGTGAAGTTGAATTATGTATACACTCTGGAAATTCTGTGGAGAATTTCAGTTGCATTCCAATATCAAGCAGAAATGTATCTTGGGAGCAATGATAAACACGTTGGCAGGTATTAATTTCATCTTGGAGAATTTTATCTTACCAATTTTATTTGGTGGCAGAGATATGAGCAGAAAGGACAAGAAGTCAAAGTCTTTCTAAGTTCAGAGCTTTAGGACTTGATGACATTCCCCCCGACATCACTAGAAGGGCAGCGTGAGCGTGAAAACAGACAGAAGGGGCTGGGTGTGTCCTGGACGTGGCCAGCCTCGGGATGGTAGGATAGAGAAGCTTTTGTTGAAAGCTTCTAACAGCTAATCTGCATCAAATTCAGTACAATGAGGAAGACGATCCTGGTTGGAGACACACACTTATTCACGCTCATTTTCCAGTTGGGGATGGGAGGGAATACCAGAAGGCGAACGGACAGGTTGAGCATCACAGTCACATCCCTCATACTGCCCTCTGATCTGGCCCTTATCGGAGCCGAGTTAAAAGAGCATATTTATCAAATTGACTATCTTCAAAAATAACCTATTAAACCCAGTCTTTGAACTTGCACTAGTGGTTAAAGTCCAAAGTCTACTTTTTTTAAAAAATATTTTATTTATTTATTCATGAGAGACACACAGAGAGAGAGGCAGAGACATAGGCAGAGGAAGAAGCAGGCTCCAAGCAGGGGGCCCAACATGGGACTATATCCTGGGTCTCCAGGATCATGCCCTGGGCTGAAGGCGGCACTAAACCGCTGATCCACCTGGGCTACCCCCAGGGTCTACCTCATACCTGTACCATTCTGTTCACTGAATACACCTGGGCTTTTTAGGATGCACTCAAAGACCTGAATGAGTTGGCCACTGACCTGCTCTCCAGCGGGACTTTCAATGTTGACCAGATTGTGGAGGAAAGGGATAATGTCAACGAGCGTTTCCTGAACGTCCAGAACTTGGCAGCAGCACACCACGAGAAACTAAAGGAGGCCTATGACTTGTTCCAGTTCTTCCAGGACTTAGATGATGAGGAGTCGTGGATAGAGTATGTACCGCCAACGCAGGCTGCTTAAGTAACCGAAGAGCAGAGACCATCTGCCAAACGTGTTCCTTCCTATTTGGTACTGAAGTGAAATATCTAATTGCTTCTTACAGCTGGTATTACTTCTTAACCATGTTTGCCTTAGCCTCAAGTTAACATTGGTTTTATTTTTTTTTTTTTATCAGATTACTTCATTGTATGCAGGCACAAGGAGACAGGCTTGGAGAAGTGGGGAACAATTCACATACAGTCGGGGAACAAAATTAAGCCATGTGCACTTGTTCTAGATGGTTCATAGAATGTGTAATATCTGAATGAGACAGCTGGGCCTTCACAACTGACTCAACTGATGAGATCTTTGTCATTTTTTTTTATTATTTAGATTCTAGTTAGTTGACGTACAGCGTAATATTGGTTTAGGGATAATACCGAGTGCTTGTCACAACAGGTGCCCTCTTTAACCCTCATCACACACCTAGCCCATCCCGCATCCACCTCCCTCCATAAACCCTCAGTTTGTTCTCTTATGGTTTGCTTCCTGCTTTTTCTATCTTTCTTTTCCTCTTCCATTATGTTGACCTGTTTTGTTTCTTAAATTCTACACATGAATGAAATCATATGGTATTTGCTTTTTTCTATCTGACATGTTTTGCTTTGCTTAATACCCTCTAGTTGCATCCATGTTATGCCTTGTGTATCCTGTGTATAGTAGGTATCACCGAACTGGACACAAGACAATATTACCCAGTACCTGCCATGGTTTCATTACTAATTCTGCTTTTGTTGTAAAAAGTACTATTGGGAAAATCTTAGTAAATCAAATTCCCATTTAACCTGCCTCATCGCATTCCTCTTCTACAAATCTGATGATTCTTGCTGGTAACCAATGAATTAGGGGGAAGCCTGATACATACATAGGGCAGCAAGTAAGACACTGTAGGAACTTCTAGAAACAATGAGATAATATATTCTTGTCTGTAGTCTTTTTACTGTCCTTTGTGGTGCTGTTCAAATATTTTATACTTGGAACTAATCCAACTGTCATGATACCTACAGTATCAGCTATCTATACCCATTCTACCCAAATTCGTTATTGATATTAATAGGCAAAAGTAATAAAGGCCATGAAGGTCATATATGTACATAGGGTCATTCATTTGTGAGCATACAGTTTTTACATTTTTTTTGAAAGAGAAACATTAGTGTGTCGTTTTGAGCAAAGAAGAAAAAATGAACAGATAGGCAAGGGAACGAACGGGAAGGCTGGGACAGCCATGATATAGTGGGAACCCATATGTTATTTTCATTTATATTGTCAGAAGTTTTGCAGAAAGCCTTGGGTACTAATTATCTTTGTGGTTACTGACACCCAAGTGTTCCAGAATTTACCACCTCCCCACCCCCAGCCACACACCCACTCTTAGAACACTCTTGCTTTAGGATAGTCTCACGTGTCTAAACTATGTTTTCCATTTCCTTCCTTGGTCCCAGGGAAAAATTGTTAAAAGTGAGCTCCCAGGACTACGGGAGGGACCTTCAGGGGGTTCAGAACTTGCTGAAGAAGCACAAGCGCCTCGAGGGGGAGCTGGTGGCCCACGAACCCACCATCCAGGTAGGAGGAGTTGTATTCTAATAGCAGTCCCCGTACTATGGGAAGTGGGGTGATGGTACACAATATGGAGGTGGCACGCAGGGTCCCGGGAGCTAGGCACAGAGCTCACAGGCATTCTTCCCTCCTCTCATGTTGCCCATAAGTAGAAGGACTCTGCACAGGGATCTGTGCTTTTCCTTGCAAAGGGCGCTTTCAACACCCCAGTCACTGTGGCTGCTGACTAGGACGTGGGCTGGGATATCTGGAAGAGCTGTTCTTGAGCCGAGCCACAGGGGAAGAAGACCTCTCTGGGTCTGGCTCGGCAGCAGTGCCACCATGAATAATCCATGATCATGGAGTGCAGCCTAGTGCAAGCACTGAAGTTGCACGAGGCGACCTTTAGCATGGTGGGCTTCATTGCAGGCATCTTCATTCTCCCATGATTTTCAAGACACCCCCAAGTACCATGAAGTTTATAAATGACATGGAGTGTGGGAAGGGCTGGACACCTGGCCAGGGAGCTATGAGTCAATGAGGAGAGTCTGTGGGGCAATGTGCCATGGGGGTGTGTGTTCTTCAGAATGTGCTGGATGCAGCACAGAGGCTGCAAGACAAGGCTGCTGTGGGGCAAGAGGAGATCCAGGAGCGGCTGGCTCAGTTTTTCCAACACTGGGAGAAGCTCAAAGAGTTGGCTGCCACGCGGTGAGTTGGCGATAAGAGGCCCCACTGTCTTCCTGGGTTGTTGGTGTTGGGCTTAGCATTGGCTGCTCCCCTCCACTCCCCATCTCTCTTTATCATCAAAGTCCCTGCTCAGACGGCAATCTTCCATGCAGCTTGCCCTACTTACCCCAGGAGGACGCGGGGAGGTTGTCTCCTCTGCGGCCTGAACACACGTCTGCTCCCATGCTTACTTGCAATTGTCATTTATTGTCATTTATCATTGTTGGCCTCATATGCCAATCCTTCACACCAGGGCCTGCCCCTTGGGTTTCTTTTACTGTGTATGACCCCCCCCCCGCCCCAGGCTTAGTGCTGTGTGCAGCTCCTAGGAGTAAAAGAACAAAGAGGTATATTTTCTTCCTGATACCATACAGCCAATGAGAACCATATAGCCATATATCCAAACAGAATAATTTCTGCCTATGATAGGTATGTCTTCCTGGGGAAAACAAGGAAACTTCTAGCATCACGTGGTGCCTTCATTGGATAAGAGGAGTGGTGGTGCTTAGAGTATAAAGAGATACTACTTCACTGATGCTCTTCTCCAGCTCTGATGTTTGGGCCCCCATGTTTGGACAAGGCTCCCCTCCCCCAGCAAAGATTCCCAGAGAGCAGATTATGCCACAAAACTGACTGTCCGGGGCCAGGGCCTCCGCTGGTTCACAGGACCTCAGATTCGATCGTTCTGTGGCCTAGTGCAGTGGTGGCTGTGCTGCTCTCTGTGCTCCCCTGAGTACTGGTTTCTTCTCGTCCTCCCTGGGCTCACCACCCTGCTACAGAGGGCGTCAGCTAGAGGAATCCTTAGAGTACCTGGAATTCATGCAGAATGCCGAAGAGGAGGAGGCTTGGATCAGTGAAAAGGAAGCTATGGTCACCGGAGGGGCTTCTGGAGACACACTGGCCACTACTCAGGTGAGCAACAAGTCGAATAACTAATATCTTCCCTTTGGTTTGAATCTTTTCTTAAGTAGTAGATGTTTTCCTCTATGAAAAGAATCTTTCCCCTGGTGGGAGAAAAAGATGATGCAAATATGGATACTCCTGTCAGTTTTAAATATGAAAAATCAAGACCCAAAGATACAATCCTGGAATATATCAGGTGTGAAGGCAGGACTCAAAGCTCAATCCCATGATTTGGGATTTTGTCATCATAGTGACAGACCTTCCCTCATAGGGTGAGGTTTCCTAAAAATTCCCTCAGATACTAACGTTACACTGACTTGGAAAGATTCTTATGCCTGGGCATTGGTTGCAGTTTCTAGAAAATATAATTTTATTTTTATTTTTTATTTTTTTTTTAGAAAATATAATTTTAGAAGGGCTACTTGGCAGGTAGACTACTTTCACAATTTAGAGACATATTTGTAAATATGGTATAGAATTTCCCAATAAAGAAATGAATCTGTGTGGCCTTGAGTTAATATGGAGTTCTAGAGCTTTTGAGTGATCTTAAGAAAATAATGTTCTTGGGACCTTGAGATCTGTACCTAATAGCCTTAAAACTTAGGGATTTACCAAGAATTCTCTGTGGAGTTTAATTTGCTCTTATGTGATGACATAAGGAAAGCCTTACACTGGCAAGAGAAAGCTTAAAACCTGCATAGCATAAAATTCGCACTGCCAACCCCTTTCCTTTGAAAAGTCATTTGGGACATGTGCACACATGCCACACATTTAAGTGGTTTAAGTTTTCATATCACACACTCCCAAAGGCTTCTCTTTTATAAATGAAATCTTTTGTCTTGAGAATTGTGGATACACATGCAGTTGTAAGAATATAGAATTCTTAGGGAGGATTATAGAATATAGAATAGATCTATAATCTATAGATTATAGAATATAGAATTCTATAGAATATAGAATTATAGGGAGGCCCCAGGTACCATTTACCCAGGTTCGTCCAGAGGTGACACTTACCAGGACACTGGCCCCTATGTGGTCAGGATGCAGGACATCACTGTCACCCTCTTCCCTCCTGTCTCCACCCCCTTCCTTATTCCTGGGCAACCACCAATCCTTTGTCAATAATTTTTGACATTTCAAGCATATTGTATAAATGAACTCATAGAGTATGTCACTTTTGGGGATCAGCTTCTCATTCAGCGTAGTTGTCCGGCGATTCATTCAGGTTGTGTGCAACAATAGTCCACTCATGCTGGGTAGTATTTCATGGTATGGATGTACCCATTTAATCACTTGGATGTTGAAGACTATCTGGATTTGTCTCCACATTCAAGCTGTTATGAGTAAAGTTGCATTCAGTATTCATGAAGAAGCTTCCATGTAAACCTGAGTCTTCATTTCTCAGAAATAAATGTCCAGGAGTCCAATTTCTGGGACATAGGATAACTGCATATTTTGTTTTCTAAAATAAATTAATAAATACATAAAAATGTAAAAGCACAAAGCTGTTTCTAGAGTGGTTGTACCATTCTACACACTCACCAGCTGGGTATGAGTGATCCCAACTTTCTCCCCTTCCTTGCCAGGATCTAGTGCCGTCATCGTCTTTATTTTAGGCCATCTGATAGGAGTGCAAGATAGCTCATTGTGGTTTTAATCTGTATTTCCCTGACGGCTAATTTTTTATGTGATTTTTTTGCTGCTTATCTCTTTTCTCCATTGAAATGTCTCTTTGCCTCTTTTGCCCATTTTCTGATTGGAATGTTTGTTTGCTTTAACTGTTGAACTTCTGTGCTTTGCGTCAAATTTTAAAACTTTTTGCCTAGCCCTAGATCATGAGATCTTCTCTTATGTCTTCTTCCAAAAGTTTAGAGAGTTACATTTTAATTTTAAGTCCACAATCTGTTTAGAGCTCACTGTTGTCTGAGATGAGAGCCAGGGCATGGCTCATCTTTTTACAGGTGTGAATGTGCCACTTTCATACCTGCCCACACCACTACATCTGATGTGTGATTTTTGTAGACAACATACAGTTGGGTCAGATTTTTAAGCCCATTCTGCTAATCTTGATCTTTCAATACGTGTATTTAAGCCATCACATTCAAAGGGTCGTCTTAATGAGTTTTTGCACTAACATAAAAATTCCAGGAAAAGATTTAATGAGTTTTATTGCTAATACTCCTCACTATTACCTTAAGATATTTATCCACATAGCCATTCTATGTCATCTTTCATGAAGAAAAAATTGACCTTCTGAGTTTTTGGTTTCCTGGGCCCATAAAGATTGGCTAATATAAGAAAAGAGAGTTGTTTACCTATTGTTGAATTTCAATTTCCTTCCCATGATCTCATCGTCTCCCTTCGTTTAACATCTAAGAAGAAGAGAAGATATTTCCGATCAACTTCTTGCAGTTATGAGATGTATTATAGATATATTTAAACCACGTTTTAAGCTTTTGGCCTTATCAACTTTTAAAACAACATTAAGGAGGCTAGTTAAGAATGTATTTTAAAGAGAGACATCTGGATTTTACTTAAAGGAAACTTGTGTTTGATGTGTGGTACCTGAGCTTCTGAGGTGTCCAAGGAGAAGCATAGAAAAGAGATTGGAAACAGAAGGTGACAGTGTTGAAAAGACTTTATTTCATGCATTATGAGTATGTGAAAAGATGGCTGAGTCAGTCTATTTTATATAGTGGATCATGTTCCAGTCTCCATGTACAGTTTCTGCATCAGGATAAAATAGAACAGGGCACCTGGGTGGCTCAGTGGTTGAGCTTCTGCGTTTGGCTCAGGTCATGGGATCGACTCCCTGCATGGAGCCTGCTTCTCCCTCTGCCTGTGTCTTTGCCTCTCTCTGTGTGTCTGTCATGAATAAATAAACAAAATCTTTAAAAAATGATGAAATATGACACAGTCATACAAGATCATGTAGCTCACCTTGTATTTTAAAGAAACAACCATCTTATTTTAATGCCCAAGAAATCATGTATGGAAACCATGTATCAGAAATTCTTTTATTTTCAAAATGTAGTGGTTAAAAGTCTGGTAGTCACATGAAACCTGTTTCTTCCTTTGGCCTGGTTAGTATGTGATGTAGAAGGAAAAGTGGATGGGGTGCCTTTGTGACAAGGTGAGGCAAAGGCAGCAGAGAAAGCCCAGGCCCTTGAGGATGGGGGGTGATGGGCAGAGCTGGCTGGTCTGGATAACACTCAGGAGAATACAGAGAAGGAGGAGACACAAAACTCCCGGACTTCGTCTTGACTCCATTCTCCATCCTTCCAGCAGCAGGTAGACACAGAGAAAGTTGAGAGCGAGATTCAAGACAGCTCAATGTTCTCTTTAGCTGCCTTTGGGTCAGTTCTTTTGGTTTGTTTGTTTGTTTTGTTTTTAAGATTTTATTTATTTGAGAGAAAGCAAGAGAGAGAGAGAAAGAGCATGAGCAGGAGGGCAGGGACAGAGGGAGAAGCAGACTCCCTGCTGAGCAGGGAACAGGACTCAGGATTCGGTCCCAGAACTCTGGGAGGCAGACACTTAACCGACTGAGCCACCCAGGTGCCCCTAGCTCAATTCTTAGTGTAAGATAATACTTATTATCTTTCCATTAGGCATAACGTTCGATGGAATTATATAAATTTCGAAATAGAGGAATCCTTATATATTACCTTGACCAAACACTCTCATTCCAAAGTCCAAAAACGCCTAAGTTCACAGAGTAAGTTAGAAAGACTATCACTGTATTCCTTTGCCTCCTTCTTTTCTGGTAAGATTGCCCTTTTTGGCGAGTAAAGAGCCTTGGGAGAGGCATTGAGTGGCATTATGCAGGAGGTGGACACGCCTCTACTCCAGCAGCATAGCTGAATCATCCCTGTGGGTAGTAGTGTCAATGGGAGTCAGAATGTGGATGGGATAGATTGTCCAGGCTTGGATGTGTTGATTCTCACTGACTCATTCATACAGAGCTTGCTAAAGAAGCATGAAGCGTTGGAAAACGACTTTGCTGTCCATGAGACCCGAGTGCAAGGTATATGTGCTCAAGGAGAAGACATCTTGAATGAGGTGAGCAACTCGGGGATTCCAGGCCAAGCTCATTTTCCAAAAGGGATTGGTCCAAATACAGAATAATGAGCAGTGCTAAATCACACTGAATTTTAATAATTTCTGCCTAAGCTGCCTTGTTTTGCTCTGAGCAAGTAATTACCTATTCAGTCGCTGCTTTTTGAAAATTATTTTTTTCAAGTTCTTGTAGGGATACCTCTCAGATGTCCTTCAATCCTTTCTTGACCCTCCTACTCATTGTATGCAGGACATGGCATTTATAAAGGTCTTATGACATGCTTTGATTGTAGAGTGTTGCAAAAATGTGAAGAAGTTTCTTCATATGCCTGTAGGGAGAGGACCAGACTGAAACTTCTTTGTGACTTGAGAATCATTTTTTTAATTTAAATGCTTGTTTTTACAAACCCTCACTGGTCTAAGTGCTATACCAAGAACCTTGGACAGAGGGGACTCCAACTAAAAAGGCCACAATAATGTGGACAAACACAAGTAGATCTCCCAAATGCTAGAGTGGAAATAACCATCCTGGACATGGAGGAAAAATATGGTAAGTGCACTAGACCCAGAGGACAGTAGTTATGTATTTGGAATGAGAGACATGGCACCTTTTTATCATGCTAAAGAATTCCAGCTTCTAGCCCTAGACATCCACCCACGTATCTGTCCCTCCTCTCCTCTCCACCTTGATGTCGCAGGAGAAAAGTCAGCAGAAGGAGAAGATTTCTGCCAAGATAGAGTCTCTGAAAGAAAAGATCCCTTCTCTGTCCAGGGCAATAGATGCTTGGAAGTTGCAACTGGAAGATGATTACGCCTTTCAGCAGTTTAACTGGAAGGCTGACGTGGTGGAGGCCTGGATAGGTATGACATGTGAGGGCCAGGGTCCTTGGGTGTCAGAAATGCTGGTAAATTCCATGGATAGAAAGGCTCTGGGCTTTTCTCAATTCCCATGGGAAAAGAGATACTCCGTCCTCACCCACTCCTACCTTTTCTAGACACAATTATACTCTCATGTGCACACCTGCCCCAGAAAGCTTGCTGATGGGTGACTGAGGACCAGAATTCCAGAAAACACAATTTTGAGGAATTGGTGATTTTGTGTTTAGTATTCAGAAGGACAGAGCCATGGCAAAACATTCTAAAATACAGTGTGTTTGATCACTCGCAATTTATGTCTAATCTGCACTTTCCCTTCGGTTTTCAAAACACACAGAGGTTCCCTTGGCCCTAGCTCTGTTCCCGCCACTGCTATGCTGCAAAGTCCAGAGAAACCATCCATCCATCCCCGCTGCTCCCATATTCCAATAAATGATCCATTCCCAGAGTCAGGACACTCTCGTAGGACTTAGAGTAAATATTTCTTTTCTCCTCAGCAAGGCCAAATCAAGAGCAACTACCATCCCCTCTAATAAATCCCCTTTGCTCTCTAGCTGAAAAGGAAGCAAGCCTGAAGACCAACGGCAATAGTACAGACCTCGCCGCCTCCCTCACCCTCCTGGCAAAGCAGGTGAGAACAGGGCAGCTCCTGGCCCACATTCATGGAAGCTGAACATTAGGATTATCCCATTCCCCGATTCTGTGGTTATTATCTGTAGGCTCTAATGTATCACTTTCATTTTTTAAAAATTTTTCTTTATTATATCTTTATATTATATTCCATTAATACCTTTTTATATCTTTATCATTTTATTTTACTCTCTCTGGGGTTAACTTATCTTTTTAAAACATTTCTTGAGGTGGTTATTTAGATCGCCAAATATTTGGCCATTCTGCTTTTCTAGCATCTTCATGTAAGGATATAAATTTCCCCCTAAGCAGAGCTTTACCTGCACCTCATAATTTCATATGTGACTTCTGCTATTATCACTCAGTTAAAATGTTTCTGTTATTTCTAATTTCTGCTTTAACCCACTGGTTATTCCATAGTGTATTTTGCTAAATTTCTAAATGTTTGGGAATTTTCTTATTATCTTTTTTTGGCATTTATAGCTAGTTTAATTCCACTTTGTTTTAAAAACACATTCTATATTATTCTAGAAGCTTGATTTACATCCACCAAATGGTCCATTTTGGTAAATAGTCTATGTATAGTTGAAAAGGATGTGTATTTTACAGTGGTTTATATTACCTGCCAGATATTGGTTGTTAATCATGTTATTTAAATACTTTATTATTTTTATATATTTTGAAACTAGGTTTAAAGTTGTGTTAACATTTACAATTATAAATCACCTTGATGAATTGATACTTTTAATCATGAAATTTTTTTTCTAATAAACCAAGGATTACCTTGGTTTAAAGTTTTCTTTTTCATGTACTAGAGAACTAGGCTTTTTGTTTTGTTTTGTGTTTGAAGTGTATATCTATTTCCATCCTTTGGTTGTTGTTTTTTTTCTTTTTTTACATTTATGTCTTTATATTTTATTTCTTTGTTGCTGATTTGATACACTTATATGCTGCAAAATTATTACCATTGTAGCACTAGCTGACACCTCCATTCCATCACGTAATTAATACTTCTTTTTTTGTGGTGAGAACATTTCAAATCTATTCTCTTAACAAGTTTCAAGTATATAATACTTACTGTTCTATTAGCCGTATATTAGATTCTCAGAACTAGCCATTCTTTTAGTCGGAAGTTTCTATCCTTTGACCAATATCTCCTCCTTTCCCCCACCCTCCAGCCCTTGGCAACCACCCGTCTCCTCTGTTTCTCTAAGTTTGGCTCTTCCAGATTCCAATTGCGAGTGATATCAAATAGCATTTGTCTTTCTCTGTCTGACTTACTTCATTTAATGTAGGCTCTCAAATTTCATGCAAATTGTCACAAATGGCAGGATTTCCTCCCATCTCATGGTTGAATAATGTTCCATTTTACACACACACATACACACGCACATCACATTTTTGTCATCTGGTCATTTGTTGATAGACACTCAGGTTGTTTCCATATCTAGGCTAATGTGAATGATGTTGCAATGAACATGGACGTGTGGAGTGTCTTTATATTTTAGATGTGTCTCCTAAAATCTCACAGAGTTGAGTGTTGTTTAGTTATCAAATTTGATCATTTTACTGGAATAGTGAGTCCATTTACATTTAAAGTAGCATAACTCATGAATTTTGATTGAGTTATAATTTAACACTTCCATCCCTCATCCAACCCCTACTGCTTGGCCAGGGACTGAAATAATTCAAGGCATAATTTTTTTTTTGACTTGCCTTTTTCAATTAGCTCTTACTACTAGGGCCTTTTACGGGTCCAACTGAATCCCTTTCACTGAGGCTAGTCCTCTTTGTGTCCTCAACTCAGCGCTGTAAGACTATTGAGGAGGCTGTTTAGCATATTTGACTCTTCGTTACTGTTTTTCTGCTTGGCTTCTGGGACTCCTGTCCTTTACAGTTTAGGGAGCTGTAGATGCCATGAAGGAAAACAGGCAGAAGGTTGGACCAGCTTTTCTGCGGTGCTTATTCCATAGCTGCTCAAGTCCTGGCTGCCTGGTTCCCCAGAAACTTTCTCTTTAGTTTCATGAGATTATCAAGAGCTCTGAGCAGCTGCCTTTCCCTCAGTTGCTTGGCCTGTGTGGTCCACACGTCCTAGGGAAGTAATATCCAGAAAATATTACTCTGAATTTACTACTACTTCATCTCTCTAGAGTTTTGATTCCTTGAGGTATAGTTTCCCGAGTTGCATTCTGATCTCTTTCAAACAGCTGATGTTTTGTACTTTTATCCAGCAATTAAAGTTGTTCTCATAGGAAGAACTGGCTAAATACAAGCCACCCTGTTAAAGCTGGAAGTGTGGTACCCAGAATTTTGTGATTTTGATATCGACACCACACACACGCAAATGACTGTGCAACTGGCCCTGTAAGAGGTCTGATGTCAGCGTGTGTACTTTCAAGATCTCTAGTAGTGTACTGCTTCTAATCAGAACACAAAATCTAACAGGGTATGTACAGGAGTCTTAGGATGTGAGGTGTAGGAAGCATTTAGTTTTGACTCAAAAAAAGGAGATCATATCGTGCTCCAATATTCCCTTAGTATTAATTTTATACCTAACCTATGCTCTGATTCCAAAACATGCATCTACCAGAACTTAGCCATAATTCCAACCACAAATGTTCACTTAAATCTCTAAGTTATGTTTCCTTTTGCTTGGTCCTCACTCTGATTCTTTCCTAGACCTTACCTTGTTCATAATAAAAATCTGGTGGAACCCAGGTGTGAATGGCCCCTGGGAATCTACACTGTTTCTCTGTTCACAGCCTCTCTTTGGGTCTTTCCCAGGACACACTGGATGCCAGTCTGCAGAGTTTCCAGCAAGACAGACTGTCAAAGATAACTGACCTAAAGGACCAACTGGTGGCTGCTCAGCATAGCCAGACCAAAGCCATTGAGGAGCGCCATGATGCTCTGCTGAGGCACTGGCAACAGCTGCTGGAGGCCTCTGCAGCACACAGACAGAACTTGCTAGAGAAGCAGCTGCCCCTACAGAAGGTAAAAAAAATAAAATAAAAAATACAATTTCGAAAAAGTCATGATCAGGCTTCAATTATCTGTATATTAGTCATGGAATCCAGAAATAGTACTGGAACTACTGTTTGGATCGTCTGTAGACATTTGAGTGAGTGCATGAAAAAGATCAGGAAGGGATTCTTATTGAACAAGAAGTAATCAGGGTGTTTTTAGACTGATAAGAAGGGTTTTTTTTTAGAGAATTTGTCAGTTACCCAGCTGACTTGAGATGAAAGTCAGACACATCATAGAAGGACAAAAATGGTCCTAGCATATGGAAAAACTAAGCTGGCAGGCAGGAGGCAAGGCTTTCCTTACACTTTTCTCTAACCCAAATAGAAGGAGCACTTGACAAATAGAATTTGAATTCTCATCTTGTGTTCACCTTTCCTAGCTGGGAGACCTTGTACCTGTCACTTCACATCTCTGAACCTTGATTCCTCCATTAATGAAATAGGATCGCATTACCACTGGCTTCTGCGTTATGATGACTAAGAGAGATAATGGATCTGAAAATGCAGTGCAAACCACTAAGCTCTATATAGGCTTAAGTGATGAAAATGTTCTTTTTAGTCGTGGCTGCTAAGGTATTGGATGTTGATCATAAAAAATATCACTAATAGAAGGAAGTCAGGATGCTCAGTGAAATTACTGAGCATTCCTAGACTGTAAGAAATGTGGTACCGGGCAGCAAGTAAAGGTAAGCAGTTAGGGGAACTAGGAAACAAACACACAGATAAAAATTAGTCAGTCTGGACCCTTAGCTAATTACTCTACTGAAGGGCTTGGTACTTACACAAATAAAAAAAAAAAATAAGTGAAAAATTAAATCGATTTATGGGCAGCTTTACACACATATATATATGCATTCAACATAGAAAGACACCTGGCATTCTGACTCCATTTGTCCTAATTTTCAAACTAACAAGAGTTTGTTATTTGATTTATTTTTATTTTTATTTATTATTTTTTTATTGGAGTTCAATTTGCCAACATATAGCATAACACCCAGTGCTCATCCCATCAAGTGCCCCCCCTCAGGGCCCGTCACCTAGTCACCCCCACCCCCTGCCCGAGGTTTGTTATTTGAGTTCCTGATTGTGAAATCTGTGTAAAATACTCAGATGATCCAACAACGTAAAGTACTTTACAGGCTTTTGTGTCTTTCCCATGTAGGGGCCAGTTCAGCTTTCTCTGTATTAGTCTATTTTAGCAGAGATTGCTGACGTGAGTACAAGGTAAGATGTAATGGTGTAATACCTTTGTAATCCCTCTTCCATTTGGGCCAATTTTCTCCTCTTTAACCTCCAAATTTGGGGATGAAAACTCATTTTCACATTTGCCTCAGATAAATCTCTTGGGAAACACAAGCTGCTGACCCTAAATCTATGATACGTTTTAAATCTACAACTACTCTTGCTCACTTACTCTTTGGAACAATCTGTACCATTTCTCTTGTTCAGAAATCCAGACAATTCAGTCATTTGGAGCATCTGGATAACTCCAGATGGTAATGTATGGCTAAGGGTACAGATTAGAGGTCGGGAACTAGGTTGAGGCCTGAACATGTCTTAGGAGGAAGGCAAGAAAAGAGCTCAGAGACAAAGAGACATCGGAGGGGCCTGGTCTGCAGGAGAGCAGAGGAGGGAAAGAAGCAGCAAACAGAGAATGAGAGAGACGGGCCTAACCCATCAATGATCCGTGTAGTCAGTGATTCACGCCTTCATTCATTGAACGCCTGCTGTTGCATGTTTGCCGCGTGTCAGGAAAAATCAGGGCAGAGACTTTGAGATAAATAAGAAATCGTGCGGGCTTATCACCGAAAACGGCTCTTGCTTGTTTTGGATTCTTGGTCCTAAAACAACTCTGGGACTCCTTCAGCCTCCTTATTTGTAGATAACGGAGGACTTGACTCATTTCGCACCAGGGCCAGGGCCCGGGCTGGCACCTCACATACACCTGCCTGCCCACTGAGTGCATGTGCTCGGTGGTTTCAGTTCTGCTGTCTGGGAGAGCTGACCCTGAAAGTATTTGAGTATGGTTTTGGTGGTGGTGGTGGTGGGGGGGGGGGGTGTAGGGGTTTTCTTTTTGTTATTGCCATATTTTGTATTTGTTGTTTTATCCTGTTTTCTCTTTTGTGGAGGGGCTTTATCAGGAAAGATGGAGGTGACTTTTTTCTCTGCAGGCTGAGGAGCTGTTCATGGAATTTGCACACAAGGCTTCCGTTTTCAACCACTGGTGTGAGAACGCCGAGGAGGACCTGTCGGAGCCTGTGCACTGTGTCTCCCTGAACGAGGTCCGGCAGCTGCAGAAGGACCACGAGGCCTTCCTGGCCTCCTTGGCCGAGGCACAGTCTGACTTCAACTATTTGCTGGAGCTAGACCAGCAGATTAAGGACTTAAATGTGCCCTCCAGCCCTTATACCTGGTTAACAATGGAGGTGCTAGAGAAGTTCTGGAAGCACCTATCTGAAGTCATCAAGGTAAAGGCACATGGCAGAGACTTTCTTTCACTCTGGTGAGCGTGACCACCTAATTTATTATAGAAGTTGGGGGAGAGGGGACTTTTGAGAAAGAAACGACACAATTAATAACGACGCCAGGACAGTGGTCCTGAACGGGAACCGTCTAAGGAAATTTTGAAAATACGTTCACAGTGGGTGTAGCCCTACGCCCCAGGGTTCAGACACTCTCCTGCCTCTGGGTGTGAGCAGTGAACCGGGGAAGCAAACACAGGCTCCGGGAGGTGTTTCCAAACATGGGATGTGAAAGTTCATGAGGTTCATATGTATGTTCACAGCCTATAGATTACCCCCCACCCCAGGCACTCCTTATTTTATACATAACTCCAAAGTGCCTTTTTTTATATGCTTGTGTATCATTTTCATCTGTCTATAAAGATATTCATCATAGAAACTATGGAAAACATTAAAAAACAAAGAAAAGTTTTACCAAAATATCGCCAATTTTAAATGGCAACTCTTGTTACTACTTTTCCCTTTATGGCCACTTTTATGTTCACTTAAATGAAGTTTTCACCCAGAAAAAAAAAAATGAGAGGAGGGATGATTTGCCTTTAGTATTAGCGTATTTGCCACTGGGCTTGGTCTTAGAGACACCTGCAAGTACTCATGGGGCAGGGCGTGAGGGAGCTTCCTTCCCCTTTTGAGGCCAGGAGGAAACATGAGCACGGAGCACATGCTTCCGGAAGACACTTAGACTGAGGGGAGGGCAGGTGTTCAGCTGAGCCTAGGAACCAGCTATTTTACTGCAAAGATAGGTCTTCAATGTTCACGCCACTGTCTGTGATGTGGGGCTTTAGGAGCGGGAGCAGGAGCTACAAAAGGAGGAGGAGAGACAGGTCAAGAACTTTGAGATGTGCCAGGAGTTTGAGCAGAATGCCAGCGCCTTCCTTCAGTGGATCTTGGAGACCAGGTGCGCAGTGCTGCCTCTAAAGCCATCATCCCTGTGTCGCCACAGGGATGAAATCCATATCTGAGGGGAGCGGGAGGGGGTCCTGCAGCAGTTATGCTGTTCCAAAATCACCAAATCCTATATGTCCATTTCATTGGGAATTGATGTTTTTCTAAATCAGTCCTTGCAAAATCAAGAAACAAGAACGCGATGCCACTGCCAATTGTGTATACTTCCATACTCTCTCCTAGACACTCTCATTTTTTTCCTTTTGACTGTATTTAAAGTCTAAAATGATACAGTCCCTTATGTCTACACTCTACAAAGTGCCTCCACACCCACTACCTCCCTTAACCCCCAGAGCGACCTTGAAAAGTGTACAGAGCAGGTCTGATTAGCTCTGCCTCCGAGTGCGGAAGGAAGTTCAGTGGACAAACGGACTTGCTCAGGGTCACATAGGATTTCATTGGCATGACCAAGGGCAGAGCCTGCCGAGAGCACCTGCTATGAAGCTCTGGTGCTGCCTGACATACAACTGTGGTGAGAATCAGTGAGATACTACGTGCTGGTTGCTCTTATCAAAGGCGGAATGTCTTATATGTGAAAATAGCATTTGTCGCATCTTCTGGGGCAAATGACCTGGAAAAGAAGAGATGTCGAGAGTTGTAATACATTAGAACAACTGTCAAAGCCGGTAGGCCCCATCCAGTAGGTGGGTCAGGAATGCGGAGTTTTGAGAGTGAAAGCGGTGGTTTAGACCATCTGTGATACATATACTGTTTCTACAAACTCAACAAGGAGAAACCAGGTGATGAGCAAGAGGAAATCATGTGTCACAGCTAAAAGTCATCCGGCAGAAAGCAGAGGAAGCACAGTTCATCCTCCTCTGCCCCGGGTTTTGTCCCCCATCCCCTGGCAGCATGCCCAGCACTGAGTACGTCACATGACTCCTGAGCTCCTCATCCTAAGACAGAGCTTCTCAGGGAGGGAGGGATGCTGGGAGCAGGGGCAAAACTCGTTCCTGTCAGATTTAGAATATTTCATAAATCTGAGGAAAGAAGATCATTGAAGGAATTTGTGTTAACTTGTGCTTTCTCTCTCTTTTTTTTTTTTTTCCTCTTTTCTGATTCCTGTTCCGGACTCCCGTGTCCAGGGCTTATTTTCTGGACGGGTCAGTATTTTACGTTATCATGTTTGTTTTGTTATATTGTTCTCGAAGATGAATAATAAGGAGGGTTTAGCACCGAGGCATCTTTCATCATCATCTCCCTCACCATCAGGTTGAGATGGTGCCCAAATGGATGGTGCGGGGTGGAAAGAGGAGCGCAGGCCGTATCAGCCTGCCTTCAGCCCACTAGAGGGAGTCATGTCCTCATTAGATGGCGGGTAGGTTTGAGAGGAAGAACCCGGAGGAAGGTGTAGAAGCCTTCTGCCAGACACAGAAGGACCAGGGCAGACCTTCCTTCTCTTCTCATCTGTCTAGCAACCTGCCAATTGGCAGAAGGGTTTGGTCTCGTGAAAATCCGGTCTGAAAATTCATTTCAGACAGGCCATATAATAGACATACAAGTAGAGAAATGTAGGGTGTCAGAATTGGTGAATCTGGGTGGAATACTGACCTCTGATGCTATGAAAAACATTTCCCTCTCGTTCTTAACTAGGTCTTTGCTCAAAGAAACAGGAACTCTGGAATCCCAGTTGGAAGCAAATAAAGTAAGTGATGTTTGCTTAGCTGAGGATGGTGTAAGAATTACGAAGAGTGCGAGGAAGACCGCGTAAAGGCAACCCTAAGAGTATTTTTTAGGCAAACTCCTTGGCCTTGAGGTCAAGAACGTAAGAGTCTAGTCCCAACCCTGCCAGCAATTCGCATTCTAGCCATCGGCCGCCGCTTCACCAGCACGGACATCAGTGTAGCTCAGTCACATTAATTTCCATGTCTCTACAATGGAGTTCATTAATTCCCTGCATCGCAGAGTCACTGCAAGACACTAAGAAAGAAAACAGACGCAGAAGCTATCATCATTTGACATCATAATATAATTAAATCCAGATGGTCTCTCAAGAGCTGAGCGTAGCAATGGGCTGGAACAGTGTTTCTTAACCTTATTTTCTATTGTCCCACCTCGAGAACATTTAATTAATTAAATCCAATTCCTCCCTAATGAAAGAACTTCAGTAATAAAGAGTAAGATGTTGTCAGGTAGGACCGATCTCTGGAGGGCCACAAGCTATTGTACCATGTAAGGTATTTAGTATTTCCACCCATCCCCCTCCTCAGAACCCATTCACTCCTCCCCTACTCGGGGAAAAATACTTCCCTGTCGAGAAAGCATGACCTACATGCAGGCGATGGGCAGCGGATGTGCCTGGACAACAGGTGCATCCTGGGGAAGTCGGTCTGCGTGGCTGCAGGGGAGTGGGCAGCAGTTCAGCCACAATCCCCAGAGCAGATAACCTATGGCACAGATCCCTGGGAGTGGGCCACGCAGGCATGCTGGGAATGCTCCTCCCCTCTTTCTGCAGCATATAACTACTAGCTCTTGGGGCACCTGGAGTCTCAGTGGCTGAGCATCTGCCTTCGGCTCAGGGCGTGACCCCGGGGTCCTGGGATTGAGTCCTACATTGGGCTCCCTGCAGGGAGTCTGCTTCTCCCTCTGCCTGTGTCTCTGTCCCTGTCTCTGTGTCTCTCATGAATAAATAAATAAAATCATGTATATCTATATCTATCTACAGAGATATATATATATAAAACTACAAGCTCTTAGGTTTATATATTACAGATGACCAGAATGGCAAGGGTCACATCACCTAACCTTCCCACCATCACATAAACGAGGAATACAGAAGCGGATTTCCTGAGCAGTTCCTTTTACCCAGAGGACAGGACGAGTCCCGAGAATAATTTAAAAGGAGCAATTAGGAGAGACCCAACCTCCTCAGCTCCTAATCTCCTCTACCATCCCTTGGTTTGGAGCCGGCACCCCGCGTGACTGCTTCTCTCCTTCTTGTCTCTTCTAGCGGAAGCAGAAGGAGATCCAGGGCATGAAGCGCCAGCTGACCAAAATTGAGGATCTGGGAGACAGCTTGGAAGAGGCTCTGGTCCTGGACATCAAGTACAGCACTATTGGGCTGGCCCAGCAGTGGGACCAACTCCACCAGCTGGGGATGCGGATGCAGCACAACCTGGAACAACAGATCCAAGCCAAGTACTGTGGACCCATGACCAGGGCTGGGCAGGGTGTGGGTGGTAGCAGGTGTCAGAACTTAGCCCCAGGGGCTAGAGTTTGGGGTATTAGATGAAAGAGCTGCTTCAGAGATATCATCACCTCCAGAATCAAAACTCTCTTTCTCTCTCCTGTCCCACAGAATATTTTTTTTTTATATGGGAGTCTATTTTGAAACAGGAGATCGTGCTGCCATCCCCTTGAAGCTACTCCTCACCTAGTATTCAGAGTCCCTTCACCACCTTATATGATCTCTCTGGGGAGCAATCCCTTTTGTAAAAGTCCCTCTCAAATGTCTAGACTGCAAGAAATATTCAAAGTGTAGAGCCAGAAGAGTAGAACTCGCTTGTTTGTTTGTTTTTTTTTCTAAATAAATTAATTAAATCAAAATAGCTTTAGGTCTCAGTAATAATGGCAGCATTATTGTCTACATCAGGGATTGGCAAACTTTTCCTATAAAAAGAGTGATCATTAATGTGTCAGGTGTGCTGAGTCATGTGGTCTCTGTTGTAACTATTCACTCCACTGTCGTAGAGAGAACAGGCTGTTGACAGCCCACAAATTCACGAACGTGTCTATGTTTCAATAAAATTCTATTTATGGACACTGGAACTTGAATTTCATGCAATTTTTATGTTTAATGAAACATTTCCTCTTTTGAGGTAGCTCATTAAACTGTACAAAAGCAATGGCAGATGACATTTGGCCCATGGGCTATCGTTTGCCAACCCCTGAACTGGATGACCTGAGTAGCATAATAACCACTAACATCCCTTTACATTCCACATTGTGTGTCTTCTGCTATTTTTCTGTTTGATTTCATGAGCTAATTCATATTTTTCTTTTCAGAGACACCATAGGTGTGAGTGAAGAGGCTCTGAAGGAGTTTAGCACAACCTATAAGTGAGTTTAACCTCATAGTTGATCAGCTCCTTGTTTTCCAACCCATTTGGAATGAATCTCCAAATAACTGATTTTTCCCCCTCACTATTGGTGTGGTAGGATCTTGAATGAAGATCTAGATGTGTTAATTAACTTCAAGTCATGACTTTTACTATGTCTGTGAGATGCCTGGACTTCAGAAAATACATGCTCTCATTTTATTGGCAATATATTGGCAATTTATTGGCAAAATGCTCAACATTTTATTGCCTTTGCTCCATTCACTGGGTTAAAAATCTTTCAGAAACACAGGCAAGCTCCTCACTCAGTTTTCTGATGACCTTGGACATGTTAAAGTCTCAGCTGATCCAAAAAGAACTGTTCTTTTCTATTCTAACCTGGTTCTCTATTGAACTTGACAAAATATTTTTGTTCTTCAGACATTTTGATGAGAATCTGACAGGCCGCTTGAGCCACAAAGACTTCCGGTCCTGCCTGAGGGGGCTCAATTATTACTTGCCTATGGTGGAGGAAGATGAACCTGAGCCCAAGTTTGAGAAGTTCCTGGATGCTGTTGATCCAGGAAGGTAGGAAGAAAACCAAACATGAGACCACAGTAGGGAATGGGGTCTAGAGAAATGAGCAGAGATTGAAATGATCCATGAAACAGGTAACTAACTCATCTTGAGAACAGGAAGATAGACCAGCAGATGTGAATTGGGCCCTCATGGGATTAGCTCAGAAGCTCATGGCACTGTTCCAACTCTGGCACAGGCTCTAGTAATCTGCCCAATTCCTGATTTCTGTTTGATCTTTGAATCTCTGCTCATTCTGAAAAAGGACCTCGATAGAAGAATCCTGCCATGTGTCTAAGGTCCTAAGGTCCTGGATGATTTGGAGGCCGACCGGTGGGGGTGGGGTTGTTTGCTTGTCGGGTGGAGTACAGTCTTGGAGGGATCCCTTCACTGTTGGGGACTGATTCTTTCTAATGCCAAGGATGAGAAGACCAGAAATAGAGGTCTTCAACTCAATTTGAAAAGCTTGAAGTGCCTGGGAAGGGGTGCTGATCGAGACTCCCAGACTGTGTGGAGAGTCCAGCCGGAGGGCTCACGTGGGTGTGGAGGCTGGGGCTTGGGAGGCAGCGTTTACTTAGCTGCAAGGGTGAGAGGCGTTGGGGCCAAAATAGAGGTCACAGCCCACAGTCTCAAGGAGGGGAGCCCATTTCTCCCACAGGAAGGGCTATGTCTCACTGGAGGACTACACCTCGTTCCTGATCGACAAGGAGTCAGAGAACATCAAGTCCAGCGATGAAATAGAGAATGCTTTCCAAGCCCTGGCAGAGGGCAAGGCCTATATTACCAAAGAGGACCTGAAGCAGGTCAGATTCCGGTTGTGTCCACTGTCACTCTGCTCCCATGGCAATCCAAGCATGCTTCTCTTGGGCCTGACAGTCTACCATTAACGGCTACCCTCCTCCACCCACTTTTTTTTTTGTTGTTGTTTTTGGCTCAGACATTGTCCTGCACTAGTTACCACTTGCTTTGCTCACCACTTCAGTTTATGTTGTCCCAGCATGAAAATTACAGTCATTCTCTAATGATTATAAGGGTCAATTCCAAACCCAAAACTCAGTTTTTAAGGCTATATCTTTAATAACCCAAATTTAGGAAATGGGATAAAGTGTGTAGTCAAAATGAGATGAGACTACTAAGGTAAGGGCTCAGTTGAAAAGATGAGCTGGTCTTACTCATTAGACATTACAGATTCCTGAGAAGGTCCACGATAGGAACAGGGCTGGCTCCTGTTTCTCCGTCTTTCTGCCCCCTGGGTCCTGGGTATGGGGCCTATGGCCAGCCCCAAGGAGCCAGCTATTTTTAATCCCTATATCTTTATCTCTTTCCTTTTTGTTTCAGGCCCTAACCCCAGAACAAGTGCAGTTCTGTGCCTCCCATATGCAGCAGTACGAGGACCCACGAGGCCGAAGCCACCTCGCTGGCTACGACTATGTGGGTTTCACCAATTCATTCTTTGGCAACTGATAAGCAGTTTTTCCCGAATCATAGAAACTCTTGGTGTGGTGGGAAGTACTGGGGGAAGAAGAAAACAGGCAAGTATGGGGAGGGGGAGATAGTTGTGTGCATGTGTGTGTGTGTGTGTGTGTGTGTGTGTATGTGTTAGAGCATTTGGAAATGTCTCAGGTTTGGGGGATAATAAGGCATTCACCAAGCTAGGGGAGAGAAAGCATCACAGGCTTATTTTGTATGCAACCCCCTACTCAGGGACCAAAGTCTCAATTTTTTATTTGTCAGGTTCTATGCATCTATATTACTTTGTTTTGTTTTGATTTTGAAATAAAATATTTCCTTTTAAAAAAAGTTCATTTGTTTGAGTATTTCTTTTTAATAGGGCAACGTGAAATCAAATGTTACTGTATTTCTGAGAACCGTACTGTCCTCTAAACACGGGCAGCTAATTACACTGCAAACGAGAGCCATGGCAGGAAGGATAAAGTCCAAGACGAGTTACAAAGAGTTTCTCTTGAGTTTTGGAATGCAGACAAATCCTTACATTTGAAAATGAAGGTATTTGACATTCTGGATAACC
Organism: Vulpes vulpes; assembly: GCF_048418805.1. Lineage (NCBI taxonomy): Eukaryota > Metazoa > Chordata > Mammalia > Carnivora > Canidae > Vulpes > Vulpes vulpes. The sequence continues at coordinate 114,470,936 of NC_132784.1, forward strand.
CCAATATTTTAGTTCGTCTGTAGAAGAAGAAGAAGAAGACCTGTGTTCTTCTCATTCTGTCTCTTCTCCATACTTCTCCATCAGAGAGGATGTCATTACTCTCAGAATGCCAAGGTTCTGGCAGGGCACGGCTTCCTTTTGTCTTCCATGTCCCCATATTTTTTCTTAAATTTTAATATGATAAAAAGAATATTTGTTTTGATTGACTTCTGCCTCCTTTTAGACTAAGAGTCAGAATCATTTTAAAAATGAAGAATTAAGAAGAAACAAGGAGAGGGGGTGCTGTCTCCAAAGAGTGTTCAGGCCAATGCTGATGATCTGTCTGGACTTGGAAAAAGTCCATGGTGTCATTTGCCGGCAAGAATCCTGCAGTCACTATCTCCGCCTTGTGTGGCAACGTTGGGAATCCTGCGAGGTCGCCGCCGCCAGCCCATGGATATTACCACCTGGTCTCAGCCTTATCGTTCCCACAAAGGGAAGGACAAATGCTGTCCCAGGAGCCGTTTAAATGAATTTTGGTTAAAACTACATCAAAGGGGCAACAAATAGGGCAGCTGCAAGCGTTGCTGTCTAGAACCTTCGAACAATCCTCAATGGCTATGTTGTGTGCCCTGCTCTGGAGATTCTATATTAGTCTTCACCTAAAGAGCCCTTTGAAACAGGTGCCGCTCTCATTTCATTCTACGGCTGAGAAATGGAGGCGCAGAAAGGCAAGAAGCTCACTCTAGGTCGCATGCCTAAAATGTGGCAAGACTTTGACCTCAGGAAATCAAACTCCAGAGTCTCCAATGTTAATAGGCTGTCAGAGGGCCAGGAGTTGGGCATATGTGGTCATGTTCACATTGGAGGGGCCTCTGCTGTGTGTGTGCACACGCACCCCTGAAAGCATAGTTTGGTCCTTGCAAGCACATGGTCACTTCCCACCAAAGGAGGGAATTTGAATCACTTAGAAAGATTTTGTAAACTCTTTCTGCCTGTCCCCACCCCAGATCACTTGTGGCTTGGTCTGTAGGGTTGGCTCCCAGGAACACCTGCTCTGAAACCCACCCCCAAGTGTGATTTTTACATCCTTCCAAACATAAGACTGTTATTACATTTGGAAGTCAGAAGGACCTTTGAGAATTGCTTAGCAATTCTTGGAACATCGTTACCCACCAGGTCTCAGTGTGCATTTAAGGAATGTTATGCTAGATGGACTGAATGGATTCTGGAAATGAATCTGCTCAGACAGCCTCAGGGCAAAGGGGAGATTACTCCCAGCCTGAATGGTGAAAAGGATCCTTTCTCTGAGACCCACTCCCTTGCGGCCACCTGACCAACTTTCCTACCTCTCTCCAACCTGTTCTCTTCTCTGGGATCTGGCTTCCTTCCTCCCAAATTTAGTTTCCATGAAGCTCTAACTAGAGGCTGTGCTTCTTCCCTGAGAGCATGAAAAAATATGGATTCTCTGTAAGTTCCTCTATAAGTTCCCTCTCTTAAATCATGCCCTGCTGCTCACTCATTGCTGAATTATGTGAATCCTGCATTTTCAAAAATCTCTTCTGTTTGTAATTTTCTTCAGCTTCCAGTCCCACTACGTATGTTCTGGGCTGCAGATATTTCTTTTTAGGACGATGGTGATGGATTCCTTACTGATCCCATTGCCTCTGTTTTCTCTCTGCTGAGATCTGTCCTCCTCTCTGCTGCTGGATCAACCCTCCAAAATCAGGTCCCTGATGCCACTCTGCTCTCTGCTCAGAGGTTTACTCTCCCACTGCCAAAGGGATCAAGTCTGAACCAAGGTATTGAAGCTGCTGTCTGCAAAGAAGTCTTCCCCCAAGCTCACCTGGCATCGTTTGGGAGACATTTTCAGTACCTCTGGACAACTCACCACACTCTGAAACAGGCTTAGCTTGCCTTGCCATTGAGGCTTCAGTTACTCTGTTCCCTCTTTCAGAATATACTTTCTCCCCATTTACTGCATTCAAAACTTACCCATCTGTTAGGAACAAATTCAAGTACCTTAGACACAAAGCCTCGGAGTCTCCACTGAGATTAACCTCTCCTTAAACTAAAAGCCAATATCACTTTGCTTAGCATGTTATCAATAAAATCAGCTGACATGTATTGGAAGATCATTATGATCCAGGTATTGTGCTAAATTCTTTGCACCTATGGTCCTGTTTAGAAAGCGGTGCAAAACTACAGGGATAACCACTTTACAGATGAGGAGATAGAGGCTGAGACAGGCTGCTAACTCACCCAGCATCACACTGTAAGTTACAGGGCCTATATTCAAACTCCTACATGACAGCTGTGTAAATTCATTACACTTTTACTTGTCTCTAAGGACGTCTGTCCCATGCATGACATATTGCAGGTGGAAAGTGCGATACACAGGAGAGCGTGTCCGCCACGGATTCCACGGGACGCTATCCATGCTAGACAGTGAGCCAAGTGAGGAGGTCCTCAACACCCAAGATCATGAGGCAGTCATAGAGCAGTGACAATAATCAAGGAAAATGGGAAACATGTGTCTTCCCTGAGATACAATCCATACACTGGGAGATCCAATTACAACGAAGAGCACAACGTGACGATGAGTCAGAGATAGAGAGGACAACAATATTAAAAAATATATATAAAAAAAGATGAAAGACACCCCATGAGGGAGACAAAACAACCTGCCTTTTCATTTAATGGAGCATTCAAACTCATCCGTCAAATGGATTCTCACCTAGTTTCAGACCTTAGAAGAGCGTTATAGGTAGGATAGTCTAATTGCAGGAATTTAAAACATCTCTATGGTATCCCTGATAGGGCTCCAGCCAGCCCTACTTTGAAATTGAACATGCCAAACTGCTCCGTCTTGTTCAGCAGAGCTGGAAAATACTTACTGTATTGGAGCTTCTGTGGTGGTGGCATCTCTGAGGCTGAAAGTGGAAATTCAGATTTTTGAGCCCAGGGTGAGTTAAGCATGGTGGACAGAATGGGAAGCCCTGCTCCATATTCCAAAGTGCAGGCAGCAGGACGGGGCCCTCCCACAGGGTTGGGGGTGGGACAGCTTTGATCTGAGACCCTGAGTATCAGGCCTGCTGACCTGGGTTCCTGGTCTCAGTCCACCCTACACAAAAGAGCCTGTCCCTCTGGGGGAGCCTTCATCCTCTACCCAGCAATCTACCTCGGAAGGCACTTTTCAGGGCTGTCTGCACAGCCCGATTCCTTAGACTGTAAACAATGGGGTTGAGGAGGGGAGTCACCACGGTGTAGGTGACAGCAATAAGCTGATCTCGCTCCAGAGAGTAACTGGCTTTGGGCCTCAAGTACATGAAGGAGGCACAGCCATAGTGCACAATGACCACGGTGAGGTGCGAGGCGCAGGTGGAGAAGGCCTTCTTCCGCCCCTTGGTGGAGGGGATCCGCAGGATTGCTGTCAGAATGTAGGCATAGGAGATGGTAATGGAGCAGAAAGAGACCAGGAGGACCAGCAGGCTAAGGATGAGGATGCCCAGCTCACTTGGGCCCGTGTCCCCACAGGCCAGGCTCAGCACTGGAGGTGTGTCACAGAAAAAGTGCTGGATCTCGTGAGAGCCACAGAATGGGAGGTGGAAAATGACCAGTGTCATTCCCAGCCCAAAGAGATATCCAGTCAAGAAGGAGGTGCCAACCAGCTGGGCACAGAAGGTAGGATTCATGTGGCTGGTATAGTGCAGTGGGGCACAGATGGCCACGTATCTGTCAAAGCCCATGACAGCCAGAAGGAAGCAGTTGGTACAGGCCCACGAAGCGGAGAAGAACATCTGGGCAGCACAGCCCTCATAGGAGATGGCCTGGCTCCCCATGACCAGGCTGGAGAGCATCCGAGGGATGATGCCCAGTGTATAACAGGTCTCAGAGAAAGACAGGAAGGAAAGGAAGAAGTACATGGGGCTGTGCAGGTGGCTGTCCAGCCGGATGACTACGATAATGAAGACATTGCTGGTCAGGGTGACAAGATACAGGGAGAGGAATAGTGCAAAGAGCAGGAGCTGCAGCTCCCCAAAGCTGGAGAAGCCCAGGAAGACGAATCCCCTCCAGATGGTTGCATTGGCCTGTGCCATCCTGAGTGGCACCCAGGGAGACGTGCTGCTCCCTTCCACCTCGCCGGCAGATGCCTCGCTTCTTTAGGAAGCCGGGTGAGGTGGATTCTCATATCCTTGTGCCTGTTGTAACTCAATAAGAAAGCTCTGATTTTGACCACAACCAAACCTCAGAAATTTATAGCATTAGCCACACACATATGGATCCGTTCTCACACGCATATAGATACGTGCACAGGTACAAAGACACACGCGACTCTACATACATACCTGCCTACCACACACAAAGCGCTCATACACAGGCATGCCCATTTCACACTTTCAACTACTCTATGCCGTGCAGATTGGCCATGAATGGCCATACTCACAAATATTTCAGGCACGTTGTAAATGCCTGTCTTTTGAGACAGCACAGAAGTAAGTAGACGTGCACCACACTTCATTTATACCAACATCCTACACACACATAAGAATACAGATATGGGCACGTAGTCGCTGCTCTTGAGAACGTGGCGTGCGATCCTTGTTGGGGATCATTTTGTAGGTCGGGTGACACAGCCAAGACTAGAAAAAAAAAAGTCTGGGTCCTAATCTAACATTCCTTCCCCCAAACGATGCTGACTCTTCTCGGACACGGGGAGATGTGTGCCCCCGTGAGCACGGAGCTCCGTGACAAGGCCTCTTCTGTGCTGCCCCCACCCCCAAGTCTCTCCCATGTGAGGCCAGGCCGAGCACCGAGGGAAGAAGCATCGGAGCTCAGGGAAGAGGTGGGCCCCTCAGGGTCGTGCCTGGGCAAGAGAGGGCTCTCCGCTCATCCGCGGAGGCTCAGGGTGAGGAGGCCCCTGCTTCGCAGCAAAATGCCTCCCCACCGCCCTGCCTGCAGGACACCTGAGACCCGTCTCAGACGCCCCTCCTCTGAGCAACAGGTGACGTTCCCAAGTGGTACCAAGACATTCCCGAGGCCCCAGGAGGTGAGTCATCTCCGCTTCTGTCAAAACAGCTTCTCCCTCTGAGGGTCACCAGTCCCCCTTGGGTGCTGTTTCAGGAAGCACCCTCAACCGTGCTTGTCATTAGCCATGAATATTCTTTTGGGGAAAGCAGAAGAGGAAATGTGAGCAAAGAGACGCTAGGATCGTGATTCAAACAGTAATTCCGTTATGTGCCAACTATAACATTTATCATTCTCATATGTTAAGTCTCTTTGAACACTTAAAATGACCTGGTGAAAAGGGTTGACAGTTGCATTTTATAGAAGAAGAAACCGAGCCCGCCAGAGTTTCAGTGACCCATCCGGGATCTCAGAACTCGGATTCATGCTCTTAAAGTCTCCCTGTAAGATGCATAGTAAGAACATAGGAATTCACCTGCCCCTGCTGTTGTCTCAAGAGCGGGAGAGGAGCGTTCCCAGGGTGTGTCCAGGTCCAAAGGAGCACGCACACACTCATGGTCCTATACTGAGACCCCCCTCGTTCCCCCGGCTTACCTTCCTCCCACATCCTCATCTGTCCACTTCTCTCAGACACATCTTTTCATTTTATCAAATTTTTAAAAAGATTTATTTATTTATTTTGGAGAGAGAGCGAGCGAGCCCAGGGGGGAAGGACAGAGGGAGACTCTCCAGTAGACTCCTTGCTGAGTGCGGAGCCCAAGCTCCATCTCACCACCCTGAGACCACGACCTGAGCTGTAATCAAAGGTCAGACACTCAACCAACAGAGCCACCCAGGAGGCCCAGACACATCTTTTTAAAAGCAACATTACCTTTATCCTCTTTCCACCATATTGCAGTAGCTGTATCGGGTTTTCAATCCATCACTCAGATTGTCTTGAAACTTGAAAATGTTCAGAAAGTCCAGAGTCAATCATGTCATCTAACTCTTCACCCAACGTGCATTTTCCCCCCTGCTACACCAGCCATGTGACCACACGTCTCTAATACACATTTTCATCCGTCTGCTGATTCAGTAGAAACGATAATGATAATTGTCAATGCACGTTCAATGCTAGACATTTTGTTAACCTCATTAGATGAACCGAACGCTCAGGATGTTTAAAGAGTTTTATTATTTGTCCTCCCTTTTCAGATAAGAAGACTAAGGCACAGAAAAATTAAATCCCTTGCTGAAGATGACACAGCCAGGTGGCAGCACAGTATGGAGAGTGTCCAGGGACACTTCTCTTAACCACCGAGCTTAGTGATGTGCATCAGTCAGAAGATGAGCAGAGACGGAAATTACTATCACATTAGTACAACCATTGCCTTTCTGGTAATTTTCCCCGTGCTATTGTTTTATCTGTCGATCTAGAGACGATAGCAGACATTTTTAATTTAACCCACTCCAGTTAAACTTAACATTGGATTATTTCCAGTTAAAATATCAGGAAGTTCCAATGACACGATTGCATTCATTTAAATCTGCTAACATGTTGTTACAATTTTTAAACAGGTATATGCTTTTTAAAAAAATATTTTATTTATTTATTCGTGAGAGACACACAGAGAGGGAAAGAGGCAGAGACACAGGCAGAGGGAGAAGCAGGCTCCATGCAGGGAGCCCGTCGTGGGACTCGATCCCGGGACCCAGGGGTCACACCCTGGGCCCAAGACAGGCGCCCAACTGCTGAGCCACCCAGGGACCCCCAGGTATATGCCTTTTTAGAGAAATTTAGAGAACACTTACATGCGTGTATATGATCTTCTATATGTAACCTCACATTCAACGTGTTCGGCGTCCTCATTGTCTCCTGTGTGTCAAAGTCGCTGTGGGTCGGTTTTCTGGCAGCCTTCCCACAGTATTTCTTACACTAAGTGCTTGCTAGCATCTATCTTCTTGTTTCTCCATCTGAAAATTTCTTCCTTTTCGCCTTTATTTGTGAAATATAGTTCTGCTAGATAAAAAATTCTTACTTGACACGGTGCTTGTTTCCATCTTCCTTTATGCCATGTGCAGTGTCTCTGGCCTCCCCAGTTTCTGATGCCCAGGCGGCCCTTAACGACGTCGTCATTTTACTCCACGTAACAGGTCGGATTCCTCTTGTGGTTTCAACGTGTTCTCTTTACCTTTGGCTTTCATTGGTTTGGGAATGAAGTGTTTCCACGTGATTTTGTGTGTTTCTTACTTGTGATTTGTTGAACATCTTGACTTTGTACATTATTGTCTTTCACCAAATCTGGAAAGTTTCCAGCTATTATTTCTTCAAATATTTTCTTTCTCTTTATTTTTTCATTTCCTTCCGATATTCCAAAGGCCGGACTACTTGTTATCGTCTTGAAAATCTCACAGAAATTATTCATTTTAATTTTATTTTTTTTCTTCTTCAGATCAATGTATTTCTATTGATTTATTTTCCAATTCATTGGTCTTTTCTTCTACCATCTCCAAAATGCTGTTGAGCCTATTTCATGAAAAAGTTGTATTCCAGCAATATGTAAAAAGAATAATATTTCATGACAAAAGGGATTCATTTCAAGAATGCAGGACTGATTTACTATTTGAAAATGTTAATGTAATTTACCAAATTAGTCAAGTAAATGGAAAAAGATAAGCTACTCATCTCAATATTTATACAAAAATTATTTGTGGGGGATCCCTGGGTGGCGCAATGGCTTGGCGCCTGCCTTTGGCCCAGGGCGCGATCCTGGAGACCCGGGATCGAATCCCACATCGGGCTCCCAGTGCATGGAGCCTGCTTCTCCCTCTGCCTCTCTCTCTCTCTCTCTCTCTCTCTCTCTGTGACTCTCATAAATAAATAAAAAAAATTAAAAAAAATTATTTGTAAAAATCAATATCCATTGTTGATTTAAAAAAAAAAAACTCTGCTTCTATTTAAAACTAAAGCCACTATCTTACCTCTTTGTGAAACATTGAACTCTTCCCTAGATGAGGACCCTGAATGCTCTGTATCTATTTATTTATTTTAATATTTTATTTATTTACTCATGAGAGAGACACAGAGAGAGGCAGAGACACAGGCAGAGGGAGAAGCAGGCTCCTTGCAGGGAGTCCAACATGGGACTCGATCCCAGGACTCCGGGGTCACGCCCCAAGCCGAAGGCAGCCATTCAACCACTGAGCCCCCCAGAAGCCCTCTGACAGCTGTTTAAAACAAAACAAAACAATTTCTCAAATCAATTGTTTTCCTTTATATTAGATACAAAAAATAAGAAATTACATTTCTATTTTTTTAAGATTTTATTTATTTATTTGAGAGAGAGCATGAGTGGGGGAAGGAGTTGAGGGGGAACAAGAGGTAGAAGCAGACTCCCCACTGAGCAGAGAGTCTCCACTGAAGTGGGGCTCTATCCCAGGACCCCGGGATCTGAGCTGAGGGCAGATGCTTCACCGACTGAGCCAGCCAGGCGTCCAAGAAATAATATTTTTAGATGTCAATTTTAATAACATCAAAACATAGATGCTGGGACACCTGGGTGGCTCAGTGGTTGATTGTCTGCCTTCAGCTCAGGTTATGATTCTGGGGTCCTGGGATCGAGTACCACGTCAGGCTCCCTGCAGAGAGCCTGCTTCTCCCTCTCCCTGTGTCTCTGCCTCTCTCTGTGTGTTTCTCATGAATAAATAAATAATTTAAAAAAAAATACTTAAAACCAGCACTAAGAATTAAATTCAAGACAAAATGAGGAAGTACTTTATACTTAAAACCACAAACATTAATTACATACAATTAAAGAAAATTTAAATAAATGAAGATATATAAAATGTCATGGATAAAAAGATTCAGCATTGTAATTTTGATTTCGCAAAGTTATCTATAGATTAAATGCACCTCAGTTGAAAACTCAAACAGGACTTGAGTAGAAACTGGCAAACCAATTCTAAGTATTATCTATCTGGAAACAAAAAGATCTAAACAATCATGAGAGATTTGGGTGAATTAAACATCTCAACTTAAAATTACTGTAAAGTAACAATACGTAAAACACTGCCACTGGCAAAAAGATAGGTATATAGATCAATAAAAAAAAAAAATAACAGCCCAAAATAGTCATATCTATGTACAGTTCCATCAATTTCCATAGGGTTGCCTGTGCAAATCAATGGGGAAAGGAAAGTTTTTCCAACCGATGGTACTGAAATGACTGCATTTCAATATAAGAAAAACAAAACGAAAAAAAATAAATGAATAAAACCTTAATCCTCACTTCATTTCATGCACAGAAATTATCCCAGATGAGGTACAGACCTAAACGTCTAAAAGGACAGAACAACTAAAAGAATACACAAGAGAATATCTTCTTTACCTTGGGGTAGGCAGGAGACAAAAATGCATAGGCATAAAAAATTGATCTATTAAATCACAAAAATTAAACTTTTGCTTATCAAAGAGCAGGTGACAGAGTAAAATTGCAGAATAAGTTTACAAGAAAAACCAATTTCTACAAAGCTGAACAGAGAGCTAGTAAGCATACGGACACACGAAGACTTGTATAAATATGTTTTAGTTACATAATTTGTAACTATAGAAAATGCAGAAACAGCCCAAATGACCAGGAGCATATGAATACATAAACAAGTTGTGGAATATTCATACAATGAAACAATTCCCGGAAATAAAAGAGAATAAACATACAACACCGTAGAAAGTCTCAGAAGCATTAGATTGAGTAAAAGAAGCCACAAGCAACATGGTTCACACAATTTGTTTCCATTTATGAATTTATTTATTTTTTTTAAAGATCTTATTTATTTATTCATGAGAGACACAGAGAGAGGCAGAGACACAGGCAGAGGGAGAAGCAGGTTCCATGCAGGGAGCCCAATACGGGACTCGATCCTGGGACCCCAGGATCACGCCCCGGGCCGAAGGCAGACACTCAACCACTGAGCACCCGGGCATCCCCCCATTTATGAACTTTAAAGAACAAGAAAGTCTTTTTTTTTTTTTTAATTTTTATTTATTTATGATAGTCACAGAGAGAGAGAGAGAGGCAGAGACACAGGCAGAGGGATAAGCAGGCTCCATGCACTGGGAGCCCGACGTGGGATTCGATCCCGGGTCTCCAGGATCGGGCCCTGGGCCAAAGGCAGGCGCCAAACCGCTGCGCCACCCAGGGATCCCCCAAGAACAAGAAAGTCTTATAATGGTTTCGCTCCTGGCCCCCGTGGCTCTGATTGGATAGGAGCAGGAAGGAACTTCCCGAAATGGTGGAAATGTTCTAGGTCTTGACCTCAGACTTGACTAGTTTTGGAAATACAAACTGAAAAACACACTCCTGCATAACGAATGGGTCAGGGAAGAACCCAAAAGAGAAATCAAAAACTATATACATCACCTTGCCACGTAGACACACTGAAACGAGGAGATGCTCACAAGCACCTGTAAGAGGAAAGTCGATACTGCTAAGTAACCTCCCGGGAGAAGGAAGGTCCCAAACAAATGACCTACCTGCACACCTGACTTCCCTAGAAAAAGAACACGCCAACCCCAGGACAGAAAGCGGGAAATAGCAAAGATGGAAGCAGGAAATAGGACTAGAAAAACCACGGAAAAGCCCAATAATATCAGCAGCTGGGGCGTTTGCTGCTTGTTTGTGTCTTTGTCTTGGAGGGAGGGGCGCGTCTGGTTGGGGTGTGCAGGTTTGTGACCTCAGAAGCTGGCAGGCTGGGCAGGTCAGGGCCCCCAGGAACCGGGTCACGGCCCAGCCCGCGCTGCAGGCCCCAGTCCTGGCCGCTCTGGCCCTCGCAGCGCTCCCAGGGCCTCTCCTGTGGGTTTTCCCGTAATTCGCGGGGTTCTCCGCTGCACCGAGTGGGAGGAATGAGGCAGGGGTCTCCGCGCGGCCCGGTTGCTCTCGGCTGGATTTTATCACAGTTTCCTGCACCCAGGGAACGAAGTCTGTAACTCCAGCCTTTTCCAAGTTAGGCGAATAGGTAGGCGGCTAAGGCATGCTCCAGGCCGAGGGGATTTTAATAAAATCTGCTGAGCAAAGTGGCTGAAATCCAGAATATTTTTATTTTCCTCAAACTTCTGAATATAGAAAGGCAACATGTTTCTAAGTAAGAGATAATCATAGCTGACAATCGTTTCGTGGTAACTGGAAACCCTATTACGATAAACTTTTCAGAAACTGAAAAATTGAATGTTAATGATAGTCAAAGAATATTTTTTCAGGTCAATTAGATTCCACATCGTTGAAAGATTCCACATCGTTGGAATTTAGATTGCACATCGTTGTTTTTGAGAAAGTAGAAAAAAGGTTTCTTTTTAAGCCCCATGTAATGCGGTGGAATAAAATTATTCTCCAACTAATTATTAAAAATAACTTTTGATGATAGACCGTTCAGCTATTGGAGAACTTAAAAAGAATTTATTTATTTATTTATTTATTTATTTATTTATTTATTTATTATTTATTTATATAATTTTTATTTTTTTATTTTTATTTTTTTAAAAATAAATATTTTTTAAAATTTTAAGAAATTGAGTAGCACTGCTTTTCTTAAAAAAATTTCTTTTGGGAATAAAATTGATCCTGAGCTGTCTTATTTCAGCAAAGAAGAAATATTATTCACTGATGTATAAGGTAATTTTTAAAGCACTACTTTCGTTCAGGGATAATTCTACATTAAAATTTGAATTTTCACATTTAATCCTGGATATAAAATATGATAAAAACATTAAAAAAATGTTTTGTTTGCCAGGAAGTATGGTAAGGTGATCGAAAACTGATAAATAAATAAATATGCATGTACACATATATCAGAGAAGTTCATAGAGAAAAACGCAAGATATATTTTTAAGCGGAAGCTCCAAGCAAATTACTGCTGCATCTAAATTCCATCGAATACATTTTTTTTTAATATGAGCTATAAGAGTGCAGTTAAAATATCAATATATGCAATACGGAGTCTTATATGCAGGGGGGTGTTACATGTGTGTGTGCATATACTTATCTCCCCGCCTGAAGAAATACGGGGCAGCTCTCGGGCCAGGGCACTGACCCCAAGGGAGTGACCACAGGGGGAGGCAGGACAGGGCCTGGCTGGGAGGTGGAGGTCAGGGCGAGGGAGGTTCAGGCTGGGAGGCTCTCAGAAACCACAAAGTTGAGTCAGGCTTTGAGAGCCCGTCAGCATCACGCCGTCCTGATTATGTAGCTCCGTGGGCGAGGTGCTTTCCACTTGATACTTCTTTTTTCATGAGTGTGGTGGGTATTCCAGGACCTGTTCCTCTTCACGTGAATTAGAACGTGTTTGTCATTCTCTACCAAAAAAATAAAAAAGTAAATAAATGATAAATAAAAATAAATAAACGCCTTTCTGGAATTTTGAAAGGATTGCATTAAGCCTATAAATCACCTTGGAGATCAATGTTGTTATTTTTTTTTCTAGTTTCTTGAGATAGGAATTTAAATCAGGGATCCCTGGGTGGCGCAGCGGTTTGGCGCCTGTCTTTGGCCCGGGGTGCGATCCTGGAAGACCCGGGATCGAATCCCACGTCGGGCTCCCGGTGCATGGAGCCTGCTTCTCCCTCTGCCTGTGTCTCTGCTTCTCTCTCTCTCACTGTGTGCCTATCGTAAATAAAAAAAAAAAAAAAAAAAAAAAAAAAAAATTAAAAAAAAAAAAAAGGAATTTAAATCATTATTAGAGATCTCTGCTCTTCTCTAACAGATGCTTTAGCTGCATCCCACACATCTTGATATGTCGCAATCTCATTTTGGTTCAGTTCTATGAATTATTTTTATTTCCTTTGAGACCTCAATTGCTTATGACCATGGATTGCTTGATATTGCTTAATATCCATGTGTTTATAGATTTTCCTATTGTCTTTCTATTCTTGATTCCTAACTTGACTCCATTATGGTTAGAGAACCACACGTCCTCTGTATGATTTCCAGGCCTTTAAATTTCTTGCAGTTAAATAGGTGATGGCCATTAAGGCGTGTGTGCACCTGGGATGAGCATCGGCTGACATGTGGAAGCGGAGAATCACTATATTGTGCACCTGGAACTAATATAATACTGTATGTTAGCAAAGTGGAATTAAACTAAAAACTTAAAAAATGTTTCTTGTGGTTTGTCCTGTGGCTCAGGATATGATTTTTCTTGGTGTGAGGTGTGGGTAGGTTACCCCGTAGGCTCTGCGGGCAATGCTGCTGTGGGATGAGGCCTGGCTGGCAGGTGCAGGCAGATTAGGGTCGCCACCGCCACTGGCTATAGGTCTCCCACTAAGTCCCTGCTGAGCTTCCCCTTTCTTGATTCTTTGCCTGAGAGAACAGCCTTAGCTTTTATTTATTTACTTATTTTTGCTTTGTTTCTGCCTTTGCCCGTGGACATTTTCGGATTACAGGTCACAGGGCTCTCCGCACCCCGACCCAGAATACACGGGGCATAAAAAGAAATGCTAGGAGCCCACGGTGGTGGTGTTCTTCAAGGACTGAGGTCCTGGGTCAATCCATCTCTTCCATTTCATCTTTCAGAGTCATTTTAGAATTGTTGAGTTCATTCCAGACTTGTTAGCCTTATTGAGATGGGAGTCCTGAGAAATGTGACTATAGACTGTTTTGCCTGCAACTTGAAGAGATAGGAATTTGTAAGAAATTGGTGAACTACTTTCCAAAATTTTAAACTATTTTGTAGTTTTTACGTTCCCGACAATAGTGTACGAGTGACACTTCTTCCAAACCTCACCGACACTAGTATGGCCAATTTTCTTTTTTCAAAGACATTCTAATAGTTGTATAATGGAATCAAACTGTGTTTTTAACTTACATTTCCCATTGACTAGTAAGTTGACCACCTTTTCCAGTGCTTATTCCCCAACTGCACATATTCTTCAAGTGTTTTAAAACATTTGGCTCCGGTTAGGAGACCCTCAGGGATTCCTCTGTCCTTTCAACAGAGGGACAAAAGAACTTTCTTGGGATGCCTGGGGGGCTCAGCGGTTGGGCTTCTGCCTTCAGCCCTGGGCGTGACCCCGGTGTCCCGGGATTGAGTCCCACCGTAGGCTCCCTGCATGGAGCCTGCTTCTCCCTCTGCCTGGGTCTCTCTGTCTCTCTCTCTCTCTCTGTCTCTCATGAAGAAATACACAAAATCTTTAAAAAGAGAGAGAGAGAGAGAGAGAGAACTTTTTCATTCAACCCACATCTAGCTCCGTGCTCAGCAGAGAGTCTGCTCCTCCCTCTCCCTTGGTCATTCCTCCCAACTTGTGTTCTCTCTCTCTCTGAAATAAATAAATAGAAATTTTTAAAAATCTCATTATCATATATATGCATACACACCTACATATACATGCATATGATTCTTTTGAAATATATTTATTTAATCAATTTTATGTCATTTCACGGTTGCAAGCGCTGGACTACAACAACGTATCACATTCTACCAGGAACTGGAGGCCCAGCCTTCTCATTTTCCATCTTTCCCAGCAGTCCTCCTCCTGTGACCGCTCTGCTCCAGCTTGTCCCCTCTTGCCTGGGCAGTTTCCGCCCTGAGCACACAACAGTGCTATTCACTTATCATTGGCTCTGTCTTCTTTCCTCCACCAGCAAGAAGAGACCGTTGCTCCTCAGGGTGAGGTCTTCCAACACCCCAAATACCCAGGAGGGTGAGAGTGGGGGAGGGAGCATTAGGGACGTGCCTCATTCCCCTCTCTGCCAAGACAGAACTTGTGAATTAGCGCACAGAATAGGAACTCTGCAACTCTTCGATCCCCAGAGAGTCCCCAGCAGAGTTGTACTTGCCACGCGTTACACAAGGCCCTGTAACTAATGAGAGAAAATTACTAAGTTGAGTGAGAAAGTTCTCTTGCTCCCTCTGATGAAAGGAGAGAGGAATCCCTGGGGGTCTCCTAGCCAGAGCCAAAGCTCTCGAGCTGAGGAACCTCAGGCCCTCATGACAATCAGACAATATCTCTAAGCTGGTAGGAGAAAAGGTGCGTAGCCTCTGTGATTTTGTGCATGGTAGAAACAGACCGTATCGCGTGTGGCCCAGCCTCACAGCTCACCTCGGGAGCTCTGGGGCCACAGGGAGCTGAAGCCTGCACAAACTCAGGGCCCTCTCCTCACTCCCCAGCTAGAGAAACTTAGACCAAGAAGGTGCATGGACTTTCCAGGGTCCCTAAACTTGGAGTGATGAAGACCAATGACTTTTACTCAGGGGATCTCTGTCTCTTCTGAGTGAAGAGCAAAGCACGCTTCCAACAGTGGGAAGACCATCGTGGGAGGATATAACCCTAACAGTGACTGGGCTCCAGGGCCCTGATACAATACACAAGGTAGGAAACTCTTGAAGATGATCGGACTCTGTTTTCCTCACAATTAATTGTCCCTGCGTTTTCTTCAAATGATCATTTCTCTCTGAGTTTGGAAAGGGTGTTTATTTCTTTTATCAGTGATTCCATTTCTCAAATTAAATTTAATACAAGTTGATTTAGGGATCACTTCAGAGATGAGTGAGGGTAGGGTGGGGCATAACACCCCCACCTGCCTACACACGTCGACTTTCAGAATAGGTCAGAAGCAGGAGGAGGGTCTGAAATTCCTCTACTGCTGATGGTTCACCAAGTAGGTATTCAGCACATCAATTTGGTAAGAATTATATAAGGAACGGCCTCTCTTGGAATATGTATTGCTGATCCTTTGCATTTTTCAAATGCTTCTGAATTTAGTGATGGATTTGAACACCAGCCTTCTGGGCTGTTTAGGAGAGGACATGGCATATTATGTGAAACCAGGCTGTCCTGCAAATGGTATGTTAGAAGGAGCCTGAGGGGCAGCTGGGTGGCACAGTTGGCTAAGCCTCTGATTCTTGGTTTTGATACAGGAGAGCTTGGTTCCTGCTCATGGGGTCGAAGACTGAATCTCGCGGGCACAGGAGAGTGAGTAAAGTGATAGAAGTGTATTAAGTAAAGTGACAGGGGTCCCGACAGGACTGCCACCGAGGGCTTTCGGGCTGGCCTTTCATTGAGAACCTAACCAGGGAGCCCGCGGCCTGGAGATTTCCTTATGCTGTCTCAAGGGATTGGCATTCGGCCGTTTTGGGGTCTGGTGAGTCTCCGGGATCGCCTGGTAACCATCAAAGGGAGATACTCCTGAACACTGGGGAGCCAGAGAACCTAATTTCCTTTTTTTCTCTGTTTTTCCTGTCTTATCTCTGTTTCCTTGGGATGGGTAGGAGCCTGAGTTGGAGCCATTTGGTGTCCTTGGGATCTATGGGAGCCTGACTCTGGGCCTTTCCCTTCTCTTTCCCTGCCTAGCCCCACCTGCATCATTCTTCCCCCTGGAAGAGTAACCCTCACTGCCATTAGGGAATGGATGATGACTGCTCTGGCTGCCTCAGGCTGAAAAGGGACAGTGTGAGGGGACGGCAGTCAGAGTATTCTCAGGGGTCGGTTAAGAGGTTCATGGTATGGATCCCAAGAGATGTTGGAAGGCATGAGGCAACACAGGCACCGACAAACAGAGAAAAAGACAAAATCCAGCAATTATTTCTATGAGTAAGATGGCAACTCTGAAATTTTGACCCCAGTTTCCGAGCCAATCAAACGATCCTGGAGAGACTCTGATTTTGTCCAGTTGAGCTCAGATGTCATTTATTAATCGCAAGGCCTTGTAAGAACTGTCAGTTATATTAAAACAGCACATGTTTGGAAACTCTTTACAACCTAAGTGCTGTTAACATAGTAAGTAATCAATGGTTGCCCGACTTTCTAGAAATCCTGCCCTAATTTCACTCAGTTCTTAATTTAGAGCATCCAGTGCTTGGGATGTGTCATTTAAGGTTCTGTTGAGCAAACAGTTTGCTTTATCTCATGATGTATGACTTTTCCTAGTGCTGGGAGGCCTACTAATGAGAGGGCTAAGGCTGCTCCTTCCCCATCCGATATAAGAACCACATTATCATTGCAATTGGGAAGTAGATGAGGCAGTCCTCATTGGTAAAGGGATGCTGGAGGTAGGAAAAATAATAGTCCTAGTATGCCTACAGTATACAATCCCAAGAATCATTTAGGAATGACATAATAGGCCATATCAACACAAAATAAGGCCCATCCTCTTGGTAGGTGTAAGTCACTAGTTGAGGATGGGAGGTGTAGGGTAAAGTTGCATTGATTAGTAGGCTTACTGCAGGCTATGCATATGAAATTGGCTTGAACTATATGTTTTAGACATATTGGAGGCCTGAATTGCAGAGAGGAAGCTTGAAGCTGAGTAGTAAGATGCTTGTTGAGTCATAATATTTCAGCCTGGGAGGCCCCCACACCTACTGGGCTATTGAAAAGCCAACTTTGTGGGGAGTAACTGTTGGCAATACAAAAACAAGGTTGATTCATGACACCAAGAGCCATATGTATCCAAAAATTGGATGCAGCCAACAGTGTCCTGGGGTCAGGGTTTATAGTGACCTTAGTTGGAAAGGAACTTTTATAGTCAATATTGGGAGGTCTTTTTTTTTTTTTTTTTTTTTTTTTTTTTTTGCATTTTTACACAGGTGTATTTTCCTGCATCCATTAATGTCTTGGCAGCCAGTTGTACGGTATAATTTTTATTTTCTTTGTGGGACTGATCTGTTAAGTTGGTGAAACAGGAAGTGTTGGCCATTTTCTGTTCATAAATAACAGTATTTTCTTCTTTCCACACTATGGGGCTAAAAGGCAAAGAACAGTTGGACCAGCTTTGGAGAATTAAGTTTCCCCCCATAGTTATATTGACAGCCCAGGATGTTAAAATGTATATTATTCCATAGTAAAAGTAACTCCAAAATCATGGCTCTTAGGTTTACTTGCCTTGTTTTTTGAGTAGTAAATGGAGGGCTTCTATGGGCTCACAAGAATAGGCTGGAGGGTCACTTGTAGGACTATTGAGGTCTGATGTTCACTCGTTAATATGGGACTGATGAATCCAGGATTCAAGACCTGAATCTTGGGACGCCTGGGTGGCTCAGTGATTGAGTGTCTGCGTTCAGCTCAGGGCCTGATCCCAGAGTCCTGGCCTCGAGTCCCACATGGGTCTCCTTGCCTGGAGCCTGCTTCTCCTCCCTCTGCCTGCATCTCTGCCTCTCTTTCTGTGTCTCTCATGAATAAATAAATAAAATACTTAAACAAAAAAAGACCTGAATCTTTAACAGCAGTTGGAATAGAGAGAAAGACAGGATATGGTCCTTCCCATCTTTCATTCATTGACAGGGAATTAGTGTGTAAAGTTTTAACCAACACCAGATCCCCCAGTTGATATATAGGAGGTCCTTTTTCCTGTGGCTGCTTATTGGATAGTTGTTGGAGTTGTTGTTGGAGTTGAGCTAAAGATGTTATATGTTTAATCTGGGCATCTGTCTCCGGGTCAAATAGAAAATCATTGGTTAGGAAAGCTCATCCACATAGCAGCTCAAATGGACTAAGTCCTTGAACTTCTGGAGTGTTTCTTATTCTAATTAATGCTATGGGAAGGGCCAAAGTCCAGGAGAGCTGGGTCTCTTGAGATTTTTACCTTAGGTTTTTTTTGTTTTGTTTTGTTTTGTTTAAGGATATCATTTATTTTTTCCACCTTTCCTGAGGACTGAGGCCTCTAAGCACAATGTAAGTGGTAATCTATTCCCCTGGATGACATCCCCTGGGTGATAGTGGCCTTAATGGAGGGACCATTATCTGGACTCTGCAGACTTTGGGGCAAGCCAAATCTAGATATTAGCTCATGAAGCAAACCCCTTATTATTTCCTGAGCCTTTTCAGTCTTGTATGGGTAGGCCTCTACTCAGTTGGTAAAAGTATCGACTCCTACCAACAAATACCAGAAAACTTTTGACTCTGGCATATGGATAAAGTCTAATCGCCAATCCTTTCCAGGCTAGCCTCCAGTCCTTTGGTTCCCTGGAGGTGCAAGTCATCTGCCAAGGGGGTTGTTTTTGAGACAAATTTCACAGGCAGATGTTACTTGTTGAACTGTTTTTGATCATTTTTCCCCAGCATTTTCTTGACCAACAGATACGTTTTGTCCCTACCCAAATGAAAACCTTGATGTAACAATTTAATGACCTTCCAACCTTGTGAGCCAGGTGATAGTAGTTGCCCCAGATTGGTCTGTAACCATCCTGAGGGCTGGAGACTGTGCCCATGGGAGACTCCCCCTTCCATTTCTTCAGGAGAATAAGTAGGTCTAAACGGAGTAAGAGAACTGTCCCAGATAAGGGACCGTCCAGTAGCGGCTCCTTTTGAAAGGGTTGCTTTGCAGCAGCTTTAGCTGTGATATCAGCAAAATCATCACCCATAGCTGCTTGATTAGTCCCTTTCTCATGTCCCGTACAATGTACAACTGCTACCTCTAGGGGCAGCAAGACAGACTTTAA
The DNA here is from genome assembly GCF_048418805.1 of Vulpes vulpes. NCBI lineage: Eukaryota > Metazoa > Chordata > Mammalia > Carnivora > Canidae > Vulpes > Vulpes vulpes. Next base: position 114,490,286 of record NC_132784.1, read on the forward strand.
AAGGTCATCTGTCTCCTTGTGATAATCTCTAGGGGACCCATGTGCTGTCAGGAAATGTCGTCCTTTCCATATTGCAGCCTGGACCTGTAAGACCAAGAAGGCATATTTAGAGTCTGTATAGATATTAAAATCTTTTTTTAAAATTTTTTATTTATTTATGATAGTCACAGAGAGAGAGAGAGAGAGAGGCAGAGACATAGGCAGAGGGAGAAGCAGGCTCCATGCACTGGGAGCCTGATGTGGGATTCGATCCTGGGTCTCCAGGATCGTGCCCTGGGCCAAAGGCAGGTGCCAAACCGCTGTGCCACCCAGGGATCCCTAGAGTCTGTATAGATATTAACCGCTTATTTTTGCTTAGTTCGAATGCTCGGGCTGAGGCTATTCATTCAGCTAGTTGAGCACGAGAGCCTGGAGACAGGGGCTTGCTTTCAATCACTGCAGAAGAAATAACTACAGCATATCCGGCCTTCCTTGGTCCCTCTTTTGCAAAGGAGCTGCCATCAGTATACAGAATCCAATCCAATTTTAAGAGGCGACTATCAGTTAGCCAGAAGCCTCCTTTCGATTCCAATTGTCCTGTTATATTGTGAGGGGCGTAAACAGTTATATCTGCCCCCAAGGTTATCTTAGTGGCTTCGGGTATTAGATGTGCAGCAGCTGCTGCAGCCCGTAAACATGCCAGCCGCCTCCTTGCCACGATGTCTAATCCCGTGCTTAGGCATCCTCTCGGTTGCTGTGATCCCCTAGTCTGGGTCACAACTCCAAGAGCTATTCCTTTTCTTTCTGTGACTTACAAGTTAAAATCTTTTCCCACCGGAAGATGTAGAGCTGGAGCTTTTAATAACACTCATTTAAGTTTACAAAAGGCCTGTTGGGCCTCTGGCTCCCGTCGTAGGATAGAGGTTCCACTAGACTGAGACTCCTTTATTAAGTGATATAACGGGCGAGCTATTTCTCCAAACCCAGGTATCAATAACCTACAGTATCCTGCAATTCCCAAAACCCACCTAGCTGTTTCAGGGTGTGGAGGTAAAGGGAGAGACGAGACGAGATAGGCTTAGTCCTTTTTTCTCCTAGTGCCCTAGTGCCTTCTGATAATATCAGGCATAAGTATTTTACAGAGGTTGGCACAGTTGGGTCTTTTTCCTTAACACCTTCTATCCTTCAGATGAATGGATAAAGAAGATGTGGTCTATGTATACAATGGAATATTCCTCAGCCATTAGAAATGACAAATACCCACCATTTGCTTCAACGTGGATGGAACTGGAGGGTATTATGCTGAGTGAAGTAAGTCAATCGGAGAAGGACAAACATTATATGTTCTCATTCATTTGGGGAATATAAAAAATAGTGAAAGGGAATAAAGGGGAAAGGAGAAAAAATGAGTGGGAAATATCAGAAAGGGAGACAGAACTTGAGAGACTCCTAACTCTGGGAAACGAATTAGGGGTGGTGGAAAGGGAGGTGGGTGGGGAGTGGGGGTGACTGGGTGATGGGCACTGAGGGGGGCACTTGATGGGATGAGCACTGGGTGTTAGTCTATATGTTGGTAAATTGAACACCAATAAAAAATAAATTTATAAAAAAAATAAAATAAAAAATAAACCACAACAACAACAAAAAAGAGAGGCCAAAACGTTAAGTAAAGCACTTGTTTCCTCTTGAGAGATTGGGTTGGTGGGACCACCAATAAGAATGTCCATATATTGCAAAACCTTAATGGGAGGATAAACTCCAAAAAGATCTTTTGCTAAGGCCTGACCAGATAAATGTGGACCATCCCGAAATCCCTGGGGCAAACCAGTCCAAGTTAACTGTATATTTTGTCCTGTTGGAGCTTTGAAAGCAAAGAGATCCTGCAAGTCAGGGTGTACGGGGATACAGAAACAGGCATCCTTAAGCTCTAGGACTGAAAACCACTGAGTGTCACTGGGTATCTGTGCCCACAGGGTATAAGGGTTGGGGACCCCAGGCTGGAGTGGGGTGGCTGCTCCCTTCATCAGGCGGAGGTCTTGAGCTAACCTCCATTCACCGTTGGGTTTTGTATTCCCAAAATAGGGGAGTTGCAGGGACTGTCGCAGGGCTTTAGAAGTCCCTGTGCCTTTAAATTATTTATGATACTTTCTAATCTTTTTTTAGTCCCAGATTTTAGAAGATATTGCTTTTGGTAGGGAAAGGTGGAGGGATCCTTTAGGCGGATCACCACTGGGGAGGCGGTCTAACAGTGTCCTATTTTTCCTTCAGAGGCTGTACCTGAGGGTGGCCCCTCCTCTCTGTTAGAGGGAGACAGGAAGGTTGTCCCGGGGCCACTAATGCCGTGGTCATCGTTTGAGCTAAGATGTCCCTTCCTAACAAAGCAGTTGGACTCTCAGGCATGATTAGAAGGGAATGTGTGGACCTTGTCTCTCCCCAGACACAGCAGAGGGGCTCTGAAAAGTATTTGGTCAGGGCTTCTCCCGAGACGCCCCGACAGTGACCTTAGGAGTAGTGAGGCGACCGGGATAGGAAGGGAGGACAGAGCACGCAGCCCCATACCCAGGAAATTGATTTTGTTTCCCTCTATCTCCAGTATAACCCGAGGCTCCTGTGTAGTGATGATCTTCTGTGCGACGGGGGCAGAGAGATAGATCCCCGGGCCCCATGGATCCTGCTGGATCCCTTGAGAAGGGGGCGGGCCCTGGACCTACGTCTGTGAGGACAGACACTCTCCCTGTGGTCTCCTTTGCATGGAGGACAGCGCCAAGCTGGCCTTTGGGGCATTCTCCCTCGAAGTGGCCAATCTGCCCACATTTACAACAGGCGTCAGGAGTTTTTTGGGTTGGCTACAAGTCTTGGCCTTTTGATGGCTGCCACCAGAAAAATGGCTTTCATTTGATCTCTCCTTCTCATATCTCTGGCCCTCCTGTTGATCTCTACTGAAAAAGCCGTCTTCGGGGGTGGGGGGCGGTATCCAGGGAGTTGTCGGGACCTATCGCCATCTTTTGTAATTTCCTCCAAATATCAGGAGCCGATTGAGTTACAAGCTTATCCTTTAATATTATTTCCTCCTCTGGAGTATGTGGGGTCAGACAGGTCTGCAATATTGAAGTCTCTCTAAGGTAGAAGGGGGCTCTAGGGGCCCCTGAATTACCTGGGCCACCTTAGAATAGTTGAAAGCCTTGGCCCTGGTTCTCCTCAATCCTTCCAGAACACATGCCTGGAAATGTTTCTGTTTCCAGACCCCCAAGGAACAAGCATAGTCCCATCTGGGGGTGCCCGGAGGACCGCCTGTTACCAGTGGGGAACGCCCCTTCCCCAACCTGTAGTCGTTCCTCCAAGGCCATCACGTGCTCGTCCCCAGAGCTCTTGGCAGCCTGCAAGGCAGCTTGCCTTTCTGCAGCAAAGTCTGATCAAGAATCAACGTTACATCCCTCCAACCTGATTCAAACATTTGGGTTATACTTTGAAAGACTCCGATATGTTGGTCAGGGTTCCCTGCGTCCTGCCCAGGTCACTGTTGATGTGTTGGAAGTCTTGGAGAGACAGTGGCACGTGTACCTTGCTTGGGCCACGTTCACTGGGCATTTCAGCTACGGGTACGGCAGGTGCACCTTTTTCTCACGGGGGAGATTCTCGGTGTGAGGCAACCCTGAATGAGGTGGGCAAGAGGGTTTAACAGGTGGTGTTTCCTGGGAAGAAGCTTCGGGGGCGGGTCATTGGGCACCTGCTCCTTGTGATAGTTTGCGGAGCCCCGAGGGAGGGGCTCATGAGACCTACGGAGTCAGCCTGCTGTCCTGAGGCTCGGAGGCTCGGGCACAGGGGCCCCGGACCATCAGCCCCCCCTTTCAGTCCAGATCCAACTAGGGGAGTAGGGCCTTCCGGAGGCCAGGCCTCTGCAGCCTCCAGGTGATGCTGAGGCCACGCCCGGGAACAGAAAACCTTCAGATGTTTTCCCTCAAGCGTCAGCCGGCCAGGTTTCCCCAATTTTGCAGAATGCCATCCAAGGTGTCTCTGCCGAGGCTGGTCTGTCTCCCGGCTTGCGACCCGGGTCGGACCCACTTACCCCATACCTGCTACGCAGAGGTGACTGCGAAGGTGTCCCTGCCACTCAGCTCTGTCCTGTAAACCAAGGCGACCCGGGTTCGCCGTCCCCAGGGGAGCGGCCACTCTTGCCCAGCTGCCCCTAATCCTGCTTGTCCCCTTGGGTTTCCCCATGAAGCTGGCTCCCCTCATAGGGTTTAGTGAGGTTAATAGTTACACTGTGATCCTCCCCTTAGAAGCCAAAGGAAGCAAGCGGGTCACCGGGGCCTTGGCGGGAGGCTGTGCTGCCTCCGGGAGACTCCCTGGGCTGGGACCCCTCGGCCGTCTTGTCCTTCCCGCGTCTGCAACACCCCAGGGCCACCAGCTGCAAGCCAGGGGCAGGCCCAGAGACGGGGTTGCCTGTCCCCACCTGAGCCTGGGCCCCAGCCTGAGCCACAGCCCCTGGTGCATCCCAGGCCGGTGGCCCGCAGCCGCCGGCCCAGCGCAGTTTCAGTTAAGCGTCCTCGTCGGATCTTCGAGCGTTTCTGTTCAAACACCTGAGGTCCCCTGAGCGTTCCCTTTGGGCAGGCACAGGCCACCACCGGTAAAGCCCCCGGGCGCAGAGAAGCCAACCAGGAAAGTGGAAAGACTGAGAGCGGAGCCCACCAGGGTTAGGCCGGCGTCCCGTCCCTTGCGGGGGGGTGGGGGGGGCAGCCCTTCCTCCAGAAGCCTGTCCCCTGAGTCAAGACCCGCGGCCCCACTAGTTGCCTTTAACTGGCCGACAGGTGCCCCACTTTGCAGTCTGTTACGAGAAGAGGTCTCCCAGGAACGACAAGACAAGAGTCCGCCTTACTCTTCTCTGGGCGTGATCGCAGGTTTCCACACCGGATGATACAGGACAGCGTGGTTCCTGCTCCTGGGGCCTCGCGGGCACCAGACAGCGAGTGAAGCGAGAGAAGCGTATTAAGTGAAGAAGTGAGAGGGGTCCCGACAGGACTGCCACCGAGGGCTTTTGGGCTGGCCTTTCATTGAGAACCTAACCAGGGAGCCCGCGGCCTGGAGATTTCCTTGTGCTGTCTCAGGGGATTGGCATTTGGCCGTTTTGGGGTCTGGTGAGTCTCTGGGATCGCCTGGTAACCATCAAAGGGAGATACTCCCAAACACTTGGGAGCCAGAGAACCTAATTTCCTTTTTTTCTCTGTTTTTCCTGTCTTATCTCTGTTTCCTTGGGATGGGTAGGAGCCTGAGTCGGAGCCATTTGGTGTCCTTGGGATTTAGGGAAGCCCACAGATTTATGGGAGCCTGACCCTGGGCCTTTCCCTTCTCTTTCCCTGCCTAGCCCCATCTGCCCCTGGCTCATTCCTACAACAGTCTCAGGTTCAGCTCCTGAGCTCAGGGTCAGGAGATCAAGCAAACCCCCCCCCCCCCAACCTTGGGCTCTAGACTCAGCATGATGCCTGCTTAGGGCTTTTTCTCTCCTTCTGACTTTACCCCTGTCTTCCATTCTATAAATACATAAATAGATAGAAGATAGATAGATAGATAGATAGATAGATAGATAGATAGATAGATAATAGATAATAGATGATAGATAGATAGATGATAGAAAGATAGATAAAGAGAAAGAAAGAGCGAGCTTGAGTTCTGTACGCAGGACACCAGGTACTAAAAACAACTTGTGTTGCCAGTCTACTCTCCCCTTCACCTCGCTTTGTGGTATTTGGTTCATCTTTTAGTTCTGCACCCCATTGAATTGCTCTTCCCACAGAGTTATTGTGAAGAGTCAAGAGAACTAGAAAACTTCAGCATGTGAGGTCCTTTCCTGAGGCAAGAACTGTTCACGGTGGCTCCGGAATAAGCAGGAGGGCATCTGGGACCTAGTATTTCTGGGAGGGGAGAAAGTCGTCTGAGACGGTCGGAGTGCTTCCAAAGCCTGTTTGCAGGGGGAAGCGTAAGGACGAGCTGCCAGTGTGGGTGTGGGTACCTAAATTTAGACGTGAAGGAGGCTCGCTTAAAATGCCTCCTAAGGGAGCCCCAGGATGGTTCAGACGCCGCCCCTCCTAACACAGCAGGAGGCAGGATGACAAAAGCTGCTCAATTCTTCTTTTGGAGAGATAATCAATCAGACACAGCAGGTGTGCAAACATTGAGACAGAGTGAGAACGGGAAGGGAGAAGGTGTGGTGGGGAAGTGGAGTCACATGCTTTGTGTGTGGCCAAGAAAGAACGAGTCTCGCCAGGTCTAAGAAGAGGACAAAAGAATCAAGGAGATCTCTAAGGAGAGCCCATATGGCCGTGGGTGATTTCGGCAGCCGTTCATAAAAAAAGGTTTATAATTATATAACTATATTTATTTTATTTACATTTATGTACATATGATAAAATTATATAATTATAATTTAGATCATTTTCCTAGTGCCTCTTGACTGTCAGTGAGCAGCTCAATTGGGCGGACAGAAGCCTGAATCTCAGCCTGAACCAAATCCAATTAAGAGTGGAAAGTCTATTTCTCTTCATGCTCAGCACACTCTGCAACGCTGAATAACAAAGTAAAGGAGAAACTTTATAGATTCAGCACTCTTTTTTGATAACCAACCTATCCATGCAGCATGTATAGGGAATCATTACTTTCTTAATACGCTCTGTATTAGCACTGTGAGAAATGCAGAAATCTATGACCGGCGGCCTCTTTCCTTGAGGCAAGAAACATTGATAAATGGGAAGAATATACAATTAAAGTCAAAACACTTGGATTCCAGCTACAAATATGCCACTTCATAGACACAGCTATCTTATTTCTAAAATCAGTAAAACAATCACAGCTGCCATACGCATCCCACGGCTGTCCTATGCACTTCACATCTTCATTGTCAAGAATAAAACCAATAATCTTTAGAAGGAATTTGCCCAAATGTAGATCCTGTCAATGCTAGTTATTAAATATGTTGACGTGTTGGAGAGGAATAACCATAGCTCACTATAGCACAAAGCCGAGGGAATGTGTTAAATATAAGGAAAGGCAGGGTGTTGTAGAAGTTAGAGGAGGCTGAGATTAAATCAGAAGCAGAATTATCAAAGAATTCACAGAATCTCTAGTTATTTTATCTTTTTCAGATGCTAGGCTTGGCATTGACAAAATGGGCAAAGTTTCACCTGCAACCTGCACTGTGTTTGCATAAAAAGTCTGCTTATCAATACCATCGACTTACTCTAATTAATCACTATTAATCTGAAGTGTCCTGGAGTAGCCTATTTTCACTCTCCTGAGAATAGAGGGAAGGGAGCATATTCTTTACTTTCTTTTAATATTTCAGGATCTAACAGTCTTCTCCAAGAAGAGATAGTGACTTTGGGCTTCTTTGCAATCATAGGCCATTGTCCAAATTTGGTCCCTAATTGACTAACAAACCAATTATCAATCTTCACTCATTAGATATTTACAGACAATATTTTACATGGAAGTTGCTTTGTCAGACCCTGACTCTGTGTATGAACTACTTGGTAGTTTTGTTGTTGTTGTTGTTGTTGTTTCTAGTATTCAGAGTTTGACCAAATCTAGCTCAGCTAATGCACCTTAATTTCCTTTATCTGGATATTAGTCAGAATCTTTTTTCCACCATTATATTACCAGCCAATAAAGTCTTCTTAAAAAATAAGCCAGAAAGCATCTTCTGTCATCCAATAAGTGATCAGTGATCAGCGGTTGCTCAATAAGGGGGTAACAAGAGAACTTAAAAGTTAAGAAAGCACATAACCTACATATGGCTGGTGTTTTGCTAAAGCAAATGAAAAATCAGTCAGTAATTATAACTCTGGTCATCTGTCTTATTCACACCGTAATTTTCAAATAATAACGGAGAATGGAATAATTATTTGTTGTTTCTTCCAAATTTCAGACATGCAAACAATGAAGGTCAACCAGACAGTCCTGAAGGAATTCATTCTTGTTGGCTTTTCCGTGTACCCCCATGTGCAGGCTTTCCTCTTCGTGGTCTTCCTTTGCCTCTACCTTCTCACCCTCACAGGTAACCTGGCTATCATGGGTCTAACTTGGGTGGACAGATCTCTCCATACCCCTATGTACCTCTTCCTTGGTGCCCTCTCTTTCTCCGAGACCTGCTACACACTGACCATCATCCCCAAGATGCTGGCCGATCTGCTGACTGAAAACAAGAGCATCTCAGTCATGGGGTGTGGCTTGCAGATGTGTTTCTTCTTGGGACTCGGTGGCACAAATTGCATCATCCTCACCTTGATGGGATATGATCGCTTTCTGGCCATCTGCAACCCTCTCAGATATCCACTGCTTATGACCAATGGGGTGTGTGGACAGCTTGTGGCCTCTGCTTGGGGGGGAGGCTTTCTCGTCTCTCTGATAGAGACTGCACTGATATTCAGGGGCTCCTTCTGCAGCCCCAACCTTGTCAAACACTTCTTCTGCCACATGCGGACAGTGGCGAGGCTGGCCTGTATAGACAGCGACCTCACTGAATCCATTGTGACGATGATCTCAGTGTCAGGCTTGATGGGCACCTTCCTGCTCATCATCATCACTTACGTGTTCATTCTCTCCACTGTATTCAGGATCCCATCAGCCAAGGGCAAGCAGAAGGCCTTCTCTACCTGCGCCTCGCATCTCACAGTGGTCATTATCCACTTTGGGTTTGCCGCTATTGTCTATATGAAGCCAGAAACTTCGGGGGGAGATGATACCCTCATGTCTGTCCCTTATACAGTCATTACTCCTTTCCTCAGCCCCCTCATTTTCAGCCTCAGGAATAAGGACATGAAGAATGCCTTTAGGAAGGTGCTTGGAAAGAGAAGTTTCTTGAATAAATAATTTTGGATTATTGCTGCATGACTGACTGTCTCCTGATGTCAGTAGGCATTGCTCCTGTGATGCCAGGAGAAGCCTGTGCCATTTGCATTTTCCAAAGTTGGACAGAGGAATCCAGAGACTGAGCCTGGGAACTCAACCATCACAAACATTTACTCAGTTTGTTAAAAAAGTTGTTGAACTACTTGTACTTCTACTGGCTGCTCCTGAAGACACTAGGCTGCCAGTAGTCAGGCTCTGGGCATCCTGCATCATGGAAGGGGAAAAGCAACACTGTGGAAGGGGAAAACAACTCTTGTGACCACAACACTGAGAGGCACTTAAAAAATATCTAAAGATAAGATGGCTGAGGAATTTTTCTAGGTCAAGATGTGAGGCATTGGGCTGTGCCTCCCATGAGATAAATCTTTTCTAATTGGTGATACACAATGTAGAAATCATCAACTGTCTATTTGTGCATATCTGGATTGATACCTGTATTTGGTAAGTGCCATGACATATTGATTACTGAAGGGTTTTTTTTTAAGATTTTATTTATTTATTAGAGAGAGAGAGAGAGAGTATGAGCACAAATTGGGGAGGGACAGAGAGAGAATCTGAAGCAGACTCCCCACTGGGCACAGAGCTCCATTTGAGGCTCAACCTCATGACCCTGAGATCAGGACATGAGCTGAAAACAAGAGTCAGATGCTTAACTGACGGAGCCACCTAGAAGCCCCTCATTACTGAACGTATTTAAAAACACTCTTCATGATTGTCAGAAGTAACAGATGCTCACTTCTGAATATATTAAATATCTTGGAACATTGATCCAACAAACAAACACAACAGTACAACCTCCTGTACATCCCAGGACTGGAAAAATCCATGGATGAGGGCTGGAAATAACCCCCGTTGTCTTTACAATGAAGGAATTCCAAAGCCAATGTTAAAAAAGAAAAAAAAAGTCATGATATTGAAGGTTTTCACCATGACAGGTGTTTTGGAATAATTTCTGCAGACATATGATGTACGCAGAAAGAAGCCAGATAAACAGAGCATCAAATCCTTACATCACCTGGAAAAGCTGGAAGTACTGTGGAGGTTATTTCACACAAAAGTAGCAAGTGATCTTAGGGAATATTCAAACACAGGAGCCTCGGGGATTTTCTGAATCCGTTGCTCAAAGTTCATCTATTGTTAACCAAATCTGTGCCCTCTCATGACTGACAGACATGACATGTCTCATGACATGTATTAGGGTTTGATGTACATCGAACATATTGCTCACAGGGATGTTATAAAGAAAATGAGAGAACAGATGAGGTATTTTACAAACACGCACCATTGTGGTTACCTGTTGCCGCGACTCCCTTCTCTTCCCTGGGGCCATTCTGGTGGCACAGTGACTGGAGCTTCTTCTACTTTTGCCCTTGAGAACAGATTATCCAATCTAAGGAAGGCAGAAAATCTTGCAAACCGATGCTAACCATTTACCCACCCTTGCTAGGTATAGATAATATGATGAAGTCTAGGCTCAAGTTCCTGAACTTGAATTTGGACTAATTAACTTGCATATATCTAAGGTAGTGACTGGGACAGATAGCGCTAGTTGCTGCTCAATATTCTGTGTTGAGATAGAAATAAGTAACTAAATGGGAACTGGAAAAATACTTAGATGTTTAAAAGTCAAGAAACACACTTCTAAATACATCATGAGTCAAATAAAAACAACTTATGAATACGAGAGAAATTATTTGAATTGGAGAAAATGGAAATACTGCGGGTCAACAAGTTCATGGGATACAGCTTTCCAGTGTTCAGATGGAAATATATGGCCTACAAAATGCATATTTAAAAGGGTCACAGGCTGAAGATTAATAGCATAAGCATTCATCTCAAGAATTTGGGAAGGAAAAAAAAATAATTTGGGAAGAGAGGGGATCCCTGGGTGGCTCAATGGTTTAGTGCCTGCCTTTGGCCCAGGGCGTAATCCTGGAGTCCCCGGATCAAATCCCGCATCGGGCTCGCTGCATGGAGCCTGCTTCTCCTTCTGCTTGTGTCTCTGCTTCTCTCTCTGTGTCTCTCATGAATAAATAAATAAAATCTTAAAAAAAAAAAAAGAATTTGGGAAGGGAATAACTATATGAACACAAAAAAAATTATAAAGAAAATAATGAGTAGGTAAGAGCAGAAATTAATTAGATAAATATACAATACAGTGGCTTAAAAAGTCAAAATTTATATGACTTATATGAATATAAATATATATGTATATATTTATAATTTATATTAAAAAGTCAAATCAATATGATTTATTGATATTAGAAATATATTATTATTCCCTGGTGGGATTGATGAATAAAGGCAGGACATATAAATAGACAATGATGGGGGGCGCCTGGTGGCTCAATGGTTGAGCATCTGCCTTCAGCTCAGGGCATGATCCTGGGGTCCCGGGATCGAATCCCACATCTGGCTCCCTGCATGGAGCCTGCTTCTCCCTCTGCCTGGGTCTCTGCCTCTCTCACTGTGTCTCTCATGAATAAGTAAGTAAAAATATTTTTAAAAAATTAAAAATCGAAAAAAATGAACAATGATGGGAATGAAAATTGGGGCGTTTCTCAGGTCACACCCACATAGAAGATGAAAGAATGTTGTGAGAGACTTCATGAACATAAATTTGAGAACTTGCATGAAGTAGGAAAATTTCTATAGAGCACATATGAAAGCTGACACAGGGAAAACAGATATGTAATTCTCAATAAATTGCATTTTAATTAATATAGTCCACATTATAAACAAACAAACAAACAAAACTCTCTGGGTCCCTTAAGGTTCACTAGTAGATTTTGTCAGACTTTCAAAGTGGAAGTTATGCCAAACTTGCCCCAAACCTCCCATGGGACCGAAAAGGATAATTACTTCCCAACTCATTTTTTGGGCCAGTACGACGTAGACACTAGATCTTGAAATATCACTCAGGAGCACAGGAGCAGAAATCTTAAGTAAAACTCGAGCTGGATTTAGTCCAGAAATGCAAGATTGACACATTCGAAGTCCATCCATATAATTTACCATGTTATCAAAATAAAGGATATTAATTATGTTAATTGTTTTAATTGATGAAGAAAAATTTTTGGATAAAATCTAATATCCATTCAGGGAATGAATAAAACCTTTTAGTATAATAAGAATTAAAAGAAAGTTCCAGGGATACCTGGGGGGCTCAGCGGTTCAGCCACCGCCTCCGGCCCAAGGCGTGACCCTGGGGTCCCAGGATCGAGTCCCATGTTGGGCTCCCTGCAGGGAGCCTGCTTCTCTCTCTGTCTGTGTCTCTGCCTCCCTCTGTCTCTCTCTCTGTCTCATGAACAAATACATAAAATCTTAAAAAAAAAAAAAAAAGAAAGTTCCTTAAACTCCGGAGGCTCTCCAACTTCTTGTGTGTGCCCGGGTCCCGCTGACACAGGTCTACACAGCCTCGAGGATGGACAATCGACTTCTCACTTGGGGTACAACAGGTGAATGCGGACAACGATGCAGTCACATGGACCGGAGCTTCCTGGGGATCTACGGGAGCACCCAGTACAGACCCACGCGAGATGACCAGATGGTTCCTCCGTCCCGGGGCCCTTGTCCACGGACCAGACTGCTCTGCCTCAGTGTCCACATCTCGGAAGAAGCCCAGGAGAGGGGCGCCTGGGGGGCTCATTGGGTGCAGCGCCGCCTTGGGCTCAGGTCATGATCCACAGCCCCATGCAGCCCTGTGTGGGCTCCCCACTCACTGGGGAGTCTGCTTCTCCCCCCTCTGACCCTCCTCCTCGTGCTTCCTCTCAAATAAATAAATAAAATCTAAAACGAAAAAGAAAAGAAAAGAATAAGAAGCACCTCAGGCGGAGCCGTGGGGGTCAGAACAAATCTGAGCTATTGCCTTCAGGACCCCCCCCTCAGAGGACCTGCATGTGTGCTGATGACTCCGTGTGCCTCCCAGCAGGTGGAAAACAACAGAACCATCTGCAGGCCAGAAGCTGGAAAGGGCCCGGCGAGGGGTCCTGGACCCCGAGGGAGCCTCATTGTGAGGGTGACAGGGCCGTGCACCCATGTGCGGCCTGGACCCTGCGAAGCCAGGTGCTCGGGGCACACGTGTGACACGGAAATACCACCTCACCCACCTCCCTCCCCTTCCTGAAACCCTCTGGCCAACTCACCCTCCAGAACTGTGCTCTCGCGATTCCTTTCTTGGCTGATTTCTGGTCTTTTTCCTTCTTTGGAAAGGCCAAGGGTCATTCCCCAACTGAGCCCGTTCATCTTCTCTGTCCCCCTGGATTCCAGTCCACAGGTAGGTCTGTCACATCTATGTCTGCCACGCCTGTGGTTGCTCTTTATTACTTCCACAGTTACAGCCTGGACACAGACCTAAGATCCCAGCTCAGGCTGGACACATGCAGACGTAGCTGGACTTCTCCCGATCCTTGTAGCTTCATCCCATCTTTTGCAAAATACTCTTGTTTGCAGCCCTACTGTTGCGCAGGGAGGAGCGGGGAATTATTCCTCGGGCAGTGCGCCCCCTTCCCAGTATCGCATCGTAAACAGGGGGTCATTCGGTCCAGAGCCACGGCCGAGAAAGAATTCTTGAGGTGTCTTTGGTGCAAAATGGTGGTTTTATGAAAGCCAAGGGACAGGACCTGTGGGCAGAGAGCTGCTGCGGGGGTGGTGAGGGGATGTGGAGGGAGGACATACCTGGGAGTTGGAGGAAGTAAAGACAAAGAGGGGTTTCCAATAGGACTTTCATGTGCTAAAGAATACTTAGCCCTTAGAAACGACAAATACCCACCATTTGCTTCGACATGGATGAACCTGGAGGGTATGATGCTGAGTGAAGTAAGTCAATCGGAGAAGGACAAACATTGTATGGTCTCATTTATTTGGGGAATATAAAAAATAGTGAAAGGGAATAAAGGGGAAAGGAGAAAAAATGAGTGGGAAATATCAGAGAGGGAGACAGAACATGAGAGACTCCTGACTCTGGGAAATGAACTAAGTGTGGTGGAAGGGGAGGTGGGCAGGTGGTGGGGGTGACTGGATGATGGGCACTGAGGGGGGCACTTGGCGGGATGAGCACTGGGTGTTATTCTATATGTTGGTAAATTGAATTTAAATTTAAAAATGTAAAAAAAAAAAAAAAGGCAGCTGGGAGTTTCCTGGAGGGACTCGTACTCCGCCCTCCTCAAGTATGTGTCAGAGGGCTGCAGGTTATAAGGACCTTTAACTGCGTCTACACTTCCTTCTACCTTAGCTTCCTGCATCAACCTGACCTCTGCTTGGACACTGCCAGGGATGGGGACATCACCACCTAGCACGGGAGGTAACTGACCCATCTGTGGCAGCTCCAGGAGGCCGAGAGCCCTGGGAGCTCCCTGGGCCTGCAAGGCAGGCAGGAACCCAGAGCCGTGCGACGAGGAAAACCCCTCATTTTCAGAAGCAGACTCCGATCTGAGCCAGGAATCTGGAGTCTGAAATGACCCCCTTGCCCACCCTTGGTCCCCGGCCTCCCCTGCGCCCCCTCCTAGCCCAGGGCTATTCACAAAGGGACATGAAAAGGGGTGAGCGGGGAAAGACGCCTCCCCTGTTGGATCCCCCTGATGTATGGACAGGAGAGGAAGCACCTCTTCTCACCTGGAAGCAGACAAATAATACAGACGGTCCAGGTTTGATGAGTATTTTCTCAAAAAAATTTAACGATCTGAAACACCAATTAATTCATCTGTAACTTTCTTATTTTCTTGTTCTCCTTCCCCAAAGGGACCTTAAACTTGAATCATCATTATGTCTGTGGACGTAGACACGGAGTGGGAAGACTCGGGCGGTGGAGTCGACGACGTCAGTTTGCTTCCCTCCAGGGCCGTGTCCCCCCAGGCTTGGCCTTTCCGTTGTACCGGGCCGAGCATGGCCCGTGTGGCTTGGCCCAGCCTAGTGGGGGGAAGGTGGGTCACCATGACAATGTGTCCTGAGGGGCCCTGTCCCTGAGGATGAAGGCATAAGAGCCGGCTACTGCTGCCCCTGTCTGCTTCACGGTTCACCTGCTGCACCTCTGTGCCATCACGCCACGGACGGACGACTCAGCTTGAAAAATCATGAAGAATCAGCTTTCTTGAAGAGCCGCTGGGTCTGACTGCACCTGCCCAGAAGGAGAGGAAAGCAGCCCGGGGACAAAGCCCAAAGGCAGGGTGAGTGGGTGGTGAGCGCAGAGGTGAGGCAAGCCAAGAGGTAAGCAAACCTGCCCGAGAAGCTCTCGCCTCACTCAGGTCAGGTGCGAGGGCCTCGCTCACCCACTACGGAGCCCAGAGCGCTCATAATCCTGAAGATCTCTTGAATTTCTCCAGATGTTCAATTGGCTTGACATAAAAAATAAATAAATAAAAAAGAAAAAGCTCAGTGATGCCGACGTCTCATCCTGAGAGCCCAGCTATTTTACTGGCAGTCACATGTGTATGGCCGGGAGCAGATGCTGAGCAGCACATCAGCGGGCTCGCAAGCATGAGGCACGTGCTCAGCTGCACCCGAGCCTGGGCTGGACGTGTGTGTCGGGGAGGACAGGAGACCGCGTGTGGAAGGGCCTGTGCAAGCAGAGGTGGTGGGGGCGCGTGGGGACCTGTCTCAGCACCTCGGGATCCGCACCCGCCCCACCCCGGTGCATGACCCATGTCCTATCTCCCGAGCCAACCTCGTGGTGCCGCAGCCGCAAACCTCTCTGGTTGTGCTCAGTGACAAGCTGAGCATCCGAAAGGGTAGGATCGGGGCTACGCAGACCCAGGCTGTGCCCGGGTGCCGGGCCTTGCAGCGCCCGGGCCCCCCGGCCCTCACCTCCAGCCCTGCTCTCTGCAGAGCATCTGATGCCTTAAATCCACTTCCCGGACCCAGGCTTACGGGCGCTGGCGGGTGCAAAAGGGCTCCTGGTGGGTGCAAAAGGCTCTTGGTGGGTGCAAAAGGGCTCCTGGCGCCTGCAAAAGGGCTCCTGGTGTGTGCAAAAGGGCTCTTGGTGGGTGCAAAAGGCTCTTGGTGGGTGCAAAAGGGCTCCTGGTGCCTGCCAAAGTGCTCCTGGCGGCTGCAAAAGGGCTCCTGGTGGGTGCAAAAGGGCTCTTGGCAGATGTAAAAGAGCTCTTGGCAGATGTAAAAGTGCTCCTGGCGGCTGCAAAAGGGCTCCTGGCAGCTGCAAAAGGGCTCCTGGTGGGTGCAAAAGGGCTCTTGGCAGGTGCAAAAGGGCTCTTGATCGGTGCAAAGGGCTCTTGGAGGGTACAAAGGGCTCTTGGCAGGTGCAAAGGGCTCTTGGCGTGTGCAAAAGGGCTCCTGGAGGGTGCAAAAGGGCTCCTGGCAGGTGCAAAAGGGCTCTTGGCGGGTGCAAAAGAGCTCTTGGCAGATGCAAAAGTGCTCCTGGCGGCTGCAAAAGTGCTCCTGGCGGCTGCAAAAGGGCTCTTGGCAGGTGCAAAAGAGCTCTTGGCAGATGCAAAAGTGCTCCTGGCGGCTGCAAAAGTGCTCCTGGAGGCTGCAAAAGGGCTCCTGGTGGGTGCACAAGGCTCTTGGTGGGTGCAAAAGGGCTCCTGGCACCTGCAAAAGGGCTCCTGGTGGGTGCAAAAGGGCTCTTGGCAGGTGCAAAAGGGCTTGGATCAGTGCAAAGGGCTCTTGGAAGGTGCAAAGGGCTCTTGGAGGGTGCAAAGGGCTCTTGGTGGCTGCAAAAGGGCTCTTGGTGGGTGCAAAGGGCTCTTGGCAGGTGCAAAAGGGCTCCTGGTGGATGCAAAAGTGTTCCTGGCGGGTGCAAAAGGGTTCCTGGTGGGTGCAAAAGGGCTGCTGGTGGGTGCAAAAGGGCTCTTGGTGGGTGCAAAAGGGGTCCTGGGGGGTGCAAAAGAGGTCCTGGCGGGTGCAAAAGGGCTCTTGGTGGGTGCAAAGGGCTCTCAGAGATGCAGGGATGGGGCACCCCAGGGAATCATTTGCTGGGCTGCAAATGTCTGATCAGCTCTTCTTAGAACTGATCCGCTAGACGAAGTATCCCTTCTCCTTCCCCCTTTGCTTTTCAAAACCTGTTGTCCCTCGGGCAAGGGAAGGCACAACCGACCCAGTGTGCGCAAGGGACGCGGGGGGACGTCGGTGCGGTGCCAGCTGGGCGCTGGGGGACAGAAGGACCAATGCCGGCAGCCCGTCCTTTCTCAAGTCTGCCGTTTCCAGTCTATTTCTTTCAACACAATTGAAGGGAAGCTGATGGAGTTGTCAGCTAATAGATCAATAAAAGCCATTTTCATGATAGATGACTCTGCAATTTCTGGCACATAACTAATAGAAAGTTCAAATAATTTAGTGTTATTACTATAACAAAACGACTTCCATTCCCCGAGCTGTGGTGTATCAATGTCATTTATTTCCGCGAACTGCTTTCCTCAGTGTTTATATCTCCAAAATGAAAAATAAGAATGGAATGGATTGGGAAACTGCTCTCATTCTGATGATAAGTCGTCTTCACGGATGCGCACGAGAACTGAGAAAAAGTGCAGTCCGCGTTATTATAAAATGATACGCCAGTAAAAAAAAAAAAAACATTTTTGAAGTATGTCATATATTTTTATTGTTTTGGTGAAATGTATGCTGATTACAGAATAAAAGCTAATAGTAAATCTTTTCAAAACATTTATAGCCTCCGGAGTACAAGAAACAAACAAACCAACAACATGCAGATGGATATAGAGAAATCGACAAAAGGCTTGTAATTATAAAAATATATTACAATATCCTGAATTATGAGTTCAGTGAGAAAAATAATGTAAAATTTCTTAAAATGACTCATGCACTCATGTAATTTTTGAAACAAGTATTCGTGGCACCAATGTTAAGATTTCACTGACCAAAAAAAAAAAAAATTTAAAGAAAAAAGGATTTCACTGACCGATAAAGGACCAACATAATAATTTCACTTAAAAATAAATAAATACAAATAAAAATTAAAAAATAATAATTTCACTTAAAATATGATTACTCACATGTGGTGGACATTAGGTTTTGTGCAATTATTTAAATGTATGACCAAAAAAAATTGATGTCTAGTTCACAATATGCAAGCTGATATATTATCATCTTATTTTGTGTTTGTGATTGGGAATGGGTTTGTTGTGGTTGTTTTTGTCTTAATTTTTTTTTTCAACCTGAATAGAGTTGAGCCACAGGGTTGCATGAGTTCTGGGTGCACAACACCCTGATTCAGCTTCTCTACAGGTCGTGCCGGGCCACCCCGAATGCACCTGCCATCTGTCACCACACAGCCATTACGATGGTGTATTGTTTTTTCATGTTTGCATAAAGAAAAACAAATGTTAAGTTTCGCCAAAAATGAGAAAGCTTGATGATACGTGGCACGTGACCCGATCTCAAGTC
This sequence comes from Vulpes vulpes, assembly GCF_048418805.1. NCBI lineage: Eukaryota > Metazoa > Chordata > Mammalia > Carnivora > Canidae > Vulpes > Vulpes vulpes. The sequence goes on from NC_132784.1 coordinate 114,508,520, forward strand.
AGATGTCCGTGTTTGTCAGGGGCCCCTCGCTGGCAGTAGTGAGAGGAGGAGGCTGGCCAGGCTCAGAAGGGAGGTCGGGAGGCGTGCGATGCTCTCTTCCAAGCTGGTGCCTCAATGGCGTATCAGCTTTCTGTTACCGTTGCACACAAATTCCACACACTTGGTGGCACAGCAGTTGAGATCTACTCTGTCTGTGGGTTCTGGAGGGCAGCAGTGTGGAATCAACGTGAAGACGTCGCCAGGCTGCACGTCCTCTGGAGGCTCCTGGGGAGAACCCGCTCCTCGTCTCTGGGGGCTGCGGGCTTTCTTCAGATTAGAGTCACACCACTTCCAGTCCTCAAGGCCGGCGTCTTCCAACCTCTGTGCCACCTCCATGGGGCCTTCTTCTCTGTGTGTCTACTTCACGTTGCTCTCTGCCTCTTTCTTGTAAGGAAATTACAAGCAATCACACTTAAGGTCCAACTGAATAACACAGGATAGACTACCATCTCCATAGCCTTAACTTAATCACACCCGCAAAGACTTTGTCAGACGATGTAAAGTGTACAGGTTCTGGAGATCAGGGTGTGGGCGCGTTTAGGGGTCCATGTTTCAACCTACAGCACCAACCCTGGCATGAGACAATCCTGGCACAGAAAATGTGCTCCAAAACAGCTATAAAATGAATGGGAAAATAATTCTTTTTTTTTTTTTTTTTGGAGCAGGACTCTTTTAGCCCTCACACATCCTGCCTCTCTCAAAATAATTAATTAATCGATTAATTCATTTAAAAATAGGGCACCTGGGTGACTCAGTAGGTTGAACATCTGACTCTTGATTTCAGTTCAGTTCATGATCTCAGCGTTGTGAGATCAGCCCCACACTGGGGCTCCAAACTGAGTGTGGGGCCTGCTTAGGATTCTCTCTCTCTCTCTCTTCCTCTCCCCTACTCCCCTACTTGCACTCTCCCTCACTCGTTCTAAAAATAATAATAATTTTTTTTAAAATAACTTTTTTAGCTCATCTGTACTGAATTATCTCTCCAACTGTGAGTGGATATTTCCCAAACCAACCCTTCTTTATCCCATGCTCCTAGCCTACAGCTCAGTTATGTCTTTGAGCTACTACTTCCCCGTTCCCTGGAGAGAAAAGCCCTCAGGCTCCAGCTTGCTATCCCTCATTCTTTTATTCATTCACTCAACAAATATTGAATCCAGGTACTATGGGGTTACGGCTTTGCAGGAAATGAAGGAAGAGCATGTTATGGTTAAGAAAACAAGAACTGAAATATTAAGACCTGTTCTGAAGTCACCCAGCAAGCACTTACCAAATGTCCACTGTAGTTAAGATCACTAAATCGTTGAGCACAATCCTCAAGTCTCTTCCCTTGAGGTGGGAGATGAAACGGCAAAGTGAAGGAGCTAAATGATGTACTAATAATCAATAGCATACTATGGAGCATCTTCAGAGGGTTGTAACCTGGGGTTGTGGGGAGGTTAGCAGTTTGGACCCCCTGTCTCTCAGCATCTTGTTCTTCCTTTCCTTTCAGGTAGGCAGGTGGACGGAGATGATGGGAAATTTGAGTGGAGGCCACATAGCAGAGTTTATTTTGGTGGGCTTCCCAACCTCTCCACCCCTCCAGTTACTTCTCTTTGTCCTCTTCTTTGCAATTTACCTGTTGACACTGTTGGAGAATGCGCTCATCGTTTCTACAATCTGGCTCACTCCAAGCCTTCACCGCCCGATGTACTTTTTCCTTGGCCATCTGTCCTTCCTGGAGCTGTGGTACATCAATGTCACAGTTCCTCGTCTTTTGGGAGCATTTCTTACCCAGGACCGTAGAGTCTCCTATGTAGGCTGCATGACCCAGCTCTACTTCTTCATTGCCCTAGCCTGCACCGAATGTGTCCTGCTGGCAGTCATGGCCTATGACCGCTACCTGGCCATCTGTGAGCCCCTCCGTTATCCTAGTCTCATGCCGTCCAGCCTGGCCATTCGCCTTGCTGCTTCCTCTTGGGGTGGTGGCTTCTTCAGCTCCATGATGAAGCTTCTTTTCATTTCCCGACTGTCCTACTGTGGGCCCAACATCATCAACCATTTTTTCTGTGATATCTCCCCGCTACTCAACCTTACCTGCTCTGACAAGGAGCAAGCAGAACTAGTAGACTTCCTGTTGGCCCTGGTGATGATCCTGCTTCCTCTACTGGCTGTGGCTTCATCATATGCTGCCATCATTGCCACCATCCTGAGGATCCCTACTGCCCAGGGACGTCACAAAGCCTTTTCCACCTGTACCTCTCACCTGGCAGTGGTTGTCATCTATTACTCCTCCACCCTCTTCACCTACGCAAGGCCCCGGGCCATGTACACCTTCAACCACAACAAGATCATTTCTGTGCTCTATACGGTCATTGTACCATTCCTCAATCCAGCCATCTACTGCCTGAGGAACAAGGAGGTGAAGGATGCTCTCAGGAAGTTGGTTCTGGGCAGATGCCACTATCCTAGTGATGTCCCAGACTGATGTACAGCAGAACCTAGCAGGGTTCAGGGTCTTAAGGAAGGAACAGGGTCCTAATAGTGCCACCTCGAGGAATCATAAAATAGGCTCAGAGAGAACACTGATCAATTAGTATGCAGTTTTGTTAGATAGTATCTGGGAATCTCCTGATACAAAAGTTTACGAATCATTAGTCTTGTACAGGGTTTCCAACTATGGTTGAATTAGCTGCATAAGACTCTCCTGGGGGTTTAGTAAGACACAAATTCAACCCCCCACCCTGCTGCCCTCAAATTGTAGAGAGTCTGGTAGAGAACCTCTAGGTTGCAACTCCACCATGTACAATTCCAACGTCTTAGCAACTCTCGTTTCATAGCCCGTTTGAAATTCCCTACTCTAGACCAACTTCTTATTTCATAAATGAGAAAATATAAGAAAGGGGATTTACTGGTCGATATGTCAAAGTGATATAGGCTTTATTGCAGCAGTTTTCAAGGTCCAAATTCTCAAATCCCATTTCCATGAGAAATCACAGAAGCACAATTATTATACCCCAAGAACTGAAACTCATGTCACCTAATCGATATTCTGTACAAGTCTCACACCCACTGCAAGTCAAGGAGGAAGAAGATGTAGTGTTGATATTCAACGGTGTGTCTACCAATGAACATGGATAAATATCCATCTGCATCTTCCTTCTTTGACTCCCAGTGGGACACCAAGCTGGTTGACCTAATAATGAGTGTTGATTCAGTAGTAGGTAAAATGCAGTAGAAAGCTTTTATGTAGGTTGGTCTCAGAATCTTCTCCAGCAATATGGGCAGCTTTTGCCTTAATTAGTTGGGACCTGGATTATAGCATTTGCTAAATATTTTAAGTTTTTCTCCTGGGGCAAAATAACAGAAAATGTCTTAATAAGAGACAGAATGAAGGAGTGAGGGGCGGGATGCAGATATCCATCTGTAGAGTGAGTGACATGCCTCAAACTCAAAGCCTGAATTATAGGCATTCTTCCAAGTCCCTTTGATTTTTGGAAACTTGCTTGAATTGCTTACAGAGATTTTCACATCCTGACTCAGAGTTACATTCTGTACATTTGAACCATAGCCAATGTTTCTTTAGTTGTGGGATATGTAGAAGAGTAAAAAAAATAGCAATATTGAACAAATATTCATAAATACAAATTGTCCTAATTGATGCTCTGCTCATTCTGCACTAGGCTTGGGGGGAGAAAAAGATGATTGTTTATTAAAGAATCTACTTGCTCAACAATCATTTTAGGTTTTCCAGAATCTAAAATGAAATAACAACAACAGAAACAAAGAAATCTGACACTTTTAAAAGTGTAAGTTGCTTTATTTCCATGAAATTTCTAAATAGCCTTTTAAAGAATCATCTCTGGGATTGGCTCCGTGTACCTTCCCCTCATTATGTTCTCTTTTCCTTTCATAGAGTTATGGAAGGCACGGCGTTTTATGGAAGAATTCTGCTCCTAAAACCAAGAAATGTCGCTTTGATCCTAGTTTTACTTCTGATAAGTCCCTGTTACAATCAAAATATTATCACCTACCTCATACGCTTGCTGCAAATATCAAATAATGTATGTGGGAGTGAAGTGTTAAAAATCTCTTCTCTCTGTAGGTAAATTTCACCTTGAATTAGCTTTCTTTTCTTCCCCCAGCTTTATCGAAACACAGCTGACAAATAAAATTGAAAGCGTATAATGCGACGACTTGACATTCATACACACTGCGAAAAAATTCACCTTCCATTACCTTTCTAGCTCAGGGCCCTTGGAAGCCTGGTAAATGCTACTAAGCAGCATTGTCTAGGGTACAAATGAGCCCCGATGAGTAAAAGTCCTCTGGACTGGGAAAATAATGACAGTATTAAAAGCTTCTGGGGTCAGTCACAGCTTCAGGCTACTTTTGAGACTTGGGGTGCCTTTCGTTGGGAGCCCTGGACACCGGGGACATCACAGAACTGTTAGGAGAGACGACGGCTCTTTGGGCCTTGAGGGCTCTAAGTCAAGGTGGATCAGGTGTCCCTGTGTGAGAACCTCATGGCCTCACCCCTGCCCTGTGACTTTGAATTCCAGAGACTACTTCCCGAGTCGGATTCCAGCACTCCTTCCCCGGAAAAGAAATCCCGGGTGTCGCCCTGCCTGCCTGCTGTGTCACTGTCCTGTTTTATTTTAAGGGAAGCTGATGCCGAGAGAGCGTGCGTGCAAGTGGGCAGAGGGGCCGGGGGAGAGGGAGAGGGAATCTTGCTGAACCCAGAGCCCGAGGCGGGGCTTGATCCCAAGGCCCCGAGATCATGACCTGAGATGAAATCAAGAGTTGGACACTTAACTGACAGAGCCACCCAGGAGCCCCTCAAGTATTTTTTTTTAATTAAATGATAAAAATTAATTCTCATTTGTTGGAGTCACTGTAATGTGTGCTTTCTTTTATTTTCACCCTAATATACCAGATATAACATATTCATCTAATTTTTGCCTTGTGTTCTTTTAGAATTTTTCAATTGATTTTTTGTTTTAGGGTTTTTTAAAAAAATTCAAATGAAATGTATTTTTCTAAGTTGCCAGATTAAGCTCATGATGTCTCCCCCCACACCTCCTCTCTCATCATTCCATGAAACGTGAGATTTACTGTCTCTTCAAAGTTGTAATTCACAGGTTAGCCTGAGAGAGGTTGGCCATTTCCCCGACGCTACACCCACAGTCCCAGGCGCTACTACAAGTCAGTTTTATATTCTTTTATTTTACCACACTTTATTTTATTTCATTTTGTTTTCTTTCTTTCTTTTTTTTTATAATAAATTTATTTTTTATTGGTGTTCACTTTGCCTGCAAATGACGTATCAGAGAAAGAGCTAGTTTCCAAGATCTATTTCTTTCTCTTTAGGTTATGAACGTGCTCACTGGAGCCGACTTTCCACGGGAGAGGGATAACAGAAACGGAACAAGGGAGGGCGTTGTGTTCATTATGAATCTTTAAATAAATGTAATTTATTTTACAACAGGGGCACTATTCATCACAATTAACTAAAAATGCTCATACACTTAAGAAGAAACCATAAGCTGCGTGATTTTTCATTCTTAAAACAATGCATAGAAAACACAAAATGTGGTTATTTGCCTCAAAATTTTTATAATGAGAGGAAATAGAAAACATACGATTTTCAGAAAAGATGATAAAATGCAAGGAAAAATATGGATTTTTCCAGTAAACTTCAACTTTTACATTTAAAAATCCCTCTATTTCTCCTTTCCAAAGCTAAATGCCTTATTGATCCTGAATATGCTTCCAGAGTCAGACATATCACAATATATAACCTCTGTGCTTTTTCTTGCTCAACTGAAAGCTTAGTCTCTATATTTTTAAATATGATAATTAACTTTTTTCTTCTGTGACAAGAAACAATAAAGAGCTACTTAGAATTCCTTTTTTGCCTTAAGCACTCAGAGTTCTAACTGCAGCTTTTTTCTTTGTACCAACGAATGACTGTAAACAGTCATAACAAGAAAAGATGCTATTTTGTTTTATTAACTTTTGGGTTAATGTTAGCACTGCCTTTTAAAGATGAGGAACGTGGTGCTTGGAGAGGCTTGGGAATTTGCCTCACAGAGCTAACAGAGAGCAATGAAAACTCATGTTTTTCTTTTTTTATTGACTACATTTGATTTGACATGACATTGTGTGGATTTAAGTGTGTACAACGTGTTAAAATTTGATAATGTTTACATATTGTAATATGATTGTCTTCGTAGCTATATTCATCACATTACATAATTATAGTCCCACATTGTTGTCTATACTTATACTGTGCATTGAAAACTATGGCTTGTTTGCTCTCCGTTCAAGCGTGTACCCTAAACACTGTGAGTCTTACTACCTCCACACCCCCGCTCCCCGGTAATCGCATCCTGACATCTGTTTTGTATGAGTTTGACTTTTTCTTTCAAGGTTCCACACGTTAGCGATACCGTTTAGTACTTGTCTTTATCTGACTTAACTCACTGAGCATAATGTTCTCAAGGTTCATCCGTGTTGTCTCAAAAGGCAGGATTCTCTCCTTTCTCATGGCCAAATTCTCATGGCACGTCTTTTTTCATCTATTCATCCACTGATGGGCATTTAGGTTGATTTCTTGGCTACGCGTCTTGGCTACTGTGAATAATGCTGTAATAATGAACGTGGGGATGCGTATGTCTCTTTGAAATGTGTACGTGTCCCTTTAGCTATTGAGTTCCTGATGCATGAGAGTCGCGTAGGTGTGTAGAGCTGATACTCGTGTGCATAACACCTAAGGTGTTTGGAGTTTGTATGTGTGTGTGTGTATACTTGGGCCCCCAAATAAGAGTCCATGGATGCCATTCTGACTTTCTGCTGAATGACTTTGGTTATAGCGCTATCTGCTAGTATAAGAATGTGTAAGTATAAAGGATCCTGTTACTTGTGAGTCCATTCTCCGGAAAGAGAATACACGTGCACACACATGCACACACATGCACACACAGGCTTCCCCTTACCTTCCTCTGCCCCAGAGTCTGGCGGGGAGGAAGGCCATGTGCGTCAAGCCTAAGATCTCTCTTGAGCCATTTAGCTTGCCAACTCTTCCCTTAGTATTCCACCCAGGTCCCCTCGGGGAGGCGAGGCGAAAGGCCAAATACTTTCCTGAGGGCTATGTCTGCAGAGAGGTCCCCTGTGGGTGGGAGGGGGTTGGTGTGTGCTCCTCCAGTAGCTTGGAGGCAGGCAGAGCACAAATAGCTCATTCTGTGCCTTCTTCAAGCTGAGCAGAGACACAACCAGCACCTCTTGAGCTTGGGGATATTGTCTTCTTCCTCTTGGTCCTACATGGTCTCTCCTCTTTTCTCAGTCCAAAGTGGCCATGCCTGACGAGGCTGGGAGAAGAGCCCTAAGTTACATCCCTGGGAAAATGGTGGGTTGAAAAAAGACTCTCAGGTATTTCCAGGGGATGACAGACAATCATTTTTATGTCAATCACTGATTCTCAGGAGCTTTCGTTTTATTGATATTTAAAACTAGTTGTCTTCTTTGAGCTTATCGCGGGACGTAGCTACAGGGTATAGCTGGGGAATGAACTTAGTACACATCTGCATTCATTCCACTTCAACAATATCTGTCTATCGCCTGTGTATACTAAGCCACAGGAAGAGGTATTGTGTAATAGAGGTTGTCGTGTCATTTTAAGACTCTACTGTAATAACCCACGCTAGATAAAATAAGCCTGAGTCTGAACAGTTGTCCAGGGATGTGTGCTCCTGAAGATACCTCCCTTTAATGCATCAGCCTACCTGTATGCCTTGCAAAGTGCAGAGTTCACGTGTACTGTGACCTAGGGAACAGACAGAGAGAAAATAGAATGATAATGAGAGAACATGAAAAAGTATGTGTGTTGTGGAGGGGTGGGGAGTGGAAGACAGGTATGTGAGTATGTGTGTGTGTTTCTCCATTAAATGAGGACAGGGTCTGGCAAAGGTGATGGTGCCTGCAGGTTTGGTGACTTACAACTCCTTAGAAGATTTCACTTCTCTTCATGCGTGGTTCCATAAGAGGAAGTTGGTGACAGTCATCTCCGGGTTAACTGGGCACCATGATGTTTGTCCTGGCTAATGCCCTATGGTGCGGATCACGTGCGGATCAATGCTCCTTCAGATACTGTACAGTGATATGCAAACGTGAGGCCTCAACTGGCTGTGAAAATGCTGCCATAGAGTCAGCACATTATCCTCAGGGATGCACCTGCTGCCTAACTTCTGCTGGAGCAAAGGCTGTAACTCTCTGAGCCTTGCTCTCTTCCTCCTCTATCTGTCAGACAGACCCAATAAAGGACCTTGGAAGCCACAAGATGGGAGACTAAGATGACCTAGTTCTGGAGATTTGAGGCCTAGACCCCTCACTACATTTACATTGCGTGGGACTATTGGCAAAGCATACTACATATTCACCTCTATATGTCTACGTATATATACATACACATATATACGTGTTATGTATATGGAGGGTTTCGAGGCTCAAATATGATCATACTGTACCTCAAATTCTTTCCCTCTTTTGTTTGACTTTTCCTCTTTTTTAAAGATTTTATTTATTTACTCATGAGAGACAGAGAGAGAGAGAGAGAGACAGAGAGAGAGAAACTGAGGGAGAAGCAGGCTCCATGCAGGGAGCCCGACGCGCGACTCGATCCCGGGTCTCCAGGATCACACCCCCGGCAGAAGGCAGCGCTAAACTGCTGAGCCACCGGGGCTGCCCTGACTTTTCCTCTTTTATTGGACTTAATTTGACCTTTCCTCTTTTATTTGACTGTTGGAAAACAAAGCTAATTCATGCTTAAATGATAAAACTTGCTCGGTCCAATGGTTTTGATATGATTCGATATACTTCCTCTTTTCCCTTTTCCCCCTATCCTCATCTTGTGCTCATGTACCCAGCAGTACTGCCTCTGGACACTTACATTCCTGTGGGGAGTACAAGAAGGAGATCACAGCAGCTGTAAGAACATCCCCCGCTCACTGTATGTGCTAATTCTTAGTCTTAAATTCCATGCGCTGCCTTCATTTCCAGCTTCAGGTCTGAGGCATCTCCTCTGAGAATGACAGTGCCTGTTGCTAAAGTCCTGACAATAGTACATTGCATTGTCCCATTTGCAGGGGACACTGGGATGGGTTCCAGGGAGACAGGACTTCTGGGTATAATGCCCTCCCTACCCTTAGCTGGAATATAAAAATGCAAGTGGGAAGGAGCCCAGGGACATGGTTCTGGAGACCGGTGTCCTATTATGGTGAATCAAAGACGTGCCTCCCAAACAGAAATGTCGCCCCCCTGTCCCCCACCCCCAGTAGCTGGAAACAGGTTGATTCCAAGTGTTTATTTTCCAGGACAGAGGTGTGCTGAGGAAAAGCCTGGCTGGAGGGTGGGCCTCAACTATTCATTAATAGGCTTCAGGCTGGTTGGACTCTCGGACTCAGAGAAGACAAGAAAATAGCTGAGAGAAGCTCGGGGTTCACAGACCTTGCCTTGTTTGTGAGCTCCACCATCCCCACTCTGCCTCGTGAATGCTAGGCCATGGCAAGCAGGGGCCATTCTGGGGTGTGTGTGGGGGGGTGTGAATTAAAGGCTGAGTTCCAACAGAAAACAAATTAGTTGAATTTGCACTATTAGACATTGTGTGGTTTTGGTTTATCCATGTCTGTTTTCCTCTCGAACATGGATAACTACTAGGTGACCGTTATGCCTTTCTGTAGGGTCCTAGTGCGAGGTGTCCGTAGCAAGAGGCCAGAGCATGGCATGGGAAGCCATTGTCCAGGTCAGGAAAAACAGACCGCTTTCCCCGGTGTGCCCCACGTGTCCTGCACACAGCAGGGTTGTTGGGAAACAGAGAACAAGAGAGGCCAGTTCTGGAGAAGTGTGGGAGGGGGGAATCAGGCCAGAGGACCCAGGGAGAGTCTGGGGAGGGTGAAACATGCAGCATGGGAGGTGCAGGGTGATGCTCAGCTGGCCTGGAAGGAGACTGTACCCTGGGGCGGGGGGCGAGGGGAATGCAGGACTGAATGCACTGAACGCGTAAGGCACTGGAGTTCTCCGTTTTTTTCTGATACTATTTTCAAGCAACTTGTGTGTCCTTTAATCTAATACCCCTGGGAAGGACCTACAGTCCCCTCCCTTCTCATTAACCATGGCTGTGGTTTCCACCACGTAGACCTGCGTTGGTTTTTTTGTTTTTCTGGGTTTTGTTTTGTTTTGTTTTGTTTTTGGGGGGAGCAGACTGTTGGGAGAATTAGCCGGGTATCCTGGAAAGGCCACAGCAAATGTCTACAGGATTTTATTTATTTATTTATTTATTTATTTATTTATTTATTTATTTTAATAATAAATTCATTTTTTATTGGTGTTCAATTTGCTGACATACAGAATAATACCCGGTGCTCATCCCGTCAAGTGCCCTCCTCAGTGCCCGTCACCCATTCACCCCCACCCCCCCCTCCTCCCCTTCCACCACCCCTAGTTCGTTTTCCAGAGTTAGGAGTCTTTATGTTCTGTCTCCCTTTCTGATATTTCCTACCCATTTCTTCTCCCTTCCCTTATATTCCCTTTCACTATTATTTAAACTCGAAAGCTCATTTGATGTTTACAGATGTAATGAAATTATATTATACCCACCTTGAAAATAGAAGAACTAGTATTCTGAAAATGAAATTATATGCTCATTTTGTTGGAATGAGACCAAGGTGTGATTTGATGTGTTTTTTTTCCAAACTCCTAATCAAGACTCCATACAATGGATTGGATCAAAGAAAACATTACCTTTTAAGTTATCTGTTTGGTTTTGCTTTCCAAGAACCTGGTGAATATTCATATCAAATGTGCTATGAACCCTGTGTGTTTGCTCAAATATTGTCTCATTCAAGCTTTCTGATCTTATTACATAGGAAAAAAAAAAAAAGAAACAAAGCAAAATAGCAGAATTCTTTCCTTAAAGGTAAGTGGGCTTATAAGACTTCTCCAGAATCATACAGATTATCCCTGGGGGATGGACACCTGAATCGCCTGCCTCCTTTCCCTATGTAGTAGATTGGGTTTCTTGCTTATAGCGAAAGGGTGGTTTGAAGGCCATCCTCCTATGCCCGACAGAGATGTTCTAGAAAGGCACAGAACTAACTGGGAGTCACAAGTTTCCAATTTCACTTCTGTAGGACCTTGAATGTGTTCTCTCTCTCTTGGCTTAATTTGAAAAAAAAAAAAAACAAAATTAAAATATAACCTCCCTAAAGTACATTTTTTGCTCAAAAGCTATGGTTCTGATCACCAACGAAGGAAGTAAGGTCAAAAGGCAGGAGAACTTCTATTGTGCTGAGTTTTCTGGGCACGTGCTCTATCGATGTCAGTAACCACGGGCTGGTGCTCAGGCCCTGGACAAAACTGATTTTGTCTGTGCCCACAGCCAGTGACGATCACCAAGGTTCTGGAAGTGGATAACGATACAGCGACCATCCGTTTCATTCTCCTGGGATTTCCAACACGGCCAGCCTTCCAGCTGTTCCTCTTTTTTGTGTTCCTGGCAGCTTACCTGCTGACCCTGCTGGAGAACGCTCTCATCATCCTGGCCATTCGCAGTGATGGACAGTTGCACAAACCCATGTACTTCTTCCTGAGCAATCTCTCCTTCCTGGAGATGTGGTATGTCACGGTCATCAGCCCCAAAATGCTGGTCGACTTCCTCAGCCATGACAAGACCATCTCTTTCAATGGCTGCATGACTCAACTGTACTTCTTTGTGACCTTTGTCTGCACGGAGTACATCCTCCTTGCTGTTATGGCCTTTGACCGCCATGTAGCCATTTGTAATCCTCTACGCTATCCAGTCATCATGACCAACCAGCTGTGTGGTACATTGGCTGCGGGATGCTGGCTCTGTGGGCTCGTGACTGCCATGATTAAGATGGTTTTCATAGCCCGACTCCACTACTGTGGCACCCCCCACATCAATCACTACTTTTGTGATATTTCTCCGCTCCTCAATGTCTCCTGTGAGGACTCCTCACAGGCTGAGCTAGTGGACTTCTTCTTGGCCCTCATGGTCATTGCCGTCCCCCTTTGTGTAGTGGTGGCATCTTACGCCACCATTCTCAGCGCCATCCTCAGGATCCATTCTACACAGGGCCGCCAAAAGGCGTTTTCCACCTGTGCCTCTCACCTGACGGTTGTAATCCTCTTCTACTCTACAACCCTTTTCACCTATGCCCGCCCCAAGCTCATGTACGCCTATAACTCCAACAAAGCGGTGTCTGTGCTCTACACTGTCATCGTCCCCCTGCTCAACCCCATTATCTACTGTCTGAGGAACCGTGAAGTAAAGGCAGCCCTCAAGAAGACCATACTTTGCAAAGGAGGTGGGCCCGGGGAAGACGTGGCTTTGAGGAATTAAAAACTTTATAGAGTCCCTTCAGGCCTGGGTGCGGAGATGACTCTATGCCCCACAGTCCACACTCAGCCCTTTGCTTATCTATCGGCCTCCAGTACCGATCCCCTGTGTGTGCATGCATGCATGAACGCAGCTATAGAACCATATCCCCAAGAGGCAGCCTCTTCTAGCTCAGCAGATAAGTTCTAAACATTTTCCAAAAATTATTTGAAATGAGGACAGATTTTTTTTCTTCCACTAAAATACAAAGTCCATGAGAGCACAGATTTGTGTCTGTTTTACCAACGTGTCATCTGTGCATTCAGCTGTGTCTGTCACACAGTAGGTGCTTAATACACATTTGTTGAAAGGATGGTTGACTAAATACACGTTTTGAACACAGAAGATGAAGATGGCAATTGTGAACCCATTTTGACATTTTGGCCCTTCCAGTTCTTCTCTCTCTCCCTTCTGTTTCTGTTCTACCTCTTTTTCCTTCTTCTCTGCTAACTCGGTTTCATCTTTCCTCTTACAGACTTGGAGATTTGCTCGCTCTCTCCCTGCCCCCCTCCTTCCCTCCTCACTTCCATCTGTCTATTTTTCCAGAGACACTGGCATGTGTTCATCCAAATAAACTCATCACCTTATCTTAAGTGACTTGTTTGTGGATTCAAAAGTTCAAAGCCAATGAGTGGCCCAAGCATATCGTGTGTTTTCAAAATGTTAAGCATGAAAAAAGAAGCTTTTCTATATTTCCCTACCATAGATTTTATTAACAATTACTTTTCACTTCTTATATTGCAGTTAGGCTTTTTAAAATTAGCTTTGTAAAGTATAATTCCATTCAACAACTTTCACCTTTTTAAAGTGTACTGAATTTTGGAAAAGTGAAGTGTATAGTTGTCAAACAACAACCAACACTACGTAGAACATTTCCATCAACCTCAAAAGTTTCTTTGTGCCTTTTTTCATTAAATCTCTTACTCATACCCCTAGACCTAGCCACTGGCTAGAGATAGGCTTTTTGTCACTGTAGCTTTGCCTTTTCTAGAAATTCATATAAACAGAATCACACAATCTGTAGTCTTGTGTCAGGCTCATTTATCATAATGCCTTTAAGTTTCTTAAAATTTTTTTTATTTTTTATTTTTTTATTTTAATTTTTTTTATGATAGTCATACAGAGAGAGAGAGAGAGGCAGAGACACAGGCAGAGGGAGAAGCAGGCCCCATGCACCGGGAGCCCGACGTGGGATTCGATCCCAGGGATCCCCAAATTTTTTTTATTGAAGTATAATTAACATTCAGTGTTATGTCATTTTCAGGTGCACAACATAATTATTTAACATATTATCTACATTTCTCAGTGCTCATCATAATAAGTGGACTCTTAATCCCCTTTCTCTATGACCCTCAACCCCACAGATGTTATCTGTCTCTCTCTGTCTGGCTTATTCCGTGTAGCAGTGTACCCTCTAGCTCCACCCGTGCTGTTGCCACCAACAAAACCCACCAACAAAAACCCCTCAGGGCACCCCCACCATCAAAACCCACCAAAAAAAACCCTTGGGGCAGCGCCAAGAGAGCCCCCTGCCATCTGTGAGACTGCAGCCCCATAGAGGGCCTGAGGACAGGCATCTGGCCCCACTGCTGACCCACCCAGCTACAAGCCCACCCATGCCTTGAAGATCCTTCCATGTTGTTGTGCATATGGGTTACCTGGCCCTGGTGAGTGCTAGTCTACTGTATGGACAGAGCACACTTTGTTTCTCTATGCACCAGTTGATGGGCATTTAGGCTGTTTCTAATCTATTATCAATAAAGCTACTGTGCTTGTTTAAAATCAGTTTTGTTCTGACCGTCGACTTTAATGTCTCTTCAGGAGATGAGGTTGTTACGGTATTGTCACCACACAGTAGGACAAGTTTCTGCTTAAGTTCACGAAGATTGTCAAATATCCCAAAGTACCCCAACTCTTCTATATTCCTACATAATGTGTGAGAATTCTAGATGTTCACAGCCTCTTCGATGGTTGGTAATGCCAAACTTTTCACGTGGTCATCTAGGAGGGTATATGATGGTCTCACGTGGGCTATAACTTCTATTGCCTTAATGTTGAACACCTTTTCATTTAATTATTTGAAATTTTGAAAACTTCCTTGTGGAAGTGTCTGATCAAATAGTTCCCTCAACTTTTAAACTAGGTGGGTTTTTTTTTTTTTGTCTTGTTATTATATATAACCTTTAAGATGCAATTATTTCTTTATTTTTATTTTTATTTTTTTATTTTTATTTTTTATTATTTATTCATGACAGTCAGAGAGAGAGGAGAGAGAGGCAGAGACACAGGCAGAGGGAGAAGCAGGCTCCATGCTGGGAGCCCAACTGGGATTCGATCCCGGGACTCTGGGATCATGCCCTGGGCCAAAGGCAGGCACTAAACTACTGAGCCACCCAGGGATCCCCTGATGCAATTATTTCTTATACTCAGATGCAACTATTTCTCAGATACATGTTTTGCTAATACATTTTCCCACTTGGTGGCTGGCCTTTCATTTTCTTAAAAGGGTGTTTTGAAGAGCCTTTTGGTTTTTCATCGTTTTGGAGGCTCAAAGCCCCAGATCCAGATCCCTGCTAATCCAGTTCCTGATGAGGACTCATCCAGGTTTGCAGATGGGCTCCCTCTTGTGTGCTCACATGGTGGAGAGAGAACATAACCACCTTCAGCCTTACTGATCTGCATGAAGGGCCATGTCCAGATACATGTCAGGGGCTTCCACATAGGAGTTTGAGGGACCACAAACAGTCCATAAGAAAGTGTGCAGAAAGTGTGTATTCATACCACTTTCTCCTTAAATATTTAGTTAAAATTAACTGCTGAACTAATCTCGACTGGGACATTCATTTGTAAAAAGTTTTAAACTATAAAACCTGTTATTAATAAGATTTAGGAATATTCAGGTTATTGGTTTATTCTTGACTGAGCTTTGAAACTATGTTTTTCATGTAATATGACATTTATTTTGTCAGATTTATTAGCATAAAGTTATCCATGATATTTCTTTAAATGTCTACAGTAGGGAGGCCTGGGGGGCTCAGTGGTTGAGCCTCTGCCTTCAGCCCAGGGCATGACCCTGAGGTCCTGGGATCGAGTACCACATCGAGCTCCCTGCAGGGAGCCTGCTTCTCCCTCTGTCCGTGTCTCTGTCTCTCTGTGTCTCTCATGAATAAATAAATAAAAATATAAATAAATAAATATCTACAGTGCATGTAAGGTAGCTTTTGCTTATTGCTTAATATTGATAATTTGTGTCTTCTCTCTTTTATCTTAATCAGTTTCCCTAGAGATTTATCAATTTTTAATTTTTTTTTCAATTAAATTTCTTTGATTTTATTGGTTTTGTTGATTTTCTATTTACTATTTTATCATGTGAAGAACATACATAATATCCTTTCTTTTGCTTGACTTACTAGAATTAGTTCTTTTTTCTTGTTTCTTAAGACAGAAGTTTAGCCTATATATTTGGATCTCTTCTTTTGTATTATAAGCATTTAATGCTATACATTTCCCCCTAAACCCTGTTCTAATTGCCCCAAAATAATTTCGATATGTCATGTTTTCATTTTATTCAGTTTAAAATAATTCTAATTTCTTTTGTGATTTTCCCCTCTTTGGCCTATCAGCTATTTAGGAGTAATTTAAGTGTAAATAATCTGATTGATATGTTCTAGATATCTTTGTGTTTTTTAGTTTTAACTTAATTGTAACCAGAGAACATATCTTTACATACTAATTAAATCTTACAAAATATTCCGAGACTTGTTCATGGCTATGTATGTGGTCTATCTTGGTAACTATTCCTTGCACATTTTAAAAGAATGTGCATTGTTTTTTGGGATGGAACACGCCAAAAATATCAATTAGATCATATTGGTTAAGAGTATTGCTAAAATCTTCCACATTTTTATTTTATCCTTATATATTATATTACATTGATTATATTATATCCTTATATATTTTATAGCTACATATTTGGTATATCCTAGTCATTTTATATCCCTACTTTAGGTATCCTTATTCTTTCAGTTACTGAGACTAAAGTGTTGAACTCCTCAATGATAACTATGTGTTCATTTGTTTCTCATTATTTTTTATCAGTGTTTTACTTAATGAATTTTCAATTTTTGTGATTGTATGCATATACATTTGGGATTCACATGTTTTTTTGCTGGATTGAACTCTTTACTATTCTGAAATTACATCCTTTGTCTCAAGGAATGTCCCTTGTTCTAAGGTTAACTTTATTAGCTGATATTAGTACAGTCACTTCTGCTTATATTTCATTTGGGTGTCATGGTATGGTTTTTTTTTTTCTTTTTATCTTCAACTTACTTGTTGCTCATAATCAAAGTAGTCACCTTAGAGACTGTATATAAGTAGATCTTTTCTTATCCAATTGGATAATCTCTGGTCTTACATTTTTATCCCATTTTTACTGTCTTTTTAAAGTAACTGAATATATTCCAGCAATTCCATTTTACCTCATTTTTGGCTTACCAGTGTTTGTTTTAAGGCAACTTTCTATGATAATGGAAATGTTATACATCTGTCTGGTCTCTTCTCTGGGGGACCTTATGCTGCCTGTTGTCCAATGTCTGAAAACTACTGTTTTATTTTTGTTTTTAAAGATTTTATTTATTTGTTCATGAGAGACACACACAGAGAGAGAGAGAGAAGCAGAGATACAGGCAGAGGGAGAAGCAGGCTCCCCGTAGGAACCCTGATGCAGGACTTTATCCCAGGACCCTCACCTGAGCCAAAGGCAGATGCTCAACCACTGAACCACCCAGGTGCCCTGAAAACTGCTGTTTTGTATATTTTTCCTAATATTTAATTTTTTTAAGGTGTGGGTTCAACTCCAATTTCTTTTTTTAAATAAATTTATCTTTTATTGGTGTTCAATTTGTCAACATATAGAATAACACCCAGTACTCATCCAATTTCTATTAACCCATCTTGGTAGGAACAAGAGTTGTTACTTACCTTATTGATATTCATTAAGTTACTCAAGGTTTTGTGTGTGTGTGTGTGTGTGTGTGTGTGTGTGTGTATATATATATACACACACATATATATAATGTACATGTATATATACATGTATATGTAATGTTGGTATATATATAAACACATATATTTTAATATAAAAATGTGTAGGAAGAGGAGCCAAAAGAAAAAAAAAGAGAGCGCCACTTACAATGTATATAAATATCAAAATCAAAATCTTTTATTTAATGAGATAGAACCACCATCTTTGTCTGTGTGAGGAGTTTGAGGGAGAAAGTGCAGATTTAATAGTTTGAAAAGAGGAGTGCTATTTCTTTTACCTTTGCATCTTCCCCCACATGGCAGGTGCTTAGTAAATATTTGAAGGAAGGATAAATCATGGATAGAGTTTGAAAGCTGGTGTATTAATTTATTGCATTGATATCAGCATGTTGATTCCTCCCCTCATTTTCCAATATCTATTCTGAGGCTACCTTTCCTGCCTAAAACTCCACAAATCAAGGGGAAGTGAAAAAGTCTTTCTCTGGGATCAGTTGTCTGGGTTCCTTGGAGCTCCTCCAACTTCTCTTTATATCAACATTTGGGAAAGTGTGTGTGCTTTGGCATAACTGTGCTGAAAGCATCCAATCTGAAAAACATAGACACACTCCTACTTTGTGTCCATTTACATAATGTCAGATCCTGAACCCTGTTTGTCCAGGATGGGGGGAAAGCCCTAATTACATAGAAAGGAATTCGGAGAGCACCAATACATAGGGAATAGACAAAATGCAAGGAATAGGAAAAGGACTGATATTTGACAACACTGAAGGATATGCCTTGTACTCGAACAGGAGTGGAAAAAATATTAGAATAATTGTGGGGCAGGTACCTTTGTAAAGTAGGTGGCCAGAGGAACAGGGCGTTTCAGTCTGCTACGGTTGTGTTCCCTGTCCCTTCAGCTCTGGAAGAAGGAACAGAATGGGACATAACCAGTAGGCTCGATGTTATAAATTGTTGTGCCCAAGATTGCAAATCCAAGAAACCACCAAGGAGCCGACACCGATGCAAGTACATGAGGGTTTATTTACAAGCTCGAGCTTGGGTCCGTATACTCCATACAGCAGAGCAGGGACTTGGACCCCGAGACTAAGAAGCACAGCAGTGTTATAGGAGCCAGTGGCAATGAGATTGTAGCACACATAGAAAGTTGCACAGTCATGTCGGTCCACATGCAGGTGGCCAACTGAATCACAATTTACCCTATAGCAACCATTTGAACTAGCTTATCATTCTGGTTAGAATTGGCTCTCAGGTTTGGCGGGCAAAAGACGGGGTTTATTTATTTATTTTTTTTTTTTTGGTGGTTAGAGGTTCCGCATTCCTATGTGGGTTGGTTTCCGATAAGACTGTGCTTAGTAGTTAGACTAAGGTGAGGGAGTATCTTAAGCAATAGGCAGGTCATGTGGGGAGTTTTACATGAGAGGACGGGTGTAGCACAGAATGGAGTTAGTCCTGCTCTGCTTGTCTAGGGGTAGGGGATTTTTGTTAGATTTCCTGGGTCCCACAAAATGAACTATGAAAAGATCTGGATATTCTGACCTAAAGTCAAATGCAGAGTTTTAAGGAGAAAATACAAAGTATTAGGTTTCTTTAGAGGATAATACAACTAAACTAAACCAATGAAAAAAGGCTTTGTAAGGATAGGACTGTGGATGCACAACATGAAATCCTTTAGTCTAAAAGACATCGAAGTCACAGGAGAACACACAATTGACAGAAATTACCAGGAAAAGTGAGGGGGGAAAAAAATCTAAGCTGTACTGACCTAAAATTGACTTCCAGCACAAGGCAGATGACTGTCCTGTCACCTGGAATGTTGCACCCATTTCCTGATGAGTCATTGGAAGAATACTATTAACAAAATGGGGAATATCTTGAGAATAATCCAGAGAATGATAACCAAGATTTTGAGGGGTCTGTGGACTCCTAGTTATCATAAAGGTCAAACGAGTCATCAGGGGAGTTAAAGGTCCTGCAAAGGGAAGTGCGTTATCCTCTTCAAAGGTTTGAATTGCTGCTGCGTAAGTTAAATATTAGATATGAGACATGCATCTCCAGAGATAATAACTAGGGCCAAAAGGAGGAAGAGACACAAAGCTGGGACTCAATAGTACATTGGGATATTTAATAGTGTCTGGGCCCCTAGTGAGTAGTCAGTCAGAGGCTGGGATACTGGAGGTGGGGCTCTGTATTGATAGTGCATGAGAGTGATGGCCTTGGATCCTTTGCAACAATGGATGGCTCATCATTTTAGTAATAATTTTAAGTTAGATTTATTCCATTTTACCCACAGTTTTTGTGAAGGGCCCTACTAAGATCTTCCTAAATCTCCAAGAAGCTGTGATGGCTGAACCATCTAAACTGAATTACCTTTCCCAACGTGCTACCTATCCTTCCTGGAATGGAACAAAATCATTCTTAATTAAGTGTTCTGAAAAATCAAAATACTTACTTGTGCAACTTTAAAAGTATTTGAGATTTGTACCTGATTAACAATCAGCCCAAATTCACGGCTGCTCTCCACAATGCTCTCCAAAATAATACCTTGGGGAAGCTTGCACTGGGAAGCTACGCTATGCTGTGCAAATGGAAGACGACAGTGTCATCAGCTCTATAATTGCCACTATGTCCTCAAGAAAGGAGGTTTTCAGGGATGCAAAGTATTCTCATCACAGAGCTTTAGGATAAAATCCTCCTCTGCCAATCACTTTCTGAATGGCCATCTGGGCATCTTTGTTCCTGAGGCTATAAACCATTGGGCTCAATAATGGAGTCACAACTGTATAGGTCATTGTCACAAGCCTGACTTTGTTAGATGAGAACTCGGCTGAGGGCCGCAGGTAGACAGAGGAGGCACAGCCATTGTGGATGATGACCACAGTGCGGTGGAAGACACAGGTGGAGAAGGCTTTCTGCTTGCCATCAGGGTGAGATATTCAGGATGGTATGGACAATGCAGCAGTAAGAGATGCAGATGTAAGTCAGGGGGACCAGGAGGGCTAGAACTCCACCAATGAAGACGACCAGCTCATTGACATAGGTTTCAATACAGGCAAACCAGGAGATGTCACAGAAGTAGTGGTTGATTTTATTGGGGCCACAAAAAGGAGTTCAAAGACTAAGCGGGAGCCTGTCAATGAGGATAAAAAAACAATCACAGCACAGGTGGCTGCCAGTTGTCCACATACCTGCCAGCTCATTAGGGTAGGGTACCGAAGTGGATGACAAGTGGCAGCAGAGTGGTCATAACCCATGACCCTGAGCAGCATGTAATCAGTGACAGCAAAACCGAGGAAGAACAAGATCTGAGTGGCACAGTTAATAAATGAGATTGTTCTGAGCAGAGACTACAGATTTATGAGCATCTTGGGCAGGATGAAAAAGAAGTAGCATGTCTCAGAGATGGAGAGGATCCCCAGGAAGAAGTACATAGGTCCTTGGAGACTGCCATCCAGGCGTATGACAATGACAACGCGATGTTCCCCTTCAGAATAATCAGATACAAGCAGAGAAACACAACGAAGGGGACGAGCTGGATTTCTCCAAGGTTGGAGAACCCCAGCAATAGGAACACTGTGATGGAGGAGGGAGAAATTAGCTTGGTTGGCTTGGTCCCCAAGACTGACCTACAGAGAACAGGAATGAATGAACAGGTTATTTATTTACCCTGAAAGATGCAGGTAGTTTATCCCACTACGATCGAGAAACAACCAAAAGAAGAGGAAAGGCAAATGCTCGCAGGGAATGGCCTGTCAATCCTGTCACTTTGTGGAGCTGTTTCAAAACTCAGAGTACACCTACTTCCAGTGACGTACCTGCGTCCCTTATAGTGCTGAAGTCTAGGTAATTTTTTTCACGCTGCCTATTTTGAATAGCAGTTAGGGAATGGAAATATCTGCAGAGTTCCCGTGTGACAATCTCAGCTCTACTCAGCTCTGCATCTGTGTGGTCCTCCGTGTGTCCACATTCCCATCTGTAACGTAAAGATGCTAACAGCGCCTCCATCCCCAGTTCCTTATAGAAGTTAAAGCACGTGGCACAGCACATGCTCATGGTAGACTGTCAGTAGATGTCAGCTTCTGCTCCCCATGTTGTTGAATCTTCTGGAAGTGGCGGCTACTTCTCCTGACATTACCTTCTGGATGTGTGTTCAGTGTATTTCCAACTACGATTTTCTTTTTAACCCTGTAAGTTCATTTCTACAAAACTATTGAACCAACATTCAAACCCAACTCTTATTTGTGCATATTTTTAGTGATAATAATAATAATGTGTTGGGCAGCCCAGGTGGCTCAGTGGTTTAGCACCTGCCTTCGGCCCAGGGCATGATCCTGGGGTCCCGGGATCAAGTCCCACGTTGGGCTCCCTGCATGGAGCCTGCTTCTCCCTCTGCCTGCCTCTCTCTCTCTCTCTCTGTGTCTCTCATGAGTAAATAAAATCTTTAAAAAAAATAATGTGTTGATGTCAGTTTATCTTCTGATTGAATCCCACAACCTGTTTGGCCCATTGGAGAGGGGGAAGTTGGAGGGAGACTTAGTGCCCTGAAGTAGTTCTAGAACCATCTAGGTTCTCACAATCAAGCTGGTCATTGGTTTTCCCACCGGCATACCACTCTGCCAGGAAAAGCAACGTGGTTTAGAGTTCTGCTGTAATTGTAGTTTTAAGATTTATTTATTTATTTATGATAAACATAGAGAGGAGAGAGAGAGGCAGGGACACAGGCAGAGGGAGAAGCAGGCTCCACACAAGGAGCCCGATATGGGACTCGATCCCGAGACTCCAGGATCGTGCCCTGGGCCAAAGGCAGGCGCTAAACCACTGAGCCACCCAGGGATCCCCTAATTGTAGTTTTAAACTTCAGACAGAAATCTGTCCAATCCATGAGACCTTTCCTCAGTATGAGCCATTATATCTCTGCACATTTTCCCTGGATTTCCAACAGAACTCGCTGCTGTGTTGGTGACATCTGGCATTGAGGGGTTTGGCTCCTACAATTTTTCTCCACTAAATGATGGGCGGATGCTTTCCCCTCAATTCAATTAAAACCAAGTTTGAAGTTATTGAATTTAATAAAGTAATAAGCAATAAGCAAACATCCAGAACAACTAAATGATGGAAGAAAATAAAAACACAGTGTGGATTACAGAATGAAATTCCTTAGCTAATGCAGCTCAAAATTCAAGAGACCAACAGGCTGCTGATCCCACACCCCTGGGGTATAGTTCCTTCATTCGTGCCAACTCTGAGTGCATTCCCTTTAGGTTCCCTGACTCTGGCTCTTCACAGTCCTCTATGCATCTCTTGATGGCTAACAAGACCAGCAGGACCGTCCCTGAGGAATGTCATTCATTTACCTCCTCAGCTCCCATCTCTAAGGCTTATGCAGTAGGTTTTTGTGCACACAATTTTTGGATAGTGAGGTCCAAAGACAGCAGGGGGTCTGTCTATAAGGAAAAACATCTCAGTTAGACACCCCTTTTACTCTTTTGTCACCTGTTAGACTTTTCTGGTATATCACGCTCACCAGGTAATAGTTTCATGTGGCATTTGAGAATGGACGTTTAATGAACTCAAATGTGGGAAGCTCACTCTTGACAGAGAGTCTTAGGAAGTGTTAGATGAGAACTTGTTAGATATTCTCTTTCTTTTTCAATTATCCAGGGAAGACTTCCCAAAGGGGCCAGTCTTTCAGGGATGGTGGATGAGAAGGAGCCTATTCCATGGGCTCTAGGAAACATACTTTGTGGCGTTGGTTTGAAGCCATCTCTGTGCCTGTTACAGTTCAGTTGGTGATGCCCTATTTTATTTTATTTATCTGCCTTCCCAGAGGCATGTACTAGCCTCCATTTTTTAAGCTGCCATATACATGCGTGCCTTGCTCTCCTCACATGCTCTTTGTAACGTCACTAACAAGGCTAGAGCTCATGGAATCATCAGAACATTTCTAAAATCATCATTTGTGACTGGCACTTGTCTAGAGGACCTAAACACTATCTTCAGTGTTATTTTCTCACATAGAATATTTTTCAGTAATAAAATTTCAATAATTTCTTCAGTTAATATTTTCTCAGATAGAATATTTTTCAGTAATAAAATTTCATTAATTTCTTCAGTTAATATTTTCTCACATAGAATATTTTTCAGTAATAAAATTTCAATAATTTCTTCAGTTAATATTTTCTCACATAGAATTACCCAACAGGGGCTACTCCTCTTTGTTCCCTCAGCACGCGGCTATTAGAATCCAGTGACACCCAGAGATCCTCTAATCAAATGAGACTAAAATATTAATGTTACTACACAATCGTTTCTGTCCTGAAATGCCTTGTTCTATTCCTTTCTCGGACTGACATCCCAATGCCCCAAACTGTGGATTCCTACTTCCTCCACTGAGAATTGTGAGAAGTATCCCCTCAAGCATCATTGAAAAACTTTTCTTTGGTCTCTTATTAGCTATGGTGCCAACATGCTGGTATATATTTATACTTTCCAAAACACCAGGGAGCCATTATTGCAATATTATTTTTGGCACAGTTCCAATCTTTTCAATGAGGAGAGAGGACGCAGGAAACACCATGGACCTCAAATCTCACAGGTCCAATTGGATAAAAATGGAACAGGGAAAAAACTGGTGTCGGCAATTAGTTGGCAATTAGTCCCAGGGTGCCTGGTAGCTCATTAGGAGCTGAAAGCTGTTGCTGATTAAGGAAAGCTAGGTGAATGTCAAAACCCATACTGGAGGAGGTGACACGGGGCCATCTCTTCCGAGGCCTGGCAGGAAAGGAAGAAGCCCTTTCTTTCCCTGGGCTTCCCCAGGACAAATCAAGTCTTATTCTGTCCTTGCAAAAGAAGAAACAAAGCTCTCCCTGTTAGTCAAGGTTCACCTGCACCCCACAAATTCTGCACTAAGGAAAGGGCATGGAAGCATAGTGTGAGGGAAGGGGAAACATATGATGTCTTAGCAGACAGAGCTGAGACCTCACAGAACCGCAGTGAAGAGCAGATTTGAGGACTGACGGAAGGGTGGAGTGTTTGCAGGTTACAGACCTGACACTGCTTTTCTCTGGCTTCCTACAGATGTCAAGATCTCTAACCAGTGTCTCCCCCAAGAGTGGGGATTAGGATGAAAACCCATGGGTAATACCCAGCATGGCCTGAGGAGTCCTCCAGTGATCCTCGTTCATCCCTGCAGTTCTCTGACAGCCTGACCCAAGACAGAGGAGAATGGCTGCGACATTGGAGAAAAACCAACAAAGTGCCCGTTCTGCGTTTGTGTGCCACTGCTCCCCTCTGCTGCATTGGGGAGGGGGAATCAAAGTCACACTCCTCTATTGCTGGACTCAGCCAACACAGTTTCCAGAACTGCAAGTTTGCTGGAAATTGTTATGCTTCCTCTTCACTGAAAGTATAATATAATATAATATAATATAATATAATATAATATAATAATATAATAATGTGATATAATATATATTAAAATATAATATAATATAATATAATATAATAATAATGTGATATAATATATATTAAAATATAATATAATATAATATAATATAATATAATATAATATAATATAAATAATACAAAAATCCCACCCTCTGTACCTTCTCTCATGAGTCGTGGGTGACTCACACCGGGATGTGAGAGAGGATTCAGGGTACTTGTCAGCAAGGTCCATCCCCACAGGGCTGTCTGCTGCAGGCCCCAGGGTGGCTCCAGGCAGAGCTGTTCCTATTGGCAGTCACCAGCAGCTGCCTGCCGAGCAGCAGAAACTCCCAAATGAGCTCATTCCTCACTCAAGAGTTTTTTTCTTTGAGTCCTATCACATTCAGAGGCTGCCAGCGAGATCTGACGGTAGCTCCTGCTGCTTCCAGCAAGTGTCAGATGTGCACGTGAGTCCTGCCGAAAAGCTCCTGGATCCTGGGGTTTCTAAGACACCTCAACCGTTCAGTGCATCTTCCTGAATAAATATTTCCTCCCAGGGAAACTTCCTCAGCCTCGCTGCTGCACAGCACCCGTTCAAAGACCCCTAAGGTTTCGAAGCAGGAAGAAATCTTAAAAAGACTGTAGTCAAAAAAAAAAAAATACTGTAGACAGTCATATTTTTAGAGTCACATTTTGACACAAGTATGGACTTAGGACCTGCCTCTTATTTCCTTCTCAGGCAGTGGAAGATACTTTCTAGGAAGTTAAAAATAGCCTTTTTTAAAAAATATTTATTTATTTATTTATTTATTTATTTATTTATTTATTTATTTATGATAGACATAGAGAAAGAGAGAGAGAAAGGGAGAGACAGGCAGAGGGAGAAGCAGGCTCCATGCCGGGAGCCCGATGTGGGACTTGATCCCGGGACTCCAGGATCGCGCCCTGGGCCAAAGGCAGGCACTAAACTGCTGAGCCACCCAGGGATCCCCGCCATTTTTTTTTTAAATTAGAGTTTAAACTCAGGTTTCCAGTAAACTTAGATGGATCATAATGCCATCGCAAATATTTTAATACAGTTCATTCATGCAAGCAAAGAAGTATCCCTGGTCATCCTTTAATTGCACATTCAGACAAAAGTATATAAACTAAACTCAAATTGAGGAACTTTGTGTCAAATAAAGTTTTGCTTGTAAATGCTATGTATCATCCCCAAAGCAGCAGGTCCACACGGCTGTAAGGGTGGCTTTCTTGGCCATGGAAACGTGGTAATTGGGTGCCAATCCCAAGTATGAACAATGTGAACATATGAAGCATAGGTTCTAGTTGTATTTTCCAGCAATTGCTATAGGAAATTAATTCTAATTTCTCTATTTACATTCTTTAGGATTCTATGAGATGAAATTGGTCAAGAATCTTCATTTCCATTGTTCTTCTCTCTGCCCTGGAGAGTGAAGAAGAGAAGAAACAAACAATATTGCTTTGCATTAAAGTAAAAGAAAAAATATATTAGGTGAAGAAAAAGAAGGAAGTTCATATCAAAGGTACAATTTAAAATTTTTTTAAGGGATGCCAGATGGCTCAGTGGTTGAGCACCTGCCTTTAGCTCAGGGCATGACCCCGGAGTCCCAGGATGAGTCCCACATTGAGCTCCCCACAGGGAGTCTGTTCTCCCTCTGCCTGTGTCTCTGTCTCTCTCTGTGTCTCCCATGAATAAATAAATAAACTCTTCAAAAAAACTTTTTAAAGATATGGCATCTCTGAGCTAAAAATGAAAACAAAAATTTCTAATACATAAAATTATAAGCAGTTTTGAATGGAAAAAGAAATTTTTGTATTTGATATAATGAAAGTGGCTATAAGAGGATACTTAAACTTTAAAGTTACTATTTAATATAAACACTAATAAGATATGATGGTGGATTTTTTTTTTCATATAAACTTGACTGGGTCATGTGGTGCCCAGGTATTTGGTTGTATATTAATCTGGGTGTGCCTGAGAGTTTTCTGGATGAGATTAACATTTAAATT
Organism: Vulpes vulpes; assembly: GCF_048418805.1. Taxonomy (NCBI): domain Eukaryota; kingdom Metazoa; phylum Chordata; class Mammalia; order Carnivora; family Canidae; genus Vulpes; species Vulpes vulpes. The sequence goes on from NC_132784.1 coordinate 114,535,491, forward strand.
AATAGACTGAGAAAAGCAGATTGCACTCCCCTATGTGGGTGGGTCTCATCCAACTGGATGAAGGTCTGAGTAGACCAAAAAGGCTGAGTAGGAGAGATTTCTCTCTCTCAGCCTGTGTTGGAGGTAGGACATTAGCTTTCAATTTCCAATCTGCCAGCTAAAGATCTTGGGGCTTGTCAGCTTCCATATTTACTTGACCCAAATCCTTATAATATCTATCATCTATCTATCTATCTATCTATCTATCTATCTATCATCATCATCCTCGTCATCTATTTATCATTTATCTACCTGACACATCTGTACGATCTACCTATATAAGATATATAGATATTCTATTGGTTCAGGTTATATTATAAAAAGGAGACTGTTATGTTAGCACTTTGGTTTCCAAATGAAAGAAGTATGGTGCTATTCACCATAAGAAAAGGGAATTGGTTAGCTTAAACAGTTCTGGACAAATCTGATCAGATGTGCTCAATTCAGGAATTTGAATTACATCATTATGCTGAGTCCTGACTCAGAGATCAACCTCTGAGAAGTGTCTTCATCCATAATTTATTTCTCTCTAACAAGCCTCACAATGTTTTGTATAGTTATGATTATTTTTTTCCTCTACATATTTGTTTTCCAACTCCATGGGGTATCTCTCTTCCCATTTTGCTAAATGTATAAGCCCCATCTCTAGGATATTGGCTGATACATAACAAATATTCAATAATTCTTTGTTGAGTAAATGAATGTTTAACGAATAAATATTTTCCTCTTTCTCTCTTTTACTTGACTTAGCTTCACTCTTTGTGCTAGATTTCTTTCTCCACAAGCTGGCTTTATTCAAACAACAGGATAAAAATGGAGATTAAAGTCTTAAACCTCCATTCTTAGTGATGCAGTTAAAAAGGCTGAGAGTCAGTCTACACAGCTATATATGGAATCTAATCAAGATTCCTCCTAGATAGAATAGAAGGTGGAACACTGTGCAGTTGACTTCACAGGACTTTTTACTCAACCCTGTACCAAGGGTGGAGGGGGTAGGATTTGTATCTCAACTGAAACATTTGTAATGTTTTCTAGCTAAATTATGTCTTATTGCACTGCTGAAAATGGAAAAAAAATCCAACTTAAATTGGATTCAGTACATACAAAAGAAGAGGAATCCATCATCCCTGAATCTGAGCATACAGCAGCATATCAAGATATTAGCTGCAGACAAACTGTGAGTCATAGATGGTGATGTCATCCGACCATGATGTCATCAGGCCATGGTGTTGTGGGACCAATATCAGCAGATCATAAGGTCATTAGACCACAATATCATCAGATCTCAGTCTGTTTTCCTAGCTCTCCTCTCTTCTCTCTCAGTTTCACCCTCTACATGGGGTTTTCTTCATAGCACTGAAAATGGGAAACAAAACTGAGGTCATCTTTCTTTTATACTGCCTGTATAGAGAAACAAAATAGTAAGAATGTGAGTATATTGTAGGAATTAGACTCAGTTTCTGCTCCCAGAAACTGAATTATTGAGAGAAATCGGTAAAAATATGACAGCTACAGATTTCAGCTATTATCTTTTTCTTAAAAGATTTTATTTAGTTATTTGAGAGAGAGAGAGAGAGAGAGCACAAGCAGGGAAGCAGTAGATGGAGAGGGAGAAGAAGACTCCCCACTGAGCAGGGAGCCTGACATGGGGCTCAATCCCAGGACTCTGAGATCAGGACCTAAGGCAAAGCAGCCACTCAACTAATGGAGGCACCCAGGTGCCCTAAGTCCTGTGTTGTTTAATTGATAATTCCAGTAACAGGCTCTTGACCCTTTCAAACTTTCCAATAATTTATAGTTTCTTAAATTAAATTTTCTTTTAAAAATAGTCCTGTAATTTCCTGTTTCCAGCATTAATTTCCAACTTAATCAATGATTAAGTAGTAATTACAGGGCATTATTACATAAAAATATTCTATTTAAATAATGGGGTTAAAGCTTCCATAAAAGTAAAGGCAAGTATAAACCCTGCTTCTTTTTTTGGAGGTGGGGGGGCTACAGAAATTCTGCTTTGCATGTCACTGAGTAAGTCCCTAATAGATCAACCTTCCTGAAGATAACTACTACAAAATCTGGAAAAAAAAAAACACAAAGGGCAACTATTTGAAGGCACTAAAGATAGGATGACAGCAGGCAGATCTAGAGTATACTCAACACCTGGAAGAACTTAAGTACACAGGATAAGCTTCTCTTTGATATAGCTTTCACTTTTAATTAAGGCCACAGTCAGCATTGTTTGTAAAACAAGTAAAACTCAAAAAGGAACCAACAGGTTTGCTGGCACAAAGAACTAGGAGACAGAGTTTGGGGCAACCAGAATGCTTCCAGGTGAGGATAGAATCCTGGAAATGGGAAAGTGAAACAGAGAGAGATTCATTCTACATATATATTCTGCCCAGCCCAAGTGTCTGCTGATCCTTGAAGCACATCTGTGTGGGAAAGACTCAAAGCAGCCAAGAATATGAAACATTTAAACAGACATTTGAACCACCACCCAAGGGAACACATTTTCAGTTTTAGTCTAACCTAGTTACTTGCCTACTAAAACTGAAAACAGCAACTATTGTCAAATTATTATAACAGAGTCTCTACAACATAAATTCACCAAGTCACACTTTAAATCAAAAATTATTTTGCATGAACAGAACCAGAAAAATATCATCATTTTTAGGAAAGAAGGCAGTCAATATAGACCTAATGAGATGTAACTTGATGTTGAAATTAGTAGGCCAAGGCTTTAAAATATCTATAACTGTGTCCATTGATGTAAAGTAAAATGTGCTTGCAATGCATGAACATATAACAAGTCTCAGAGGAGAAATAGAAACTACAGAAAAAGAACTTAAAAAAACCCTGAAAATATACTATCTGAAAAAAAAAAAAAGAACCACAAAACACCAATGGATGAGATTGGCATCAGAATGAAGGTAATAAAGGAAAGAAGCAATGAATGTGAAGATAGAGCAATAGAAATGATTTAGTGTAAACAAATGAGAAAATGATAAAAAGAGACAAACAGAACCTCTATAATATGGAGAATCATACTGGTCAGTTTGATACGTGTGTAATTGGAGCTCTAGATAGGAATGAGCTAGAGAATAAGGCAGAATAATTATTTGAAAGAGTAATGGCCAGAAATTTCACAAATGTTCTTGAAGACATGAATTTACAGATTCAAGAATCCCAACAAATCTCAAGCAGGGTAAATATGAAGAAATCCTTACCACAGCACATCAGGTCCAAACTGTAAAAAATAATAAAACAAAACATTATGTGAAAACTGTCAGTGGTATTTGAATAGGAATTGCACTGAATATGTAGACTGCTCTGCATAGCATGGACATTTTAAAAACATTTGTTTTTCTAATCCATGAGCATGGAATATTTGTTTTTCCATTTCTTTGCATCTTCCCCAATTTCTTTCATGAATGTTCTGTAATTTTCAGACTATAGATTCTGTGTCTCTTTGATTAGGTTTATTTCTAGGTTTCTTATGGTTTTTGGCGCAGTTGTAGATGGGATTGATTCCTTAATTTCTCTTTCTTCTGCCTCATTGTTAGTGTATAGAAATGCAATTGATTTCTGTGCATTGATTTTATATCCTATCATGTTGCTGAATTCCCACATAAGATCTGGCAGTATTTGGGGGAAGTCTTTTGAGTTTTCCTCATACGGTATGATGTCATCTGTGAAAAGTAGAGTTTGACTTCTTCTTTGTCAAGTTTTTTTTTAAGATTTTATTTATTTATTCATGAGAGAGAGAGAGAGAGAGAGAGAGAGAGAGAGAGGCAGAGTGAGAAGCAGGCTCCACACAGGGAGCCTAACATGGGACTTGATCCCTGGTTCCCAGGATCACACCCCAGGCTGAAGGCAGTTCTAAACTGTTGAGCCACCCAGGCTGCCCCTTCTTTGTCAATTTGGATGCCTTTCATTTCTCTTAGTTGTATGTTGCTAGAACCCTCTTACACTGTGGGTAGGAATGCAGGCTTGTGCAGCCACTCTGGAAAACAGTATAGAGGTTCCTCAAGAAGTTAAAAATAGAGCTACTGTATGACCCAGCAACTGCACTAGTAGGTATTTACTCCAAAGATACAAGTGTAGTGATCTGAAGGGCATCCACTTCCCAATGTTTATAGCAGCAATGTCCACAACAGCCAAATTGTGGAAAGAGCCAAGATGTCCATCAACAGATGAATGGATAAAGAAGATGTGGTCTGTGTATATACAATGGAATGTTAATCAGCCATTAAAAAAAGATGAAATGCTATCATTTACAATGATATGGATAGAACTGGAGAGTATTATACTGAGCGAAAAAACTCAATCAGAGAAAGATGATTATCAGATAGTTTCACTCATATGTGGAATATAAGAAATAGCACATAGGATTATAGGGGAAGGGAGGGAAACTGAATGGGAAGAAATCAGAGGAGGAGACATATCATGAAAGACTCCTGACTCTAGGAAACAAACTGAGGGTTACTGGAGGAGAGGTGGGTGGGGCAATGGGTTAACGGGGGGATAGGCATTAAGGAGGACATGGGATATGATGAGCCATGGGTGTCACATGCAACTGATAAATTCCTGAATTCTACATCTGAAATTAATGATGTACTATATGTTGGCTAAATGAATTTTTAAAAAAATCTTGAAAGCAGACCAAAAAAAAAAAAATAGGACCAGAAAACAAAACACAAACCTAAAAATGTTAAAAGGAAAAAAAATTAATAAAACTACCAATTTGGGATTCTATTTCCACTCAAAATTCTCTTTAGGATTGAAGGTAAAGATCATTATGTTTGGGGAAGGCTGGCGCAGGAGCAGGGTCTTCACCTCACCTGGCCCCCAACTCACCTGGATGACTTTCACACCATCCTGAGCACCTGCAAATCTGACCCGAGATTTAAAGAGAGAACAGCCAGATGCTACAGAGAGAAGGGTTTTCACTTCTAACAAGGTAGGAAGATGGAGGGATCCCTGGGTGGCGCAGCGGTTTGGCGCCTGCCTTTGGCCCAGGGCGCGATCCTGGAGACTCGGGATTGAATCCCACATCAGGCTCCCGGTGCATGGAGCCTGCTTCTCCCTCTGCCTATGTCTCTGCCTCTCTCTCTCTCTCACTGTGTGCCTATCATAAATAAATAAAAAAATTAAAAAAAAAAGGTAGGAAGATGGAAAAAAATATTCAAAAGAATGAAGTGGAGGAGGGACCATGAGGAGCCGGGCCAAGGGGGCGGGGTCTCGGGGACAGGAGAGTCCCCCGCTGGAGAGGCGGGAACTTTAACTCTGCGCTGGATTCTTCCGGGAGGGAAAGGTGCTCATCAGGGAACTCGGGCGGGACCGCAGGGGGGCGGGATCACCTTCAGTCCCCGGGGTCCCTGCTAGAGGAGGGTGCCCGGAGGGAGGGCACACCTGGGGGGCCTCGGGGGGAAGCTGGGAGGGTGGTCCGGAGGAGGGGACTGTGCCCTGCTGCCTTCGGGAGCATGATTCCAGCAGCACAGGCCCCAGATCCCAGTGTGCCGGGGGACACAGACCAGGATCCTGCGCTCCCCCAGGTGGGGCAGAGACAGGGAGGGCACAGGACGGGGGGACCCTCCTGCCCCCGGGTGTCCCCAGGGGATGGGGGAGGGCCCAGGACAGTGAGGATGCTCCTGCCCCAGGGTGCCCCCCAGTTGTGCAGGTCAGCGTCCCCCGCCGCCCCGGGAGCATCCAGGCTAGTGCGGACTAGGAGCTGCAGGAGTTACTGCGGGACCTGACTCCAGGGCTGTAGAGCTGGCCGCCGCCAGGGTGGTTGTTCCTCCTGGTGTCACCCTGTGCCTGGGAGGGGGCGGCCCTGGGGAACAGAGGTCTCCCGGGGTACACAGCTCCCACTGAGCCCGGCACCTGGCAGGGGGCGGGGCAGCTCACCCAGGTGCACGCACCTGAGAATGAGACAACAGCCCCTCCCCCAGAAGACCAGCTGGAAGGACAGAGGAAGAGCAAGTTCCTGACCAAACAGCCCTGGGAAGCTCCAGGGGAAGTCGAGGGATTTACAGTATATAGAACCAGAGGCCCCTCTGACTTTTTCCCCTTTTTCCAGTACAACTCGTTTTTATATCAGACTATAAATTTCCAATTTTTTCTCTTTTCCCACCTTAACTACAATATTTTACCACCTCTTCATTTTTAAGTTTCTTCCTTTTTGACTTTCATATTTCTACAATTACAGATCCTAGATATATTTTCCACTTCTAGATTCCCTTCAACATACTCAATTCAATTTTGGGAGATATACAAGACATGCTTTTTTGTTTTGTGTTTTTTGTTCTCTCTGCCTCATTTTATTTTCCAATGGCAGAAAGTAATACCTTCTAAAACATGAACAGCATGCACCCAGAACCCTTCAAAAGAAGAAGTTTGGAAGAAACTCAAACATGTGGAGGTTAAAGAACATCCTACTAAAAGATGAATGGGTCAACCAGGAAATTAGAGAAGAATTAAAAAGATTCATGGAAACTAATGAAAATGAAGGAACAACCACTCATAATCTTTGGGATACAGCAAAATCAGTCCTAAGAGGGAAATACATCGCAATACAAGCCTCCCTCAAAAAATTGGAAAAAAACCAAATACACAAGCTAACCTCACAACTAAAGGAAGTGGAGAAAGAACACCAAATAAAAACTACACCAAACAAACAAACAAAAGAGTTAATAAAGATTCAAGCACAACTCAATGAAATAGAAACCAGAAGAACTATGGAACACATCAACAAAACCAGGAGTTGGTTCTTTGAAAGAATTAATAAGACAGATAAATAATTAGCCAGCCTTATTAAAAAGAAAAAACTCAAATTAATAAAATCATGAATGAAAAAAGAGATATCACAACCAATACCAAGGAAATACAAATGATTTTTAAAAAGTATTATAAGCAGCTATAGGCAATAAATTAGGCAATCTAGAAGAAACAGATGCATTTTTGGAAAACCACAAATTACCAAAACTGGAACAGGCAGAAATAGAAAACCTGAACAGGTGAATAACCAGCGAGGAAATTGAAGCAGGCATCAAACATCTTCCAAGACACAAAAGTCCAGGGCCAGGTGGCTTCCCAGGGGAATTCTATCAAACATTTAAAGAAATAATACCTATTCTACTAAAGCTGTTCTGAAAGATAGAAAGGGATGGAATACTTCCAAACTTGTTTTATGAGGCCAGCATCACCTTGATTCCAAAACCAGACAAAGACCCCACCAAAAAGGAGAATATATACCAATATCCCTGATGAACACAGATGCAAAAATTCTGAACAAGGTACTAGCCAATAGGACCCAACAATACATTAAGAAGATTATTCACCATGACCAAGTGGGATTTATCCCCGGGATACACAGCTGGTTCAACACTCATAGAGCAATCAATGTGATTGATCATATCAACATGAGAAAAAAGAAGAACCATGTGATCCTTTCAATAGATGCAGAGAAAGCATTTGACAAAATACAGCATCCATTCCTGATCAAAACTCTTCGGAGTGTAGGGATAGAGGGAACATTCCTCAGCATCTTAAAGGGCTATTATCCAAGATCTTTAAAGAACTTATTCAACTCAACAGAAAAGAAACAAACAATCCAATCATGAAATGGGCAAAAGACATGAACAGACATTTCACAGAGGAACACATAGACATGGCCAACAAGCACATGAGAAAATGCTCCGCATCACTTGCCCTCAGGGAAATAGAGATCAAAACCACAATGATATCCCACCTCACCCCAGTGAGAATGGGGAAACTTAACAAGACAGGAAACAACAAATGTTGGGAGGATGTGGAGAAAGGGGAACCCTCTTGCACTGTTGGTGGGAATGTGAACTGGTGCAGCCACTCTGGAAAACTGTGTGGAGGTTCCTCAAAGAGTTAAAAATAGATCTGCCCTACGACCCAGCAATTGCACTGCTGGGGATTTACCCCAAAGATATAGATGCAGTGAAACACCGGGACACCTGCACCCCGATGTTTATAGCAGCAATGTCCACAATAGCCAAATGTAGAAAGAGCCTCAATGTCCAGCAAAAGTGAATGGATAAAGAAGCCGTGGTCTATGTATACAATGGGATATTCCTCAGCCATTAGAAACTACGCATACCCACCATTTGCTTCAACATGGATAGAACTAGAGGGTATTATGCTGAGTGAAGTAAGTCAATTAGAGATGGACAATAATCATATGGTTTCACTCATACGGGGAATATAAGAAATAGTGAAAGGGACTATGAGGGAAAGGAGGGGAACTGAGTGGGGAAAAATTAGAGAGGGAGACAAACCATGGGAGACTCCTAACTCTGAGAAATGAACAAGGGGTAGTGGTAAGGGAGTGGGCAGGGGGATGGGGTGATGGGCACTGAAGGGGGAACTTAACAGGATGAGCACTGGGTGTTACACTATATGTTGGCAAATCGAACTCCAATAAAAAATATGCCAAAAAATGATTGAAGGTAAAGTAAAGACATGTTTACATAATAGGAAACTAAGAAAATTTGTCTCAAAAGACTTGGACTACCTTAAATACTGGAAGAAGGTTTTTGAAAGAAAGGAAAATTATATTAGACAGTCAAGTAGTTCGGTGTCAGAAAGTACATATTTTCATTTTCTTTCATAATAGGGCTTCTTGAGTAAATAAACCTGCAACCTACCTTGAAGGACAAGTCTTGAAACATAAAATATGCTAAATAATTAGTGGCAGGTCAACCTTAGAAGTATGCATTTCTGTTCAAAGGGAATGAAACCTAGAACCTTGGAACCAGGTATTCATCTTCCAAGAATTGCAAATTGCAAGGGAGCTCATGTCACTTTCCCTCTCTCAGGAGGAGAGGGTAATAACTATTTCACTCCTATATAAGCTCCCAGATTCCTAATTTCAGGGTTGTTGATGTGTGTGAACTTCCCTGTGTATATGGTGACATCTGGCTGTCATCACACAATCCAGAAGGATTAGGTCAATAGGAACTTAGTCATTGCTCTAAGTAATCTATCCATTCTCTGAGAACCTCATGTTTACTTTCAGAACATGAACAAATATAGATATTTAAAAAGCTATCATGGGCAGCCCCATTGGCTCAACGGTTTAGTGCCGCCTTCAGCCCAGGGTGTGATCCTGGAGACCTGGGATCCAGTTCCACGTCGGGCTCCCTGCATGGAGCCTGCTTCTCCCTCTGCCTGTGTTTCTGCCTCTCTCTCTCTGTGTCTGTCATGAAAAATAAATAAAATATCCTTAAAAAAAACTAAAGAAAAACTTTCATGAAGAAGAAATGAACATTAAAATTATAAATATTTGAGTAAACATAAAAGATAATTTTGGGGTGGGCATTGGGTGGCTCAGTTGGTTAAGCATCTGCCTTCAGTTCAGGTCATGATCTCAGGGTCTTGGTATCAAGCCCTGTATTGGCTTCTCTCTGTCCTGCTCCCCTTGCTTGTGCTCTCTCTGTCAAATAAATAAAATCTAAAAAAAAAAAAAGATAATTTTTTTTCTTCTTTAGAACACTTACGAATAAATCAAAAAATACTACATTTTCCTATGGGTTTTTATTCCTTTTTTTTTTTTTTTTGAGAGAGAGAGAGAGAGATAGAGGAGAGAAGACAGGCAAAGAGAGGGAGAGAGAGAGAGAGAGAATCTCATGCAGACTTCACCCCCAGTGCAGAGCCTGACACAGCTCCATCTCAGGACCCTGAGATCATGAACTGAGCTAAAACCAAGAGTTGGATGTTTAACCAACTGAGCCATCCTGGCACCCCTTTTATTATTTTTATTTTTATATTTTACTTTATTTTATTTTATTTTATTTTATTTTATTTTATGGGAGAGGAAAAGAGGAGGGCCTATGGGTTTTTAATATACAGAAATGCCATGTACTTTAGCATAAAGGATAAAGTGGGATAGATGGATCTACGTAATTCCAAAGCTTCTACATTTCAGGTATAGTCACAACATTAACCCTAATTAGACTGCAGTTATGGATGGAATCATGCTTCAGCTCTAAACCTTTCTGTTCTTGTTGTGATGCTGGAACACTTCTCTCTTGCCAGCTGACATGATGGTAAGCTTTGTCAATAGAAGATGCTGAGGGTACAGCAGAGCTAGACGGGGACCCTGTCCCTGGTTCTGGTGTACTTTCCTCCATCTGGGGGCTGGCAGTGCAAGGGACACCCAGTGATGCTCCCTCCTGCCATTTCAGTTGCACTGTCCCCACTGGCAGTTCTCCCAGAAATTTTCATACTGATGCACTTCTCACGGAGGCTTTTCCAGTGCCTCAGAGGGTGGCTCCCCAGCACTTTCTGAGGTGTATCCCCTCCCCTGGATAGCTTCCCTGAGAAACCTAGAGGGTGGAATCCAGAGGGAATTGCACTAATTCTAAAGCTACCTCTAAAAAGATAGTTTGCAATTAGTATAAACATGGACAAATATATCAAAGTAGGGTGTCCAGAAATTGATCCACATTTGTATGGGCAATTAATTTTCTACAAGGCTGCCAAGAAATTCAGTTCAATAATCTTTCCAACAATGATGCATTTGGGTGGAAAAAAATCTCACTCTCTTCTCTCACCATATAAAAATTTACCTGGAAATGAATCATTACCCTGCCTGGAAAGCTGATATTATAAAACTTCTTAAAAATCACATTGGATAAAGTCTTAGTGAGCTTGGGTTTTTCAAATATTTCTTAAATATGACTCAAAATGTATGAGCTATAAAACTCAAAATCAATAAATTAGACTATTGAAATGAAAGAAAACTGTTCTTCAAAGACAGTGGTAGAAAATTAAAAATAAATCACAACATGGTGGAAATATTTTGATAATATATATGTGATCCCAAAAAAGGTATGTAGAAAATAGAAAGAACTCCTGCAATCTAATAAGAGGACAAATAATCCAATCCCAAAACTGAAAATCCAGATACATTTCAATTGAGAAATGAATAAAAGATGTTGGAAATACTCAGCTAAAGAAAACACAGAAATAGCTGATGGGCATGCACAAAGATATTTAGTACTTTTAGTCATGAAGGAAATTCCACTTCAGCCACAGTCAGATCTCATTATACATCTACATGATGGATGAATTTAAGACTGATAGGTTGTGTTGAGTATGACAGGCAACTGGTAACTCTCAGGCATTGCTGTGGAGAGGGTGAGATGGCAAACTGCTTTGCCTAATTGTCAGGCATATTTTTAGAAAGTTAGCATATATTTACTACGTGGCTCCTCAATTCCACACCTAGATTCACTTAAAATAATGAAAAAACTCCATGCATCATGGAAATATGTGCATGCAAATGTTTGTGCAGCTCTGTACCTGAGAGCTGAAAACTGAGAAAGAGCTGCATATCCATCATCAGGTGCCTACATAGACACACTGCAATGTATTTGTACAATAGGACAAAAAAATAATAAACTCCAAAGTCACACATAGCATGGATAAATTTCAAAAATATGCTTAATGAAAGCGGCCAAAAAGCAAAAAACTGGATACTATGTGGTTCTATTGGTATGAGATTCTTGTATTGTCAAATGTAGTGGTGATCTAGGGCACTGCTTGGGAGGGGACCTGCAGGACAATTTTGGGATGATGGAAATGTTTTATATTGATCATGGTGATGAGTACATGGGTATATGTATATGTCAAAACACAGAAAGCCCTACACTTAAAGTGGGTGTCTCTTATTATATATAAACTATGTCTTGATATCTTTGGCCAAGACATGGCACATAAATAAACCTGACACCACATACAAAAGCTAATGCTGGCAAGTTGCTAGAAGCAAATGTGAGAGGTCTCCTTCACTTTGGTTTAGGAAAGTGTTTCTGAGACAAGACCCAAGAAACACTAAACATAAAAGAATAAATTTATAAGTAAATTTAATCAAAATTTAAAAATTCATTCTCATTAAAAACACTATTGAGAAAACAGAAATGCAGGCTACAGACTTGAGGAGAATAGGGGAATATTCACAATGCATGTATCTTACAAAAAACTTTAATCCAGTATTTATAAATAAGTCCTAGAATTCATTAATTAAAAAGCCATCTTATTAAAATAGGTAGAAGACTAGAACAATTTACTAAAAAGATATATGAATAGCCAATAAGAAAATGAAAAAAATTTCAACACAAGTAGATATCAGGTTAATACAAAATAAAACTAAATGAGGTGCTACGTACCCCAATGGAATGACTAATATATTTAGAAAACAAATACAAAACAAAACACCTGGCAGTACCAAAAGTTGGAAAGCATATGAAGAAACTGATGGGAGAATCATCTAGCATGCCTGCTTTGAAAACCACTGGGCGGCATCTTATGGATTTAAATATGTATTTACCCAGATAGAAGAGAGAGGAATAAAAGCAAATGTCCACAAAAGACCTTTAGGAAAAAATGTTCATGGCAGGTTTTTTCATAACAGCCAGTAATAGTCAAGAACCCCAAAACCCAAATCTCTATTAACATATAAATGGATAAGTATATTTTTGCATATTCATACAAGAGAATCCTATGCCGTAATGAAAGAACAGAACACCCTGAGTTTTTTTTAAACAATAAAAAAGAAAGAAATCCTGCCATTTGTAACAGCATGGAAGGAAGTTGAAAAAATGTCCTAAATAAAATAAGTCAGACAAGATAAATACTGTAAGACCTCACTTATATGTGGAGTCTCAACAAGCTGAACTCATAGACACAGAGAGTAGAACGGGGGCTGTCAGGGGAGGAGGGCGGGGAAGATGGGAGATATGGGTCAAAAGGCACACACTTGCAGCTATGAGATGAATATGTTCTGGAATCTAAGGTAGCACTTGATGACCATAGCTAATAACACTGTCATACCATAAACTTGAACATCGCTGAGAATGTAGATTGTAAATGTTCTTACTACACACACAGAAAAGGGAATTTGTGAAGAGATGGAGATGTTAGCTGACCTGACTGTGGTGATCACGTCACAATATACATGTGTATCATTGTTACATCACACACCGTCACCTTACACAATGCTATATGCCAGTATATCTCAATAAAGCCAGAAAAAAAAGAGAAATCCATGCTGTGTTGTCTCAAGGCAGGAAGCCAGCTGGAAAGTGGCATGTAATAATATTTAGAGTGATACAACGGCTTTATTTCTTGATTGCTGTGGTGGGTAAGTAAGTGAATATATTTGCAAAAACTCATAAATAACTTGCACTTAAAATATTTGAATTTTTTAATGTAAATCATTCCTCAATTTAAAATCAAGTTAAGGGAAAAGTGAATGCAAAGGGGAAGGTAATATCCCCATGGGCACATTTTTAAGAATTGAATCAACAAAATATACTCAAGAAGCTCAACATATGGGATTAAAATATGTGAAAGAGGAAGCAGAGGAAAAGACTAACTTTCTTCTGATAGTCCTAGCATCGTGAGAACAAGAATAAAAAATAACTGCCTGTGGTAAGAAGCTAAAGATCAGTTGATCAACCTGAGAATATCATCCCAAAGAAGGAAAGCTTAGGGTCTCTGTTAACAGTTGGATAATTTCCGGCGGTAGCACAACAGGGGCTCCAGTGACAAGGCTAGAGGTGTAAAGGTGGCCCTACCATCCCTCTGGGAGTGCAGGACAACCAGTCTCACACAGATGAGCTCGAAGGTCATGAAGATCGCTCACAAAGTTATTACAGTGGAAAACCCAGCAGAACAACACCCTTGTGGGAGTCAGCAGAGTGCCCGTGCAGTGACAACGTGGATGCAGATTCTCCTGCACATAAAGGCTTACTGCCCCAATGGGGGCCATGCTATGGGTGCGGAGGCTTTAGCTGTCTGCCTGTCCAGGTATTTCATTAGCAGCATGGACACTTTGCCCTAAGTAACAACCTCTCCCACACCAACCCATACAGAACACTGACTGATGCGCATTCATGAAGTTCTGGTCATCTTTGCCCAACCCAGGCCCCTCTGAATTGTTATTGTGCTACAGCACCCACCTCCAGGGCACTGACGCTGCCCCTGGGAGTCCCTTCAGCATGACCTCCTTCTATGCCCAAGTCCACCACCCCACAGGTGTGAATCCCTTGCATTTATTATAAACTCTCTGAGTGTGCTTCCTGGGGAACTCACCTTACAAAACCTTGTAAAATTTATCCATGATACAGATGGAAACTCCTACCCAATATTTCAGAATACGCTGAAAGGAACAAAAGAAGCAATAGAATGTGCGAAGTACTAGCAAAGATCAGAATTTATAAGAATTCACTTATGAATGATTAGAGGAAGAGAAGTCTTGGAAAGCAAAGCGAGAGTTCAGGAAGCAACTACAAATGAATGAAAATCCACTTCACACACCAAGTGTAAACTTGGGAGAATATACACCTGAATAAATGTCATGGACAGGAAAAGTAGACACGAAAGAGGGAGAAATAGAGAAAGGATGAAAATAACTCTGGAGAATACACCCTCTTATAAAGTCTGAAGCCAGCCAAGCAGCGAGGCCTGACGTGTGAAGCCACAAGAGTTCTGTCTGTTGGACGAGACACAGAGTGTGAAGTGTTGGGGATATTCCACATTTGACCTCTTCATGGTCACTCTGTGAACATTCATTCATTGAATATTCATTCATTGCTGTGCCAATCATGATTTGTTTTTTGTTTTTTATATATAAATTTATTTTTTTATTGGCATTCAAATTGCCAACATATAGAATAACACCCAGTGCTCATCCCATCAAGTGCCCCCCTCAGTGCCCGTCACCCAGTCATCCCCACCCCCACCCACCTCCCCTTCCACCCCCCTAGTTGTTTCCCAGAGTTAAGAGTCTCTCATGTTCTGTCTCCCTTTCTGATATTTCCCACTCATTTTTTCTCCTTTCCCCTTTATTCCCTTTCACTATTTTCTATATTCCCCAAATGAATGAGACCATATAATGTTTGTCCTTCTCCGATTGACTTATTTCACTCAGCATAATACCCTCCAGTTCCATCCACGTCGAAGCAAATGGTGGGTATTTGTCATTTCTAATGGCTGAGTAATATTCCATTGTATACATAAACCACATCTTCTTTACCCATTCATCTTTCGATGGACGCTGAGGCTCCTTCCACAGTTTGGCTATTGTGGACATTGCTGCTGTGAACATCGGGGTGCACGTGTCCTGGTGTTTCACTGCATCTGTATCTTTGGGGTAAATCCCCAGCAGTGCAATTGCTGGGTCGTAGGGCAGGTCTATTTTTAACTCTGAGGAACCTCCACAGTTTTTCAGAGTGGCTGCACCAGTTCACATCCCCACCAACAGTGCAGGAGGGTTCCCTTTTCTCCACATCCTCTCCAACCTTTGTGGTTTCCTGCCTTGTTAATTTTCCCCATTCTCACTGGTGTGAGGTAGTATCTCATTGTGGTTTTGATTTGTATTTCCTTGATGGCAAGATTTATCCCCGGGATGGAAGGCTGGTTCAACACTCGTAAAACAATCAATGTGATACATCATATCAGCAAGAGAAAAACCAAGAACCATATGATACTCTCATTAGATGCAGAGAAAGCATTTGACAAAATACAGCATCCATTCCTGATCAAAACTCTTCAGAGTGTAGGTATAGAGGGAACATTCCTCAACATCTTAAAAGCCATCTACGAAAAGTCCACAGCGAATATCATTCTCAATGGGGAAGCACTGGGAGCCTTTCCCCTAAGATCAGGAACAAGACAGGGTTGTCCACTCTCACCACTGCTATTCAACATAGTACTGGAAGTCCTAGCCTCAGCAAGCAGACAACAAAAAGAAATAAAAGGCATTCAAATTGGCAAAGAAGAAGTCAAACTCTCCGTCTTCACCGATGACATGATACTCTACATAGAAAACCCAAAAGACTCCACCCCAAGATAGCTGGAACTCATACAGCAATTCGGCAGTGTGGCAGGATACAAAATCAATGCCCAGAAGTCAGTGGCATTTCTATACACTAACAATGAGACTGAAGAAAGAGAAATTAAGGATCCCATTTACAATCCCATTTACAATTGCACCCAAAAGCATAAGATACCTAGGAATAAACCTAACCAAAGAGGTATAGGGTCTATACCCTAAAAACTACAGAACACTTCTGAAAGAAATTGAGGAAGACACAAAGAGAGGGAAAAATATTCCATGCTCATGGATTGGAAGAATTAATATTGTGAAAATGTCAATGTTACCCAGGGCAATTTACATGTTTAATGCAATCCCTATCAAAATACCATGGACTTTCTTCATAGAATTGGAACAAATTATTTTAAGATTTGTGCGGAATCAGAAAAGACCCCGAATAGCCAGGAGAATATTGAAAAAGAAAACCATAGCTGGGGGCACCACAATGCCAGATTTCCGGTTGTACTACAAAGCTGTGCTGATCAAGACAGTGTGGTTCTTTGTACAAAAACAGACACATAGATCAATGGAACAGAATAGAGAACCCAGAAGTGGACCCTCAACTTTATGGTCAACTAATATTCGACAAAAGAGGAAAGACTATCCATTGGAAGAAAGACAGTCTCTTCAATAAATGGTGCGGGGATAATTGGACAGCCACATTAAGAAGAATGAAACTGGACCACTCTCTTGCACCATACACAAAGATAAACTCAAAATGGATGAAAGATCTAAATGTGAGACAGGATTCCATCAAAATCCTAGAGGAGAACACAGGCAACACCCTCTTTGAACTTGGCCACAGTAACTTCTTGCAAGATACATCTATGAAGGCAAGAGAAACAAAAGCAAAAATGAACTATTGGGATTTAATCAAGATAAAAAGCTCCTGCACAGCAAAAGAAATAGTCAACAAAACTACAAGACAACCTACAGAATGGAGAAGATATTTGCAAATGTCGTATCAGATAAAGGGCTAGTTTCCAAGATCTATAAAGAACTTATTAAACTCAACACCAAAGAAACAAACAATCCAATCATGAAATGGGCAAAAGACATGAACAGAAATCTCACAGAGGAAGACATAGACATGGCCAACAAGCACATGAGAAAATGCTCCGCATCACTTACCAATCATGATTTGTACACTTTTCTGTCTGTTAGTTTTGATTCCAAAATGTGAACGCGACATACTGTTCTTTAATGAGCATAATATGTTTTATATGAAGGTATTAATTATAATATTTTCTGTCCTATGCATTTTTATATTTTCCCTGAAAAAAAATTTTGCCCTTTCTATATTTTCCCTGAAAACATTTTGCCCTCGTGTCTTGACCTCTGTGTTTTCACATTCAAGCCTTCTTCAAATGTCTGGCAAGCCTTGGATGTTCAAATATATTCTGGACTGTGGCACTGAAAAGCTTGCTAGAAGCTCTATGTGTGTGTGTGCATCTCAGACAGGCAGGCTCCCTGTAAGAGTAAAGTCAGGGAGAGCAGCGTCACTCATTTTGTTGAGGTGACCCCTAAATCCCCGTCACCACTGGCAGAAAGAGATTGTCTTGTTTCCTAAAGAACTTGTTAAGGAGGGGCTGTCACTTCTGGGAGACAAGGTGGGGAGAGCCCCGTGACCCTCCTTGCTGGGGGCACACTCACGCTCACACTCATTCCCGCTTCAAGTACGGCTCCTGGTGCACTGGAGTATCTCCATTCCAGGAAGGAAACCCCCAGGCTCACCTCCCCTTGGACAATATAAAAAGCAGTGCTATCAGATGAGAGTCTGGGGTCTAGTCTCTGAGCTCCTTGTTATCAACCTCTGATGGGATGGGTATGATATGTGATGCAGTGAGCAACTGTTAAAGAGCGTGCTTCACTGAGACATCCCATCAGTGCACGCACACCTTTTGTACACACAACAGGACACTCAGATGCTTTTTCTTTCATTTCCTCAATACTTAATTGATTTTTTCACTGAAATTTCAGGTAGTTAACATACGGTGCCATATTGGTCTCTGGAGTAGAACTCACTTGTTCATCATTTACATACAACACTCAGTGCTCATCACAACAGGTGCCCTCCTTAATCCCCATCACACATTTAACCGATCCCCCCTCACCTCCCCTCTATCAACCCTCAATTTGTTCTCTATTGATAGCTTGTTTCCCTCTCTCCTTTTTCTTCTCTTTTCCCCTTCCCATATGTTCATCTGCTTTCTTTCTTAATTTCCACATATGACTGAGATCATATGGTATTTGTTTTTCTCTGATTGACTTATTTCACTTAGCATTTTTATTGTATTTTACTGAAGTACTGGCTCAAGATGAAATGGACAAAGAAAAGAAATCAGTCCTTCCTGCAGGTGATCTGTGAAGCACTGACTGAGAAGCTGTGCTCTTTCCTGAGACGTTAAGAAATCTTGCTCTTTTCTACAGCCTTGGGGAGGCAGGAGTGAGAGAGAGTAAAGACACAGTTCCATACCATGACCTGGTTTTCTTTTGGTGGGTTTCTCTCCTTGTACAGGTTTCCCAGCTTTTAGCTTTGTCTTTCTCCTTAGAATCATTGTTTTTGGCTCTTTAGCTTTTTTTTAATCCTTCCTGTGTATTAATTTCTCCTGTTTGCTTTTAGAGGTTTTAGTGAGTTTCAAGAAAGAATATATGTGTTGAGACTCAAAAAGTTAATTTTAGCATTTACAAAATAGATTCCACAACAAAATCCATGTCAGTATGGCTAGAAATATAATAGTGAAGTATTTGAAATCAACCCAATGAAACCATGAGAAGACCTGTACACATCAAATAAATCATGAGCATGCATACTAAGATGGCTTAATTACAAAATTAAGATAACATCTATAATATACTCTTATAAATAAAAATATTTCATAGGAAAAATAGAAAAGTGTAAAATGCAGTGGATTCTAAAAATAGAACTTGTACCAGTCACAGTCTGTCACTAACACACATAAAAAACTATAAATAACTAATGGAACTTTTAAAATATTAGCAAGGAAATAATTATAAATAAACTATAAAACAAATAACTATAAATAAATATAAATAAACAAATACTTGTTTCTAAAAACCATTTGGTCAATAAATGGCAACTGGAAACACAATATGAGGAAATAAGAAAGAACAGAGTGTTTTAATGGGGATGGCCTAATCCGTACTTACAGAGATATGTGGTGTTTTAAAATGCCTTCATTTGTCAATGACTAAGAATGAGAGTAATATAAAAAGACTTAATCTAAAATCTGAAAAATGGGAGACAAAAAAAGAATAGAGGTAACAACTTTTAAATATAAGAGCATTATTGATGATTATACATTTGATTTCTTTAGGGATTCATTTATTTGAGAGAGAGAATGAGGAAGAAGGCACAAGTGGGGGGAGGAACTGAGGGAGAGGGAGAAACTGACTCCTTACTGAGCACAGAACTGGACATGAAGCTTGATCCCAGAACCCTGAGATCAAGACCTGAGCCTGAGACAGATGCTTACCCAACTGAGCCACCCAGGTGCCCTCGATGATTACACACTTTAATTTGAAAATCTAAATAAACTTAACAGGAGAGAAGTAGTCTCATTTTGCATTCAAGAGAATACTGATGGGCTCTAGCATGTGCAGAGGGCCTAAGCAAGAAAACGAGGTGTCTGAATTTCAGGTCATGTAGATCTGGGGAAAGGTCTCAGTGGTCGTAACCACCTCAAACATCTGTGAGCCAAGATTGGAGTCAGTGGATGATACGAGAGACAGAGAGGATGATAATCATAGAATGACGAGCATGCACCACAGCAAAGGGAAAGCAGCAGGTACCGGGTCAGTGAAGGTGGGGTCCATGAGGAGTACTGAGGAAGGACCTTCTGTACAGGAGACATATGGGGCAAGATGATCACCAGAGTCAGTCTCTCATAAAGTACCGGCCTGATGACCACTCTGAACTGGGTCGCTCCCTCTTCTGAACACATTCCATGTGGAACGCCAAGGAGACCTTTCCTCCAGCCTTTCTCCAGGGACTGGATGGTGGGTTATTTTCCCCACTCACTCACATAGCATACCTCTATGTTCCATAACAAGTAATTTAAAGGGGTAGTTGGAAAAGGCACCTAGAGGGATCATATTCAGAGAATTGGAAGACTTGAAAGGTCCTGATAAAGATGCACAAAGCTCTGATTACCATGAGCTACGCTCTGTGCAGTTGTATATTTTACACGTATTTTCTTTCAAGTTATGCATAAGATACAAACAAAAACCCTGTGAAATAAAAAAGGAAAATTATACTACCTTTATGTAACACATGTTAAATTCTAGATTAAGAGACCAAACATGACTTCCTAAAAGTCATGACTTAACGAGTATGTAACACATGTTAAATTCTAGATTAAGAGACCAAACATGACTTCCTAAAAGTCATGACTTAACGAGTGTCAGGCTGAAACCTTCTGATTCCTTAGTGCATTATGACTTCCATGTCATCTCTCATGTCATCTAAGCCACCTTCAGACTCAAGCACCTCCTTTTAAGCTGGACATAACTTTAAAGAAAGAGCACAATCACAGCTTGGGACAAATGAGCACAAGAATGAGCCGGAGATACAGGTTTTTAAGAGCCTTTGAGAACCCCAAGTCAAGAGGAGGAAAGGATAAGGAGGAGAGCTGCAGATGCTATGCTATCCCCCTTTCATCCTTACACCAGCCTTGAAAAGACACATTGTCTTTTCCTATTGCCTGCCTTATGTAAGAGAACATTTAGACCCTGCAATATCACACAAGTGGTCCAAGGCTGCACATTATACTGACAGATATTCACAGACGCTATCATGACTTGAACACTTAGTGACATATTCCACTCAACGTGTGGGGACTGTTGAAAACAGTCCAACTATAAAGTCTTAAGAGAAACCACAGTCTTCCCAATCATTTTCTGAATGGCCAGCTGTACATCTTTGTTCCTAAGCCTGTATACCATAGGGTTCAACAGTGGGGTGATGATGGTGTAGGTCACTGTCACCAGCCTGTCTTTACCTGATGAGGATTTGGCTGAGGGCCGCAGGTAGATGGAGGAGGCACAGCCATAGTGGACGATGACCACAATAAGATGGGAGGCACAGGTGGAGAAGGCTTTTTGCTTGCCATCAGCAGATGGGATCTTCAGGATGGTGCGGACAATGAAGCCATAAGAGATGTAGATGAAGATCAAGGGCACAAGAAGCACCAGGACACCACAGATGAAGATGACCAGCTCATTGATGTAGGTTTCAGCACAGGCAAGTCGGATGACTGGGGAGATGTCACAGAAATAGTGGTTGACCTTGTTGGAGCCACAGAAGGGAGGCTGAAGACCAATGTCATTGCCACCAGAGATATCAGGAAGCCACTGACAATACAAGTTGCTGCCAGCTGTGCACACACCCTCCAGCTCATGAGAACAGGGTAGCGCAAAGGCTGGCAGATGGCAGTGTAGCGGTCATAACCCATAACTCCCAGAAGCAGGCAGTTCGTGATCCCGAAGCCAAGGAAGAACACCTGTGTGGCACAGCTGATGAAGGAGAGTGTCCTGAGGACAGAGAGCAGGTTAATAAGCATCTTGGGCAGGATAACAATTGTGTAGAAGACTTCCGAGGTGGACAGGACACAGAGAAAGAAGTACATGGGCGTGTGGAGGCTGCGTTCTAGGCGGATGACGGAGATGATGGTGGAGTTTCCACTCAGGATGATCAAGTAGAGGCCAAGAAAGAGCACAAAGAGCACAGGCTGCAATTCGCCAAAGCTGAAGAAACCGAGCAGCAGGAACTCAGTGACCCGAGAAGAATTGGCCATGGAGGGTGGACTCCTAGGGACAAAGCCAGTGTGATCTCGTCCAGAGATCTTGGGATGGAGGGATCAGAGAGACTTTCCTTCCTAACGTAGCTGCGTTGTTGGCTGTTGTGAGTGAGAACAGGTGGCAGGAAAGAGAAAGAAAAGCATCACAAATTGACCAAAAATTTTCTTTAATTAATATGGCACCCATGGTGCCATTTTTTCCGTAATAATCGTAGCAATGAGTTTGGGGTAAGTGTTCGCACGAAGGGAATGGTATTTGCTCACATAAAGCCTATCTTCTAGCCCCCACTCCACTCCTCCAGATTTACTCAGCCTCCACTTAAGTCTTAGGTAATCTAATATTTTTTTAAAAACTTTATCTTAACTAGGATTTCCTGTGGGCATAGTTTTATCCCTATTGCTAATACATATTTTCCATATGCAACAGCTCCAGTGTCTGAGGATTCACCTCTGAGGATATGCCCTCTTTTGACACATTCCTCATGTAGGGAAACAGCCTTGATTGTCTTGGTGTCTCTGCCATTGTCAGCGTGCAGCTCCTGATTATTACTAACCCTTTACCTCATTCCCATGCCCTCACTCCTGCATTATCTACAAAGTTGAGGCAATCTCACTCTGTGTCTCACACTTTTTCCAAATGTACCTTTCTGCTCATAACTAATGGTGTATTCCTTCACATGTGCTTTAGCATGGAGAACCTTTGAACAATTGTGTCATTGTTATCCTACCTTCTAAATCTGGGAATCATCCATGCCTTATGCTGTGGTTGTTGTCTTTTTCTCCTTGTAATGGGACCTTCTGCAGATTCTCAGTTAAAGCAAGAAGTGCACATTGAGTCCCCCCTATAACTTCTAAACTGTCACTTTCTCTTGGGTTCCTTAGAATCTCATTGGTCACTAGCCTTAAGCGTTTGTCTTCAACTTCACAACTTCTCAATCACCAGACATACTGCAGTGTCTCGTCTACACCACGTGCCTGAAAGCTTGCTGAAGAAATAAGTGACCTATAATCCCAGGGTTTCTTCTAAATTATTTCCGACCACCCCAGAGGTTTGAGTCCTGAGTTTTTCCAAACTTGTTCCCTTAATATTCATATACCATGTAATTTTAGCCCTCTGCTTCAACATGTTGGGATAAAACAATCTCTCTAATGTCATTCTCTACATGCAGACACAAAAGATCCCTTAATAATTTCTGCTTTTCTGGGGCACCTGAGTGGTGCAGGTGGTTAAATGGCCACTCAGGTCATGATCCCAGGGACCTTGATGGAGCCCTGTGTCAGGCTCCTGCTCAGCAGGGCAGCTGGTTTCTCCCTCTCCCTCTGCCCCTCCCTCATTTGTGATCTCTGTCTATCACTCACTCTCTCCTAAATAAATAAAATCTTTTTTAAAAAGAATATTTGCTTTTCTGACTATTTCATGGTTTCCTCCATTGTATCAACTAGCCAAACTTTTGCATTTCAATTGAAATAGCACTCTGTGAGTCTAAAAGACTTTTGCAAATAACATCACTTCCTCTATCAGTGCTTACTCTTTTGCTTAGACTAAGGTAAAGCCCAATTTGAAATGGGACCAAAATCAAGAGCTTTCAGTCCTATTCTGGCCTGAAGTGCCTGTCTCCAAACTTTATATGTAAGGAATACACACCGTGCATTGGACTGGAGCAAAGTCCTCACCAGTGCTCCTCCAGAGATGTCATCTCCACCTTTCCAGTGTCCTGGTCTCTGTCCTTTGAGTTTGTTCTTTTATAGGACCTTCCCTGGGAAGAGCAGTGACCTGTTATGCAGGGAGGGTTGGGGTTTGGGAAGGTAAGAAAGGCCCTTTTTCTGGGTGACCCTTATATGACCCTCCCCCACAGCACTCACAAGTCATTACCTACTTTTTCAGAGTCAGCCTTGGAACCTATGCAGGAGTGAAATTTGAAAACAAATTCAGTATAAAAAACTTTGGCTCTCCTGAACCCAATTGGGGATGCTGCATAAACTACTTGGTGAACAGTAGAGCTTAGGATGGAGGATGCTCCGGAGTCAGAGAAAACGGTTTGGAAAATAAGGAGTGGAGGCGATAAATAAAAGGGAAAATTGGGCAATTTAATTGTCTTCTTAACAAGTGGATAAAGTAAATTGATTTTTCATTACATTGCTTAATGACTTCAACAGTGCAGGTGAACCTAGTTCCTTAAGCTGGTTAAAAAGACAGCTAATTTTTAAATCCCAATCACCTTTACAGCATCCTTTCTAAATCTCCATCACCCAAGAATTAACTGAAACACCTACAGTTCTATCCATACTTTGCCTTTTAAGGCTTTATGCTGAGAAAGTGCATGTGTAGGAGACAGAGATATTGGGGAGAGGAGAAAGAGATAGAAAGAGAGGGAGAAAGGGGAAGGAGAGAAAGAGAGACAGTGAAATGGGGAGACAGGGAGAGGGAAAGGGAAAGGGAGAGAGAGAGACAGAGAGAAGAATGGAGAGAGATTTGGAGAGAGATAGGATGGGGGGAGAGGTTGGGAAGGAGACAGAGGTAAGAGAGGAAGAGAGAAAGAGAAAGAGAGAGATGTAGAAGGAATTATCAGCCTCTGTATTCTGTGCCCTTCATCAGGGCTCATTAAACATTTACTTTTTTTTTTAAAGACAAAGTTACTGAACTTTCTCTAATATGTACAGGGAGAGTTTGCTGTTTCTAAATATTTAATAATTAGTATGTTTCAAGCTTGTTTCCTATGTCTTTATCAAATTCTCAACTTCGTATATCCAAATTATATTTTCTTGATTGTATCTCTAGTATTCTTGAAAAACTCAGGAATAAAGACCATACCTTATTCCCCATGCATCCTCACCCTTCATCAAATATTTAAATTAATGAGATATAAATGCTTGAGGAATAAATAAGCCCATGAATGATTTAGAAATGATCCCAAATAGTTCCCTTTACAGCAGCCAGGTTCCCTGTGCATCACCATGTGCCTATAAGGGGAAACAATGGCTGAGTCTCTATCCATTCCATGTTCTCT
This sequence comes from Vulpes vulpes, assembly GCF_048418805.1. Classification (NCBI taxonomy): domain Eukaryota; kingdom Metazoa; phylum Chordata; class Mammalia; order Carnivora; family Canidae; genus Vulpes; species Vulpes vulpes. Next base: position 114,560,264 of record NC_132784.1, read on the forward strand.
ATACACTTCATTGTCTTTCTATCTGTTTATCTATCTATCTATCTATCAATCATCTATCATCTATCTATCATCTATCTATCGAAGGGAGGAACAGCAGATGGATAGAGTAAAAGAGAATCCTAAGAAGACTCCCTGCTGAGTGTGGAGGCAGACACAAGATTCCATTCCAAGACCCTGAAATCATGACCTAAGCCAAAACAAGAGTCAGATGCTTAACTTACTGAGCCACCAATGATGCACCCTCATTTTTTCCTTTCTATACCTAATTCTGTACTCCTCCTATGAAGCAATGGAGTTTATTCTGTGTCCTTGCCTTCTTGATGACCTCCATCTGTACCCCCACTGATTCCACCATCCAGTTGTCCCTTCTGACATATCATATTCCCCACTTCTGATAAGTAGATAACTGACACATGAGAAAACTCAAAATGTAAATTTTGCCATACAAGAAATGCTTGGATGGTCATTATTCTTCTCAATTAGGAAATCAAAATCCTTAAATCAAAATAAAAATTTTATAATCCTTCAAATCATAGAGCTTTATGCAGTGACATGCAGTCCTCTTTATTTTCAGACACTTCTGCAACGCTTCTATGCAGTTTTCTAGGTGAGATTTGCCAAAATTGTCTTGACAAAAAGAAAGAAGAACCAGAGTTCTCCTTTCAACTTTTTCCTTACATAAGGAAACTGCCTACATGACTCCACAGAAAACTATCACCTGTGCCTCTTCTCCGTGGACAGTTTAGCTAACATCTCAATGAGCATCATCAAGGGTGCTTTTCCATCCTGCCCTGGCATGACCTCAATGCCTTGTTGGTAACCGAGATCCCTTCCTCCATAGGGAGCTAATTACCATATTGTGCCCAATGCTTGTCCATAATTTCCCCAATTAGCAAGTAGACACACTCAGAGAGTTTGTTGGCCAAAGAGAAGACCATTTCTCATACACCATGGGGATTAGTCAGTTTTCCCTTCAACATTCTCTGGGGAAATCATTGAACGCTGGAAGTTTTCTGGGTATCATTTGTTAAACCAAATGACAATGGAAGGGCCCTCCTTAGAGCTTCCCTGTCTAATGACTCTAAATTTTCATCCTCAGGTTGGAAGAAAATGTGAATTTTGCATTCTCATTTCTGACATCTGTAAGAGGGGAAGTAGAAATAAAGGACAAAAATATTGGAATGGCAGAGGCAGCATAAGTGTTTCAGACTCATGGGAAACATACTTATTCCTAGAATAGAATGTGAGCATGATTAGTACTTGTTCAATAAATATATTAAAATATTTTAATAATAAACATATAATTAATAAATTAAAGTTAAATAAAAATGAGGTTATGGAGGAAAATGAGGAGATGCCCTAATATAGGTAGGTTTTAGCTGAGTCATCTCCTTTGGTAGAAGGTCCTCCTGCTTTCAGATTGCATATGTATTTCCTCTCCCAGTGACTGAAGACACTAGGGCCAAAAATAGGGCAAATGCTAGACACTGATGGATATGATTCAAAAGGCTAAAAGGAGAAAGATGGGAAATCATGCCCAGCACTCACAAACCAAACGAGCAAGTAAAGGATCTTGATATTTGACATTTTAACATTCAGACCTAAATGGGTCCTTGGGTGGCTCCATCGGTTAAGCTTCCAACTTATGGATTTGGTTAAGATCATGATTTCATTGTCATGATTTCATGTGTCATGCGACTGAGACCCTAATTGGGTTGTGCACTCAGTGGCAGTCTTGGCTTGAAGTCTCTCCTTCAACCCCTCTCTTACAGGCATGGGAGTGTATGTGTGAGGGTGCATGCTCTCTCTAGAATAAATAATTTTAAAATCTCAAAAAAAATGATTCAGACCAGGAGTATAAAATGAACAATAAAAGACAGTAAGAAAAAGTTATTTTAATGCTAATTACTATAATTATCAATGAAATTATAATCGATATGCACTTATATCCCCTCAAATAACAGAGGTGCCACCTTCATAAGAAAGAAAATATAGAATGTTTGCAAAGAGACACACTAATGAGTAACTTTCATAAACCACTCTGCTCAATCAGGTCAGGAAGAAAAATATAGTTAAGAATATAGAAGGTCTAAGGCTCATAAAGTGAAGCATATATGGTGAGTATTTATTGGAATTGTGTTCTAATGAAAGAGGACACATGTTCTTTTCACGGCACATGATGTATGTATGAATATTGGCTGTGTATCAGGTCTCAATAAAAACTGGAACCAAGGTCACAAAGTGGTTAAGAATACAAACAATCATCCTTAATCCCAGAAAAATAAGCTATTAATGAGGACCAAAGTAAAGAAAATTTTAAAATCTATTAAGTAATTGTTGGGTCAAAAGGAAAATACAAAGCAAAATGCAATAAGTTTCACTAGATAATATCAAATACAATACATGTAGCGAAAATAGTTGGGTTAAGTTTAAAGCAGAGATGAGAGGATATTTCATGTATGTATAAGCATATATAATATATCTTAAGTATATATACATACAATACTTTAAAAATTAGTTTGTAGAAAACATCAATATGTTAAATAGAACAGCAAACTAAAGGAAATTTCATAAGAAAACTAACACAATATACAGAAAACTATTTTATATATACAGTAGAAAACATCAATTTTACAGTAGAAAACATCAATATATACAGTAGAAAACATCAATATGTTAAATAGAACAGCAAACTAAAGGAAATTTCATAAGAAAACTAACACAATATATAGAAACTATTTTATTTACATAAAAATAGTAAATAAAAATAGTACAAAAATAAAATAAAAACATGATAATAAAAATAGTACAAAAAATAGTAAATAAAAATAGTACAAAATTTAAATAGTACAAAAATAAAATAAAAACATGATAAGGGAAAAAAAAACTAGAATGCATCCATTCATTCACATCTACCTTAAGCTCTTCGACAACAACAGACAAAACAAACTACCACAATATGAACCGGAAAAATATTTAAAGCATAACTGTACATGGCATACAATGCCATAAAAGAAACTTTTCTAAGAAATTTTCAAATGTCAGAATACATCATACATATTCCACAAAGAATTTTGAAAGCCTAGATGAATCAATAATCTTGTAGAACACTAAATTCCATATTTGATCCACTAAAAATAAAATAGTTATAGAAGTCAATTTTCTTAGAAGAAAGAGAGGACATTACCGCAGGGTCATGCCTCAGAAAAGACTGTGCCTGGATTATTTCACAGAATTTCAACACATCTACAAACATGAGATGATGCAACCCAACATATAATAACAATTCAATAAACCCTTCTTTAAGTAAAAGAGAAAACCGCCTTTCAAATTTCAACTCACATACCATAAAAACACTTGTGGCTATGTCAATAAAATATAAAAACTTTGAATGTTTAGAAAAAATAAGTCACTGCAGGAAAACATTAGAGACTGAGCTTAAAGATAATGACAGATTCTCTGAGTAGTCATAAACAACACTTTGACTGTATAACATGAAATATTTACTTCCTACAAAAGTGCAGTTAAAGATCTTAGAAAACAAACAATTGGGAAATTTCTCGAAAGCATCAGAATGTTGTAGTGGCTCTGTGTTTTAGTAGGTTGAGTGTCTGATTCTTGGTTTCAGATTAAGGCATGATCTCAGGATTTGGGATCAAGTCTCAGGTCAGACTCTACTCTGGAAAGAATCTGCTGGTCCCTTTCCCTCTGCTTCTCTTCTCTCTCTCTAATGTGAATAAATATAAAATGTTAAAAAATTATTGAAATGTTAATAAAAAATTAGGAAAAGCTGACAGAGGAAATAACTAAAACACTAAAGAAGGAGAGACTATAGGCATACAACTGATACAATCAAAGTGACATAAAAGGCATACATTCACTGACCAGTTAAAAATTCATGGTAACAAATTAATTTAGTGAAGAGGATACGAAGTCTGGCCCATTACTCTTCGAAAGACTGCCTTGAATTCCTGGTTTCTCAGGCTGTAAATCATTGGATTGAAGAGTGGAGTGAGGATGGTATAGGACACAGATATGAGCGTGTCCTGACTTGAAGAGAAGCTGGATTTGAGCCTTAAGTAGATGAAAGAGGCACAACCGTAATGCACAGTAACCACAATGAGGTGGGAGGCACAGGTGGAGAAGGCCTTGTACCTGAGTGAGTGTTGTTCGTTTTCCACACATTTGTGAATTTTCACTTTTTCTTATTGTTTCTGATTTCTCGTTTAATTCCATTGAAATCAGAAAAAAATTTTGGAATGATTTTGTCCTTCAATTTATTAAGAATTATTTTGAGACATACTGAATGATCTATCTGGGAGGATTTTCCACATGCACTGGAAAAGAAAGTGTATCCTTGGCAGTGAGGTACAAAGTTTTATACGCAGGCCCCCTGGTCCTATGGTGTTACTCCATTCTTCTGTTTCCCTGCCAACATTCTGTCTGAAAAGATCCTTTTACGGAGGGTGAGGCACTGAAGTCTCATGTCATTATGTCATTGCTGTCTGCTTCTCACTTCAAATCTGTCAATATTTGTTTTTTCTATTTTGGTGATTTAATGTAAGATGAACATTTTTTATAATTGTGATATCTTCCTGTTAAATTGACACTTTTATCATATACAATGACGTTTTTTTCATTTTTTTTGGTAGATATATTTTTTATTGGAGTTCAATTTGCCAAGATATAGCATAACACTCAGTGCTCATCCCATCAAGTGCCCCTTTTTTGATTTGTAGTCAGTGTTGGTTTTGTGGGGAGAACCAGCCCTGTCCTATTGTTGGTTATTAATTTAATGGATTATCTTTTTCCACATCTTTACCTTTAGTCTATGAGCATCATAAAAGTTACAGAAAGTGTCATAGAGACAGGATATTGTTGGTTATTCTCTTTATGTTTTTGTTGTTGTTTTTTGTTTTTGTTTTTTCATTCAACCAGTCTGCCTTTTCTATGGGACGACTTATTTCCTAGACATTTAAAGTAACTAGGCAAGGACTTATTCTTGCCCTTCAGTTCATTGTTTTCTGACAGTTTTGTAGTTGGGTTCTTCCTTCTTTTCTTCCTCTCTTGCTGTCTTCCTATGGGTACTAATCTTTATGGAAAACAGGGTCACAACTACACTACTGGGGGTGGGGGGGAAGAGTACATCTGGAACCTAGGAGGGATGGTAGGGCATGTTTCATTACTTCACATACAAAGGCACATTTTGATGGAAACAAACTCACTTAATGAAAATTGCCAATGGCTAGAGCCTTAGGAAATGTACCCAAGTTCAAAAGAATGTTCAATAGGTGAAAAAAAAAAAAAAAAACACAAATAGCAATGACAGTCTTATAATGAATTCCAGAAAAGAGGATTGCGGTAGTTCTGTTTTATTTTCTTGGTTGCTTAATTACATATATCTTTTCACTTTGAACCATTTCCCTCCTCTCTTAATATGCTAGGCTCTATTACATGTGTTCCTTCATAATTCAATCATGAAAGAAGACCATCAAAGATCTTAACGTAGGGCACTCTGTGTCTCCTTTTTAGGAAGATGGATGCAGATACTCATTGTGTGAGGCATATTAGCATCATATTAATTACTACTGTTTGAAAATGTGAAGTTGAAAAGAAAGGCATGTATGGATGTTGATCATCCAAGCATGAAAATTGTGTTGGTCATACTTTGTTGAGGGTACATATACATACACTAAGGGTCTCTCTGCTGTACTCTACTATAAGGACAGAAATCATCAAAATCCTGGCATCTGTCCAGATTCCTTGTGTCAGGGAGCAACTATTCCCCTCTCCTCCAAGGTCTAACTAGCTGGATTAAGAAATGGACATGATGCAGGTTAACAGGAGAAAGTCAGTTAAAATTAGCAGGTGACCATAGGGAGAATTCCCATAGACATGGAATTCCAAACACAGTCAAGAAAAATGGGGTATATATGTCTTTCTGATCTAAGGAGAAGGGTGGGGCTCTGGGAGCAGGGGAAAGAAATGGACTTCATAGGGCAGGAGTAGATGTTTGGTAATTAGATGTTTGCCCTACCGTGCAAATGCCTCACTCAGATGAAATGTATATGCTAATAACCCTTATTTTGGGAAACACCCCCAATTTGGATTCTTCTGTGTGGTGAAGGGAAGATAAAAGTTTGTCTTGAGCTTAGATGCTTGATGTGGCATGGACCTGCTGCGATCCTCTGGGGGAGAGTCTTGCCAAACTGGGTCTAATCTATGTTTGACCAAGAAGGGCAATTGTCCTAGAGTGCAAGAGTGTGGCTGGCCAGACAACCAGTGTCTGTGTTGGTTGCCCTCAGCAAGTGTCTCTGTGCTTTTGCTGAGGGTGGGTGAAGGAAATGACACCTCTCAGCAACTTTGTCCCTGGAGAGACAAGTCTGCAAATTCATCTTTTCACACATTTGCTCCAAAAAAGAGTGGACAGTCTCTCTCTGTGCACCTTAGGTGATCCTCAGATCACACCATCTGCCCTCTGGTGACCAGCTGCTTTCTCTGCAGGAAGACAGCTGCACACTTGGAGCTCTATCCCAGCTTCACTGAGGGATCTATGGAGTTCTATCCCAGCCATGCTGAGGAATCCTAAACTCCAGTCTTTGAGAGCCACTAGTTGCAAACTCTAGAATTGAGCCTCCTGCTGTGCTCCTTCCTGAGACATTAACCAATCCTGCTCTTTCCACAGCCTCAGGGGAACCTGATGAGAGGAGGAGGTGCAGACACAGTTCTGGGCTGTGACCTGGTTTGCTTTTGGTGGGTTTCCCTCCTTCTACAGGCTTCCCAGCTTTAGCTTCGTCTTTCTCCTTAGAATCATTGTTTTAGGCTCTATAACTTTTTTTTTCATCCTTCCTGTGTATTCCCTTCTCCTGTTTGCTTCTTGATGAGTACGTCTGTGTTTATTGTTTTAGTGGGTTTCAGGAAAGAATATATATTTGTTGAGACCCAAAAGGTTTATTTAGCATTTACAAAATAGATTCCACAACAAAATGTATAAGGCAATATTGCTAGAAGTATAACAGTGAAGTATTTGAAATCAGCACAATGAACCCATGACTACTTGTACATAAAACAAATCATGAACTCCCATACTAAAATGGCTTAAACACAGAATTTAAATAACATCCATTGTATGATATGATTTTAATCCAACTAAAAGTATTTCATAGGGGAAACATTTGTAAAAAGGACAAAATGCAATGGATTCTAATGGTTAAGAAAGAAAATGATATAAAAATATTTGATCCAAAAACCTGCAAAATGAGAGAAAAAGGAGGAATACAGGTAATAATTTTTAAATATAAGAACATTATTGATGATTATACCCTTATTTTTCTAAGATATATTTATTTGAGGGAAAGTGAACCAGAGAGAGAGAATAAGCAAGGGGAGAAGCAGAGGGAGTGGGAAAAGCAGACACTCCACTGAGCAGGGAGCCTGATGAGGGGCTTGATCCCAGAGCCCTGAGATCAAGACCTGAGCCTGAGACAGGTGCTTACCCTACTGAGCAAAAAAGACGTCCTCAAGGATTACACACTTTAATTTGAAAATCTAAATAAACTTAACAGAGAGAAGTAGTCTCACTTTGCCTTCAAAGAGAATACTGGTGGGCTCTAGCATGTGCAGAGGGTCTAAGCAAGAAGATGAGGTGTCTGAAATTCAGGTCATGTAGATCTGGGGAAAGGTCTTAGTTGTCCTAACCACCTCAAACACCTGTGAGCCAAGATTAGAAAGAGTGGAGGATATGAGAGACAGAGAGGGTGATAATCATAGAATGACGAGCATGTGCCACAGCAAAGGGAAAGCACCAGACCCCCACCAGTGAAGGTGGGGTCCATGAGGGGTACTGAGGAAGGACCTTCTGTACAGGGGACATGTGGGGCAAGATGATCACCAGAGTCAGTCTCTCGTAAAGTACCTGCCTGATGACCACATTGAACTGGGTCCCTCCCTCTTCTGAATACATTCCATGTGGAAGGGCATGGAGACCTTTCCTCCAGCCTTTCTCCAGGGACTGGATGGTGGGTTATTTTCCCCATTCACTCAGGTAGCATATCTGTAAGTTCCATAACAAGTAGTTTAAGGGGTAGTTAGAGAAGGCACCTAGATGGATCATTTTCAGAGATTTGGAAGAATTAAAAGGTCCTTACGAAGATGCACAAAGCCTTGATTACCATGAGCTACACTCTGTGCAGTTGTACATTTTACACGTATTTTCTTTCAAGTTATTCATTAAATACAAACAAAATCTCTGTGACATAAAAAAGGAAAATTATACTATCTTTATGTAACATATTTTAAAATTTAGATTAAGGGAACCATAACTTTCTTAAAGTCATGACTTAACAAGGGTCAGGCTGAAACCTTCTGATTCCTTAGTGCAGTATGACTTCCATGTCATCCCTCACATCTAAGTCACCTTCAGACTCAAGCATGTCCTTTTAAGCTGGTCAAAACGTTAAAGAAAGAGGACAATCACAGCTTGGGGCAAATGAGCGAAAGAATGAGCAGGAGATACAGGTTTTTAAGAGCCTTTTGAGAACCCCAAGTCAAGAGGAGGAAAGGAGGAAGAGGAGAGCTGCAGATGCATTCTATCCCCCTTTCATCCTTACACCAGCATTGTTTTTTCCTGTTGCCTGCTTTACCTAAGAGAACATTTAGACCCTGAAACATCACACAAGTGGTCCAAGGCCACACGTTATACTGACATTTATTCGCAGACTATCATGACTTGAACACTTAGTGACACATTCCACTCAAACGTATGGGGACTATTGAAATCTGTCCAATTATAAAGTCTTAAGAGCAACCGCAGTCCTCCCAATCACTTTCCGAATGGCCACCTGTACATCTTTGTTCCTAAGGCTGTATACCATAGGGTTCAACAGTGGGGTGACGATGGTGTAGGTCACTGTCACCAGCCTGTCTTTACCTGATGAGGATTTGGCTGAGGGCCGCAGGTAGACGGAGGAGGCACAGCCATAGTGAATGATGACCACAATAAGATGGGAGGCACAGGTGGAGAAGGCTTTTCGTTTGCCATCAGCAGATGGGATCTTCAGGATGGTGCGGACAATGAAGCCATAGGAGATGCAGATGAAGATCAAGGGCACAAGAAGCACCAGGACACCACAGATGAAGATGACCAGCTCATTGATGTAGGTTTCAGCACAGGCAAGTCGGATGACTGGAGAGATGTCACAGAAGTAGTGGTTGACCCTGTTGGAGCCACAGAAAGGGAGGCTGAAGACCAACGTTGTTCCCACCAGAGATACCAGGAAGCCACTGACAATGCAAGTTGCTGCCAGCTGTGCACACACCCTCCAGCTCATGAGAACAGGGTAGCGCAAAGGCTGGCAGATGGCAGTGCAGCGGTCATAACCCATAACTCCCAGAAGCAGGCAGTTCGTGATCCCGAAGCCAAGGAAGAAGAACATCTGTGTGGCACAGCTGATGAAGGAGAGTGTCCTGAGGACAGAGAGCAGGTTAATAAGCATCTTGGGCAGGATAACAATTGTGTAGAAGACTTCCGAGGTGGACAGGACACAGAGAAAGAAGTACATGGGCGTGTGGAGGCTGCGTTCCAGGCGGATGACAGAGATGATGGTGAAGTTTCCACTCAGGATGATCAAGTAGAGGCCGAGAAAGAGCACAAAGAGCACAGGCTGCAATTCGCCAAAGCTGGAGAAACCGAGCAGCAGGAACTCAGTGACCCGGGAAGAATTGGCCATGGAGGGTGGACTCCTAGGGACAAAGCCAGTGTGATCTCGTCCAGAGATCTTGGGATGGAGGGAACAGAGATACTTTCCTTCCTAACGTAGCTGCGCTGTTGGCTGGTGTGAGTGAGAACAGGTGGCAGGAAAGAGAAAGAAAAGGATCACAGGTTGACCAAAAATTAGCTTGAATTAAATGGCACCCATGGTGCCATTTTATCTGCAATGATCGTAGCAGTGAGTTTGGGGTAAGCGTTCACACGAAGGGATTGGTATTTGCTCACATAAAGCCTATCTTCTAGCCCCCACTCCATTCCTCCAGGTTTACTCAGTGTCCACTTAATTCTTAGGTAATCTAATATTATTAGAAAACTTTATATTAACAGGATTTCCTGTGGTCATAGTTTTATCCCTATTGTTAACACATATATTCCATATGCAACAGCTCCAATGTCTGAGGATTCTCCTCCCGCCCTTTTGGACACATTCCTCATGTTGGGAAACAGCCTTCATCTGTCTTGGTGTCTCTGCCATTGTCAGAAGGGTGCAGCTCCTTACATTCCTAACCCTTTACCTCATTCCCATGTCCTCACTCCTGCATTATCTACATAGTTGAGGCAATCTTCCTCTGTGTCTCACACTTTTCCCAAATGTACCTTTCTGCTCATAACTAACGGCGTATTCCTTCACATGTGCTTTAGCATGGAGAACCTTTGAATAATCGTGTCATTGTTATCCTACCTTCTAAATCTGGGAATCGTCCATGCCTTATGCTGTGGTTGTTGGTTCTTTTTCCTTATAATGGGACCTTCTGCAGATTCTCAGTTAAAGAAACAAGAGCGCATTGAGTCCCCCCTATAACTTCTGAACAGTCACTCTCTCTTGGGTTCCTTAGAATCTCATTGGTCACTAGCCTTAGGCGTTTGTCATCAACTTCACAACTTCTCAATAACCAGACATACAGCAGCGTCTCATCGACACCATGTGCCTGAAAGCTTGCTGAAAAAATAAGTGACCTATAATCCCAGGGTATCTTCTAAATTATTTTTGACCACCCCAGAGGTTTGAGTCCAGAAGTTGTCGAATCTTGTTCCCTTAATATTCATGTACCATGTAATTTTAGCCCTCTGCTTCAACATTTTGGGATAAAACAATCTCTCTAATTTCATTCTCTACATGCAGACACAAAAGATCCCTTAATAATTTCTGCTTTTCTGGGGCACCTGAGTGGTGCAGGTGGTTAAGTGTCCAGTCAGGTCATGATCCCAGGGACCTTGATGGAGCCCTGTGTCAGGCTCCTGCTCAGCAGGGCAGCCGGTTTCTCCCTCTCCCTCTGCCCCTCCCTCATTTGTGATCTCTGTCTATCACTCACTCTCTCCTAAATAAATAAAGTCTTTTTTAAAAAGAATTTTTGCTTTCTGACTATCACATGGCTTCCTCCATTGTATCAACTAGCCAAACTTTTGCATTTCAATTGAAATAGCACTCTGTGAGTCTAAAAGACTTTTGCAAATAACATCACTTCTTCTATCAGTGCTTACTCTTTTGCTTAGACTAAGGTAAAGCCCAATTTGAAATGGGACCAAAATCAAGAGATTTCAGTCCTATTCTGGCCTGAAGTACCCGTCTCTAAAAACTTTATATGTAAGGAATACACACCATGCATTGGACTGGAGCAAAGTCCTCACCAGTGCTCCTCCAGAGATGTCATCTCCACCTTTCCAGTGTCCTGGTCTCTGTCCTTTGAGTTTGTTCTTTTATAGGACCTTCCCTGGGAAGAGCAGTGACCTGTTATGTGGAGAGGGTTGGGGTTTGGAAAGGTAAGAAAGGCCCTTTTTCTGGGTGACCCTTCTGTGACCCTCCCCCATAGCACTCACAAGATATCACCTACTTTCTTTCTGTTATCTATCTATCTATCTATCTATCTATCTATCTATCGAAGGGATGCACGACAGATAGATAGAGCAAAAGAGAATCCTAAGCAGACTCCCTGCTGAGTATGGAGGCTGACAAAAGATTCCATTCCATGACCCTGAAGTGGGGTGCTTAACAAGTGTCAGATGCTTAACTGACAGCAACACCAGGCACCCTTCATTTTCCTTTCTAAACCTAATTCTGTACTCTCCTATGAAGCAATGGAGCTGATTCTGTGTCCTTGCCTTCTTGGTGACCTCCATCTCTACCCCACAGTTTCCACCATCCAGTTGTCCTTTCCGACCCATCAAATTTCCCACTTCTGATCATAGTGGGATAAGTAGATCACGGACTCATGAGAAAACATGACAACGTAAATTTTGACATACAAGAAATGCTTGGATGGTCATTATTCTTCTCAATTTGGAAATCAAAATCCTTAAATCAAAATAAAAATTTTATAATCCTTCAAATCATAGAGCTTGTGTGCAGTGACATGCAGTCCTCTTTATTTTCAGACACTTCTGCAACGCTTCTATGCAGTTTTCTAGGTGAGATTTGCCAAAATTGTCTTGACATAAAGAAAGAAGAACCAGAGTTCTCCTTTCAACTTTTATTAACTCAGTTTCCTTACATAAGGAAACTGCCTACATGACTCCACAGAAAACTATCACCTGTGCCTCTTCTCCGTGGACAGTTTAGCTAATGTCTCATTGAGCATCATCAAGGGTGTTTTTCTATCCTGCCCTGGCATGACCTCAGTGCCTTGTTGGTAACCGAGATCCCCTCCTCCATAGGGAGCTAATTACCATATTGTGCCCAGTACTTGTCCATAATTTCCCCAATTAGCAAGTAGAGCTATGGTAACACACTCAGAGAATTTGTTGGCCAAAGAGAAGACCATTTCTCATACACCATGGGGATTAGTCAGTTTTCCCTTCAACATTCTCTGGGGAATCATTGAACGCTGGAAGTTTTCTGGGTACCATTTGTTAATACAAACATCAATGGAAGAGCCTCCTTAGAGCTTCCCTGTCTAATGACTCTAAATTTTCATCCTCAGGTTGGAAGAAAATGTGAATTTTGCATTCTCATTTCTGACATCTGTAAGAGAGGAAGCAAATAGAAATAAAGGACAGAATATTAGAACGGCAGAGGCAGCATAAGTGTTTCAGACTCATGGGAAACATACTTGTTCCTAGAATAGAATGTGAGCATGATTAGTACTTGTTCAATACATATTTTTAAATATTTGTAATAGTAAACATATAATTAATAAATTAAAGTTAAAGAAAAATGAGGTTATGGAGAAAAATGAGGAGATGCACTAGTATGGGTAGGTTTTAGCTGAGTCATCTCCTTCAGTAGAAGGTCCTCCTGTTTTCAGATTGCATATCTATTTCCTCTCCCAGTGAGTGGAGACACTAGGGCCAAAAATAGGGCAAATGCTAGACACTGATGGAAATGATTCAAAAGATTAAAAGGAGAGAGAAGGGAAATCATACCCAGCATTCACAAACCAAACGAGAAAGGGAAAGATTTTGATATTTGACATTTTAACATTCAGACCTAAAGGGGTATTTGTGGGGCTTCATCAGTTAAGCTTCCAACTTATGGTTTTGGCTAAGGTCATGATTTCATGGTCATGATTTCATGTGTCATGTGATCGAGACCCTAATTGGGCTGTGCACTCAGTGGGAGTCTTGGCTTGAAGTCTCTCCCTCAACCCCGCCCTTACAGGCATGGGAGTGTATGTGTGAGGGTGCATGCTCTCTCTGGAATAAATAATTTTTAAAATCTTTAAAAAAAGGATACAGACCAGGAGTTTTAAATGAACAACAAAAGACAGTAAGAAAAAATCATTTTAATGCTAATGACTATAATTCACAGTGAAATTATAATCAATATGAATTTACATCCCCTCAAATGACAGAGGTGCAACCTTCAAAGAAAGAAAGTATAAAATGTTTGCAAGGAGACACACTAATAACTAATAAATTTCCTAAACCACTCTGCTCAAACAGGTCACGATGGAAAATATAGTTAAGAATATAGAAGGCCTAAAGCTCATAAAGTGAAGCATATCTGGTGAGTATTTACTGGAATTGTGTTCTAATGAAAGAGGACACATGTTCTTTTCACAGCACATGAAGTATGTATGAATATTGGCTGTGTATCAGGTCACAATAAAAACTGGAACTAAGGTCACAAAGTGGTTCAGAATGCAAACAATCATCCTTAATCCCAGTGTAATAAGCTATTAATAAGGACCATAGTAAAAAAAAATTTTAATCTATTAAATAATTTTGGGTTAATAGGAAAATACAAAGCAAAAGGAAGTAAGTTTCACTAGATAATATCAAATACAATATGTGTAGCAAAAATATTTGGTTTTCTTTAAAGCAGAGAACAGAGGATATTTCATTTATATATAAGTAATATATATATCTTAAGTATATATATTTAAAAAATTAGTTTGTAGAAAGCATCAGTATGTAAAATAGAACAGCAAACTAAAGGAAAATTCATAAGAAAAGTAACACAATATACAGATAAAAACAAAAAATGCAAAAAATAATAGTACAAAAATACAAATAAAATTAAAAACATTATTGGGGGTAGAAAACTAGAATGCATCCATTCATTCACACATGCATTAAGTTCTTTGACAACAACAGACAAAACAAACTCCCACAATATAAACCAGAAAAAATAAATTTTAAGCACAAATATACATAGCATATGATGCCATAGGAAAGAAACCTTTTTAAGAAATTTTCAAATGTCAAATATATTGTACATATTTTACAAAGAATTTTGAAAGTCTAGATGAATTCAATAATCTTGTAGAACACTAAATTCTGAATTTGATCCACTAAAAATAAAATAGTTATAGAAGTCAATTTTCTTAGAAAAAAAGAGAGGACATTACCGCAGGACCATGCCTCAGAAAAGATACTGTGCCTGGATTATTTCACGGAATTTCAACATTTCTACAAACATGAGATGATGCAACCCAACGTATAGTAGCAATTCAATAAATACTTCTTTAAGTAAAAGAGAAAAACTTCTTTCAAACTTCAACTCATGTAACATAAAAAACACTTGTGGCTATATCAATAAAATATAAAAACTTTGAATGTTTAGAAAAAATAAATCACTGAAGGAAAAACTTAAAGACTGAGCTTAAAGATAATGACAGATTCTCTGAGTAGTAATAAACAATTTGACTGTATAACATGAAATATTTACTTCCTACAAAAGTACAGTTAAAGATCTTAGAAAACAAACAATTGGGAAATATCTCAAAAGCATCAGAATGTTGTAGCAGCTGGGTGTGTCCTTAGGTTGAGGGTCTGATTCTTGGTTTCAGATTAAGGCATGATCTCAGGATTTGGGATCAAGTCTCACATCAGACTCTATTCTGGATGAAATCTCCTAGTCACTATCCCTCTGCTTCTCTTCCACTCTAAGATGAATAAATATAAAATGTTAAAAAATTATTGAAATGTTAATACAAAATTAGGAAAAGCTGATAGAGGAAATAACTAAAACGCTAAAGTAGGAGAGACTATAGGCATACAACTGATACAATCAAAGTGACATAAAAGGCATACATTCACTGACCAGTTAAAAATTCATGGTAACAAATTAATTTAGTGAAGAGGATATGAAGTCTGGCCCATTACTCTTCGAAAGGCCCATTACTCTTAAATTCCTGGTTTCTCAGGCTGTAAATCATTGGATTGAAGAGTGGAGTGAGGATGGTGTAGGACACAGATATGAGCGTGTCCTGACTTGAAGAGTAGCTGGATTTGGGCCTTAAGTAGATGAAAGAGGCACAACCGTAATGCACAGTAACCACAGTGAGGTGGGAGGCACAGGTGGAGAAGGCCTTGTACCTGCCAGTGGAGGATGGGATCTTCAAAATGGCAGAAATGATGCGGATGTAGGAGACCAGGATAAGGAGGAGGGGGACAACCAACACACACACACCAATCATGAATATGACCAACTGACTGAGGCGCGAGTGATGGGACGCCACCTTGAGGACAGGAGAGATGTCACAGAAGTAGTGATGCACCTGGTTGGAGGAGCTGAAGGGCATGTGAAACACCAGGGAGGTGACAACCTGGGCGATAGTCAAGCCACAGGCACAGGCAGCAGCCACGAGTCCCACACACACCCGGGGTCCCATGAGCTCTGTGTAGCGCAGAGGGTTACAGATGGCCACGTAGCGGTCATACCCCATGGCTGCCAGCAGGAAGGAGTGAGAGCAGCCGAGGAAGAGGAAGGTGAACATCTGGATGGCACAGCCCACGAAGGAGATGGTCTTCTTCTGGGCCAGCAGGTCCACCAGCATCTTGGGGACGATGACAAAGGTGTAGCAGGTCTCGGAGCAGGAGAGGACGGCCAGGAAGAAGTACATGGGGGTGTGCAGGGCTCTGTCCAGCATGAATGTGGAAATGATGATGGCATTGGTGCCCAGAGTGAACAGGTAGAGGGTCAGGAAGGCGACGAAGAGCAGCCGCTGCAGCCCGGCCAGAGAAGAGAAGCCAAGGAAGATGAACTCCCTCACCAGGGTCTCATTACCCCGCTCCATGCAGAGCACCCCTAGAGAGGAGACCCCAGGACAGAGACAGAGGCCAGGATACAGGAAGGGGAGCAGGAATGGGCGGGACAATCACACAGGGTCTGCAGGCCGCCCAGGCCTTCATGCCTCCCCAGAAAGGTCTGTGAAGAAAAGACCTAAGGCTCCATAGACAACACAGGACCTGACGGTCAATGGGGAGGCTTTCCCGAAGGCCACGACCATGGTCTCTAGCCAAGGATTACGCATCTGTCTCACTGGTTTCACTCACATCTCACTGAGGGATTCCTGTGTTGTCTTGCTCACTACAAGCCTAAGGAAACTAGCTCTGCAAAACGGAAAAAAATAGGTGCAATTCCAGCCGTCTGCACTGGGTCAGAATGTGCAATGAAGAATGAGTGGTGTTTGGAAACCACATGGGACCTCGGTGTAGCCAACTGTAAAATAGGAAGGGAGAGGAAGAGTTAGGTTTAGGTGACCTCCAACAAACGTGGGAAGGACATCATGACCACATCAGTTCTTCATGTCAACAACCTATGGCAATAACCCAAACACCAAGGAAGCAACACCATTAGTGTCATGTCTGAGAGACTGACTAAGAGGAGGGAGGGACCCTCCTGGAGGCTCCACACTGGCAGCCTTGCCAAAGAGTGGAAGGCCAGAAAACACCAGTTTCAGGACAAATGTCCCCGGTTCCACAAAGAGGAAGCACCAGGGAGGTAGAAAGAGACTCATTACCTTGGTGGCATTTGCAGCTCACCTCCCTTTTCTGATTGTGCCTCTGAAAAACTCCAGGAACAGAGTTTTCCAAAAATAGCTCAGATCTCATCAAAGAGCATTTGAAAGACTGGGGGGCAATTGGTAGGTTTTCCAGGTACTCGATACTCCGCCGTTTGTCAGACTTGATGTCTCTTCGATATTGTTATACCAACAAGATGATTATGTCAATGCTGTAAGATTCCCTTTGCACTTTCTGTTACTAAACACGGTCTAAACCCTGCTAGAAAGCAGGGTTTCCAGAGTCACTCTTAGGAATCACATCAGATAATTTTGCATAGATGTAACTCCAAATTGTCCAAGTCTACGAAGTAACAACAGTGTTTTCTATGCAAAGTCACTTAGCTTTTATTTATTGGTTGCATCCGGTCTTTATTGACACACTTTTCTGTGTATTTATACACTTATGTCATCTTATAAGGAATCATTTGCACCTTCTACTAAATTTTTCCATTTTTACATTCTTCTAGCCAATAGCAAACTTAGATTTTAGATATACAATAAATATTGCTAACTGTCATTTCTTCTTTGAAAATTTTTGTGTGCTGTGGGGGAGAGAGAGAGGGCCCATAAGTGGTAGGAGCACAGGAACGGAGAGAGATATTACCCAGATTCTGTGATAAGCATAGGGTCTCAGACTTTGTCTGACCCCAGGACCCTGAGATCATGACCTCAGCCAAAACCTAGAGTCAGATGCTTACCCTACTGCATCAGCCAGGTGCCCCTAATGATGAGAAAGTTCTGAAACTCATTGTATTCATCCCTAGAAACAGGGAGATAATTTTTTTTCTTCTTCCTTACTACCTCGAGACGGGTCCTAGACTCAATACTTATAGTTATTCATGTACTTGAAGTTAATATGAAATACACAGGCTGGTTTTAAAGTGCTTTAACAAATAATAGGCATTTTCATTATGTACCTGCAAAGATATTTCTGTTAAATGTAAGCTATGATTGTACGATGTCGATCTCCATAGATACATCTGCATGTGGATAATAGCCGTATGTTTTCCATATTTAGAAAAACAAACCAGTGTTTTTACGTAAAACTCTCACAAGGAAAATGGTTTTCTGTCTGTTACGACCCAGAGCTACATCTAAATTTATCCTTGTAGCTCATCTTTGTCTTAGCTCTTTCCACTGACTTTTCTCATCTCCTTACACATAATCCACATCTAACAGCCCCTCCCCTCACTTTGCGGGTATGACATGAGGAGTAGACCACAGAGGCTGGAAGTCTCTGGGTTCTGAAGGAACACCTGGATCTACGCAAACCCAAAATAATTATCTAAATTATTTTTCACTCCGACCCATGACACAGCTGACTGGATTGTGAGATTGGTGTATCTGCCCTTCTTGTGGTGTCTGAGAACCCACAAGCACCATCAAGCTGAGGAGGCAGCCCTCGTCTGCTCAAGAAAACATCGGGACGAGCACAGTGAGCTCAAACTCTACTACACATAGAAAGATGTAAGAGCAGAAACATGAATAAGATCTTCCTGCCCAATGCCCAAGACCATCAACTTAAGGTCAAAGACCCCTGCATTTGACAGGACAAGATTTCTATGTTAAGTCTAGCTTTGGGTGACTTTGAGCAAGACACTTCATTTAAGGCACACATAAGTGAAGCTATTCCATCTCCTTACTCTAAAACTAAATTGGCTCGGGTCCGTAAGGACTGTAATAAACTGGCCAGATGTGTGGGAAAGTCCTTCATCAGAAAGGCCTTGAACACTAGCTTGCAGGAGACCTGGCTTAGGGCACCAGTGGAGTACTGGCGCCAAGAGTCTTTCAGTTCAGGAAGTTGAAGACTCTCTAAATGATGATCCCGGAAGGGCCCTTATCTGCTAGAACCTGTGGGGGGCATTCAGGTTAATACTCGAAGAGATGGCACTTGCACACCTGAGTTTTCTGACCCCTTACATGCCCTGTTGGGATAGTATGTACACGGAATTTAAATAGTAACTCAGGAGAAGAGGGTACTGGGTACCTGCCAAAGGGAACAAAACTAAATATTTAACACTTTGGAGATATTCAGCTATTTATCTGAGGAAAAGCATCAATCAGTAAAGGGAGACAAATTCTGTAGGCAGCATCAAAAAGCAAAGAAGTAAAATTTCTATCTTTCTAGGTGCACACAAAGACCATGAACATGCATATTGAAATGAGTCTGAGCATGAGATGTCGATTATAAATCAAAAGAGATTCCACGAGTACCCAGTAGGGAGAAAAGTGGACATTCAGGATCTGTTTCTGTTCACCAAGGAGTCAAGCAACCAAAAAGACACGAAAAGAAAATCTAGCTGGGAAGAAAGCTGATGCAGTCTGAGCATCCTGATTCAGAGAACTCTATGGCCCACACCCAAACACTCCTCAGATCTTGAGTTAAAAGTGTCCCCTGGTTCTCTTCTCAACCCTGCCTCTACTGCACCTGCCATCACTGATCTCCTGGAGGGGCTCCTCATCCACAACACGACCCATCACTCAGGCCCATCGGCCACACAGCCCTAGACCCCACCACTACCTGCTGTTCAGCAAGTACCCACAGGGCTTTCCTCCTTTCAATTCAGACAGAAGGAGCTATTCAGTGTCTGGGATCCCTTGCCACGTGGATTCTCAGCCAAAGCTCAGAAACTGACCAAAGGACAGCAGGAGGCAGGGAATGTGCCCTGGAGTAGACGCTCTCATCTGCATCAACAGAGGAAGCCTCTGCCTCCATCAGGCCCATGGGCCCCTCCAGCCAAACTCACGGTGTGTGGAGGAGCTGGTGACCAGCAAGCAGTGAAGTTATTAGAAAGGTGTACTGTGGTGGTTGGACTCCTGAGGCTGCATCTGCTCCTGGAGACGTTATCTTGGGGTTAATTAGAAGTCAGGTCTACTTTGGAGAATTAATGTCACCAGGTTCTCAAAGGCAGCCTTTTCTGAGGAACCTGGGGAGAAAGAGCCAGGAGCATAGTTAGCCAGTGCCCGCATTGGAAGCTGCATCCACAGGTAGTGGATTCTCTGGGAAACCTGAGCACAATTGGAACCGTGTTGTACAGGCCACGTGGGGATTTTTCACTGAATTTGAAGTCAGGAAATTTGTATACATCCAGGGTTTCTCAACTTGAGTGTTTCTAAGAGTCAAAAGAGGGCTTAATTACAAATCCATCATCTCAGGTTCTTGTCCATAGAAATTCTAATCAGTGACTCTAAGCTGCTCTGCAAAAACCTACATCTTAACAAGCATCTTCAGCGAGGTTGAGTTCTATCATTGGCTGCCTTGCTGTCGACAAGCATCTCCTAGTCGAGTGACTAACCCTGAAGTTCTCACTTTCATCCAAGCAAATCCAAAATGAGGATCAATCCAGTCCAAATCACAGCATGGACGGTGAGGGCAACCTGACAGTCAAATTTCTGAGGTTTATGTGAAAGAACAGGATACTCTTGAAACAGATGGGTAATGTAGAGACTCAGTGTTCCCAGGAGTAAGGGGCCTCAATGATAATAATAATAAGAAGAAGTGTGCTGTGGGAGCAAGAAGTGATAAGAGTACAGAGAGACACAGAGGAGAACTCAAAAATTCAATTGTGTGCTTTTAGCAACAGAAGTGACCTCACATGTCAGTAAGAAAAGTGTGATTATTTACTAAATAATAGTGGGAAACGGGCTGCCCCTGTGTGCCCCTCACCTGAAGGACGTGTCCTCGGGGAATAAAGACATGGCCTCCTGAAGGCTCAGTAGTAGTGCTCAGAGCCCGACCTCCCCTGAGGAGCCCTGTGCGTCTAGCCCACCCACAAACAGTGCCCTGTGCCCATTCTCCAGCACCAGCATGACTGAGTCTGGGCATCAGTGTGAGAGGAGTTGGATCCCACTCCTTCCATTTCACCCTGACTGACACAGAAGGTTGAGCTTGGTGGTTTAGAGGTGTTATTTCTCCCAGGAGTGTTGCCTCTGCCTGGAAACACAAAACTGGAGATGGAGGCTTGGCCTTGGCCACCTCAGTCTACCTTGTTGTACTGCACACGTGATGTGCAGCCGGAAAGGGTCTTGTTGCACGAGCCAGGGTCATTAACTTTCCTTTCTTTTTTTTGAATGACTGATTGCTAAAGGATTGATTTCATTTTTCTGAAAACATTTCCTTGATATGAAAATTTATATTTAGCTTGTAGATCTATTCATTATAGATACATCATTTTTGTGAGTCTCCTTTACCATGAGGATCACAGATAAATATTTCAATGAAAGTGTAGACCTTTGAAACGTTGACTTTTTCTAAGCTTTTACATTTTTAATGACAGAGATTATTATCATTTGCTTTCCACCTAAGGCTATGACTCTCTTGAAGACAGAGCTGATCAGATTTTTACTTCATTTAAACATTTTAGGCATTTTATTTTTTTATTTTAAACTGTTTTCCAACTTTGTAAAATTGTACATATTTAAGGCATATAATATGACAGTTTGATACATGTACATATCATGAAATGATTACCACAATAAAGCTGATTATCATTCCAATCTCCTCACCTTGTTATGATCAGAGTGTGAAGAGAGAACCCGTAGGACACCCTGACCAGCACATTCCACGTACACAATACAAAGCTCTTAACTGCACTTACCATGCTGTGCATTTGACCTCTGGGACTCATCCCTCCTTCGTCACCAACTGTTCTCCCCTGTTCCCCTGACCATCATCCCTACATTTCCTCTCCCTGCAGCCCCTGGCCACCACCATTCTAGGCTCTGCTTTTATGAATTTGACTCTTTAGGTTTCACATCAATATGTGTTTTTTGGTGGATGGTTTGTGTCACACACCACCATTCCCCCTTGTTGGCAGGCATGGGCGATTTCCTAACTTCTCATATTTGGATGATATTCTATTTTCTATAAATTCCTTCTATACCCAATCTGTTAAGAGTATTATTCATGAATGGGAGTCGAGCTTTGTCTAATGCACTTTCTGCAAAGTAGTCCCTGATTCTCCTTTCTGAATCTGAGGCATGCGCTGAAATGACGCTTCTTTCAGTTTTAATTTTATTTATTTGAGTCTTCTTTCTTCAATTAGTAGGGTGAAGCTTTTTTAGATTTTGGTCTCATTTTGATTTCAAAAAAAGTACCCCTTTGTTGATCTTTCTTGAAATTGTTTTTCTAGTGTCTACATTTACTCTAATTGTTATTATTCGGCTCATGTAAACTTGGGACTTAGTTTATGCTTTTTTGTTGTTTTTCCTGAAGGCATAATTTCAGGTTGTGTGTGAGAACTTTTTTATTTTTTTGGAATTCATAGCTATAAACTTTCCTCTTAATTCTGCTTTGACTCCATCCCATTAGTCTAAATAAGCTGTATTTTCACTTTTGTTTGTATCAAGACATTCTTTAAGTTTCTTTTGGTTTTCCCCTTTGACCCAATGATTGTTAGTGAGTGTTGTTTGTTTTCCACACATTTGTGAATTTTCGCTTTTTCTTATTGTTTCTGATTTCTTGTTTAATTCCACTGAAATCAGAAAAAAATTTGGAATGATTTTGTCCTTGAATTTATTAAGAATTGTTTTGAGACATACCGAATGATCTATCTGGGAGGATTTTCCACATGCACTGGAAAAGAAAGTGTATCCTTGGCAGTGAGGTACAAAGTTTTATACGCAGGCCCCCTGGTCCTATGGTGTTGCTCCATTCTTCTGTTTCCCTGCCAACATTCTGTCTGAAAAGATCCTTTTACGGAGGGTGAGGCACTGAAGTCTCATGTCATTATGTCATTGCTGTCTGTTTCTCACTTCAGATCTGTCAATATTTGTTTTTTCTATTTTGGTGATTTAATGTAAGACGAACATTTTTTATAATTGTGATATCTTCCTGTTAAATTGACACTTTTATCATATACAATGACTTTTTACCTTCTAACAGTTTTTTTCATTTTTTTTGGTAGATATATTTTTTATTGGAGTTCAATTTGCCAAGATATAGCATAACACTCAGTGCTCATCCCATCAAGTGCCCCCTTTTTTTATTTGTAGTCAGTTTTGGCTTTGTGGAGAGAACCAGCCCTGTCCTATTGTTGGTTATTAATTTAATGGATTATTTTTTTCCACCTCTTTACCTTTAGTCTATGAGCATCCTAAAAGTTACAGAAAGTGTCATAGAGACAGGATATTGTTGGTTCTTCTCTTTTTGCTTTTGTTGTTGTTGTTTTTGTTTTTGTTTTTTCATTCAACCAGTCTGCCTTTTCTTTAGGACGACTTATTTCCTAGACATTTAAAGTAACTAGGCAAGGACTTATTCTTGCCCTTCAGTTCATTGTTTTCTGACAGTTTTGTAGTTGGGTTCTTCCTTCTTTTCTTCCTCTCTTGCTGTCTTCCTATGGGTACTAATCTTTATGGAAAATAGGGTCACCACTACACTACTGAGGGGGGGGGGAAGAGTACATCTGGAATCTAGGAGGGATGGTAGGGCATGTTTCATTACTTCACATACAAAGGCACATTTTGATGGAAACAAACTCACTTAATCAAAGTTCCCAATGGCTAGAGCCTTAGGAAATGTGGTAGCTAAGTTCAAAAGAATGTTCAATAGGTGAAAAAAAACACACAAATAGCAATGACAGTCTTGTAATGAATTCTAGAAATGAGGATTGCAGTAGTTGTGTTTTATTTTCTTGGTTGCTTAATTACATATATCTTTTCACGTTGAACCATTTCCCTCCTTTCTTAATATGCTAGGCTCTATAAGATGTGTTGTTCATAATTAAAACTTGAAAGAAGACCATCAGAGATTTTAACGTGGGGCACTCTGTGTTCCCTTTTTAGGAAGATGGATGCAGATACTCATTGTGTGAGACATATTAGCATCATATTAATTACTTCTGTTTGAAAATGTAAAGTTGAAAAGAAAGGCATGTATGGATGTTGATCATCCAAGCATGAAAATTGTGTTGGTCATATTTTGTTGATAGTGCATATACATACATTAAGGGTCTCTCTGCTATACTCTTTTGTAAGGACAGAAATTGTCAAAATCCTGGAGTCTGTCCAGATTCCTTGTGTCAGGGAGCAACTATTCCCCTCTCCTCCAAGGTCTAACTAGCTGGATTAAGAAATGGACATGGTTAACAGGATAAAATCAGTTAAAATTAGCAGGTGACCATACGGAGAATCCCCATAGACATGGAATTCCAAACACAGTCAAGAAAAATGGGGTATATATGTCTTTCTGATCTAAGGAGAAGGGTGGGGCTCTGGGAGCAGGGGAAAGAAATGGACTTCATAGGGCAGGAGTAGATGTTTGGTAATTAGATGTTTGCCCTACCATGTAGATGCGTCACTCAGATGACATGTATATGCTAATAACCCTTATTTTGGGAAACACCCCCAATTTGGATTCTTCTGTGTGGTGAAGGGAAGATAAAAGTTTGTCTTGAGCTTAGATGCTTGATGTGGCATGGACCTGCTGCGATCCTCTGGGGGAGAGTCTTGCCAAACTGGGTCTAATCTATGTTTGACCAAGAAGGGCAATTGTCCTAGAGTGCAAGAGTGTGGCAGGAGAAGCAAAGCAGGCCAGAGAACCAGTGTCAGTGTTGGTTGCCCTCAGCAAGTGTCTCTGTGCTTTTGCTGAGGGTGGGTGAAGGAAATGACACCTCTCAGCTCCTTTGTCCCTGGAGGGACAAGTCTGCAAATTCATCCTTTCACACATGTGCTCCAAAAACGAGTGGACATTCTCTCTCTGTGCACCTTAGGTGATCCTCAGATCACGCCATCTGCCCCTTGGTGACCAGCGCTTTTCTCCGCAGGAAGACAGCTGCACACTTGGAGCTCTCTCCCAGCTACACTGAGGGATCTATGGAGTTCTATCCCAGCCATGCTGAGGAATCCTAAACTCCAGTCTTTGAGAGCCACTAGTTGCAAAACTCATGAATTCAGCCTCCTGCTGTGCTCCTTCCTGAGACATTAGCCAATCCTGCTCTTTCCACAGCCTCAGGGGGCCTGATGAGAGGAGGAGGTGCAGACACAGTTCTGGGCTGTGACCTGGTTTGCTTTTGGTGGGTTTCCCTCCTTGTACAGGCTTCCCAGCCTTTAGCTTTGTTTTTCTCCTTAGAATCATTGTTTAAGGCTCTATAGCTTTTTTTTCATCCTTCCTGTGTATTCTCTTCTCCTGTTTACTTCTTGATGAATACGTCTGTGTTTATTGTTTTGGTGGGTTTCAGGAAAGAATATATGTGTTGAGACCCAAAAGGTTTATTTAGCATTTACAAATCTATTACAAAATAGATTCCACAACAAAATGTATAAGTCAGTATTGCTAGAAGTATAACAGTGAAGTATTTGAAATCAGCACAATGAACCCATGACGACTTGTACATAAAACAAATCATGAACTCCCGTACTCAAATGGCTTAATCACAGAATTCAAATAACATCCATTGTATGATATGATTTAAATCCAAATAAAATTATATCATAGCGAAAACATTTGGAAAAAGGACAAAATGCAATGGATTCTAAGAATAGAACTTGTACCAGTCACATTCTGTTCCTGACAAACACATAAACCTATAAATAAGTAACAAAAGTTACTTATATATTACCAAGGAAATATCTATAATAAATAAACAATTATTTATTCCAAAAAATATTTTGTCAATAAGTGATATTGGAAACACGTTTGGAAGGAAATTAAAAAGATCAGAATGAATTAACAGAGATGGCCCATGCCATACTTCCAGAGATAGGCAGCGCTTTAAATGCCTGAAGTATTCAATAGTTAAGAATGAAAATGATATAAAAATATTTGATCCAAAAACCTGAAAAATGAGAGAAAAAGGAGGAATACAGGTAATAATTTTTAAATATAAGAGCATTATTGATGATTATACCCTTATTTTTCTAAGATATATTTATTTGAGGAAAAAGTGAATCAGAGAGAGCATAAGCAAGGGGAGCAGCAGAGGGAGAGGGAGAAGCAGACTCTCCACTGAGCAGGGAGCCTGATGTGGGGCTTGATCCCAGAGCCCTGAGATCATGACCTGAGCCTGAGTGAGATAGGTCCATCAGAGAAGGACAAACATTATATGGTCTCATTCATTTGGAGAATATAAATAATAGTGAAAGGGAATAGAAGGGAAGGGAGAAAAAATGGGTAGGAAATATCAGAAAGAGAGACAGAACATGAAGATTCCTAACTCTGGGAAACTAACTAAGGATGGTGGAAGGGGAGAAGGGCGGGGGGTGGGGGTGACTGGGTGACGGGCACTGAGGGGGGCACTTGACTGAATGACAACTGGGTGTTATTCTGTATGTTGGCAAATTGTACACCAATAAAAAATAAATTTATTATTAAAAAAAAGACCTAAGCCTGAGAAAAATGCTTACCCAACTGAGCCACTCAGGCACCCTCGATGATACACACTTTAATTTGGAAATCTAAATAAACTTAACAGAGAGAAGTAGTCTCATTTTACATTCAAGAGAACACTGGTGGGCTCTAGCACGTGCAGAGGGCCTAAGCAAGAAGACGGGTTTTTAAGAGCCTTTTGAGAACCCCAAGTCAAGAGGAGGAAAGGAGGAAGAGGAGAGCTGCAGATGCATTCTATCCCCCTTTCATCCTTACACCAGCATTGTTTTTTCCTGTTGCCTGCTTTACCTAAGAGAACATTTAGACCCTGAAACATCACACAAGTGGTCCAAGGCCACACGTTATACTGACATTTATTCACAGACTATCATGATGTGAACACTTAGTGACACATTCCACTCAAACGTATGGGGACTATCGAAAACTGTCCAACTATAAAGTCTTAAGAGCAACCGCAGTCCTCCCAATCACTTTCCGAATGGCCAGCTGTACATCTTTGTTCCTAAGGCTGTATACCATAGGGTTCAACAGTGGGGTGACGATGGTGTAGGTCACTGTCACCAGCCTGTCTTTACCTGATGAGGATTTGGCTGAGGGCCGCAGGTAGACGGAGGAGGCACAGCCATAGTGGACGATGACCACAATAAGATGGGAGGCACAGGTGGAGAAGGCTTTTCGTTTGCCATCAGCAGATGGGATCTTCAGGATGGTGCGGACAATGAAGCCATAAGAGATGCAGATGAAGATCAAGGGCACAACAAGCACCAGGACACCACAGATGAAGATGACCAGCTCATTGATGTAGGTTTCAGCACAGGCAAGTCGGATGACTGGAGAGATGTCACAGAAGTAGTGGTTGACCCTGTTGGAGCCACAGAAAGGGAGGCTGAAGACCAACGTTGTTCCCACCAGAGATATCAGGAAGCCACTGACAATACAAGTTGCTGCCAGCTGTGCACACACCCTCCAGCTCATGAGAACAGGGTAGCGCAAAGGCTGGCAGATGGCCGTGTAGCGGTCATAACCCATAACTCCCAGAAGCAGGCAGTTCGTGACAGCAAAACCAAGGAAGAAGAACATCTGTGTGGCACAGCTGATGAAGGAGAGTGTCCTGAGGACAGAGAGCAGGTTAATAAGCATCTTGGGCAGGATAACAATTGTGTAGAAGACTTCTGAGGTGGACAGGACACAGAGAAAGAAGTACATGGGCGTGTGGAGGCTGCGTTCCAGGCGGATGACAGAGATGATGGTGAAGTTTCCACTCAGGATGATCAAGTAGAGGCCGAGAAAGAGCACAAAGAGCACAGGCTGCAATTCGCCAAAGCTGGAGAAACCGAGCAGCAGGAACTCAGTGACCCGGGAAGAATTGGCCATGGAGGGTGGACTCCTAGGGACAAAGCCAGTGTGAGCACGTCCAGAGATCTTGGGATGGAGGAATCAGACTTTCTTCCTAACGTAGCTGCGCTGTCTGGCTGGTGTGAAAGAGAAACAACTGGCAGGAAGGAGAAAAAAAAGGATCACAAATTGACCAAAAATTGGTTGAATTAATATGGCACCTATGGTGCCATTTTCTCTGGCAATGATCTTAGCAGTGAATTTGGGGTAAGTGTTCACATGAAGGGAATGGTATTTGCTCACATAAAGCCTATCTTCTAGCCCCCAATCCACTCCTCCAGGTTTACTCAGTCTCCACTTAATTCTTAGGTATTAATATTAAAAAAAAAAAAACCTTTATCTTAACTAGGATTTCCTATGGTCATAGATTTATCCCTATTGCTAACACATATATTCCATATGCAACAGCACCAATGTCTGAGGATTGTCCTCCTGCCCTCTTTTGACACATTCCTCATGTAGGGAAACAGCCTTGATCTGTCTTGGTGTCTCTGCTGTCATCAGAAGCGTGCAGCTCCTTATCAGTTCTAACCCTTTACCCCATTCCCATGCCCTCACTCCTGCATTATCTACCAAGTTGAGGCAATCTTCCTCTGAGTCTCACACTTTTCCCAAATATACCTTTCTGCTCATATCTAACGGTGTATTCCTTCACATGTGCTTTAGCATGGAGAACCTTTGAACAATCGTGTCATTGTTATCCTACCTTCTAAATCTGGGAATCGTCAGTGCTTTAAGCTTGGTTGTTGTTTCTTTCTAATTGTAATGGGACCTTCTGCAGATTCTCAGTTAAAGCAACAAGCGCACATTGAGTCCCCGTATAACTTCTAAGCTGTCACTTTCTCTTGGGTTCCTCAGAATCTCATTGGTCACTAGCCTTAAGCGTTTGTCTTCAACTTCACAACTTGTCAGTCACCAGATATAGCAGCGTCTTGTCTACACCACGTGCCTGAAAACTTACTGAAGAAATAAGTGACCTATAATTCCAGGGTATCTTCTAACTTATTTTCAACCACCCCAGAGGTTTGATTCCTGAGTTTTTCCAAACTTGTTCCCTTAATATTCATGTACCATGTAATTTTAGCCCTCTGCTTCAACATTTTGGGATAAAATAATCTCTCTAATGTCATTCTTTACACACAGAGACAAAAGATCCTTAAAATTTCTGCTTTTCTCGTGTACCTGAGTGGTGCAGGTGGTTAAGTGTCCAGTCAGGTGATGATCCCAGTGACCTTGATGGAGCCCTGTGTCAGGCTCCTGCTCAGGAGGGCAGCTGGTTTCTCCCTCTCCCTCTGCCCCACCCTCATTTGTGATCTCTGTTTATCACTCACTCTTTCCGAAGTAAATAAAATCTTTTAAAAAAATAATTGCTGATTTTCTGACTATCACATGTTTTCCTCCATTATATCAACTAGCCAAACTTTTAAATTTCAGTTGAAATAGCATTCTGTGAGTCTAAAAGACTTTTGCAATTAACATTACTTCTTCTATCAGTGCTTACTCTTTTGCTTAGACTAAGGTAAAGCCCAATTTGAAATGGGACCAAAATCAAAGGCTTTCAGTCTTATTCTAGCCTCTTTGAAGTGCCCATCTCTAAACTTTACATATAATGAATACACACCTTGCATTGGACTGGAACAAAGTCCTCACCAGTGCTCCTCCAGAGATGTCATCTCCACCTTTCCAGTGTCCTGGTCTCTGTCCTTTGAGTTTCTTCTTTTATAGGAACATCCCCGGGAAGAGCAGTGACATGTTATGCAGGGAGAGTTGGGGTTTGTGAAGGAAAGAAAGGCCCTGTTACTGGGTGACCCTTGTGTGACTCTCCCCCCCAGCACTCACAAGACATCACCTACTTTCTATCTGTTACTATCTATCTATCTATCTATCTATCTATCTATCTATCTATCTATTGAAGGGAGGAACAGCAGATGGGTAGAGCCAAAGAGAATCCTAAGCAGACTCCCTGCTTAGCGTGGAGGCTGACACAGGATTCCATTCCAATACCCTGAAATCATGACCTAAGCCAAAACAAGAGTCAGATTCTTAACTGACTGAGCCACTCAGACACCCCTCATTTTTTCCTTTCTATATCTAATTCTGTACCGCTCCTATTAAGCAATGAAGCATATTCTGTGTCTTTGCCTTTTAGTGACCTCCATATCTACCCCACAGTTTCCACCATCCAGTGTCCCTTCTGATATTTCATAATTCCCACTTCTGATCATAGTGGGATAAGTAGATCACTGACCAATGAGAAAACTCAACAACGTATATTTGGACATACAGGAAATGCTTGGATGGTCATTATTCTTCTCAATTAGGAAATCAAAATCTCTAAATGAAAATAAAAACTTTATAATCCTTCAAATCATAGAGCTTGTGTGCAGTGACATGCAGTCCTCTTTATTTTCAGACACTTCTGCAACGCTTCTATGCAGTTTTCTAGGTGAGATTTGCCAAAATAGTCTTGACATAAAGAAAGAAGAACCAGCATTCTCCTTTCAACTTTTATAAACTCAGTTTCCTTACATACAGAAACTGTCTACATGACTCCACAGAAAACTATCACCTGTGCCTCTTCTCCGTGGATAGTTTGGCTAATATCTCAATGAGCATCATCAAGGGTGCTTTTCCATCCTGCCCTGGCATGACCTCAGTGCCTTGTTGGTAACCGAGATCCCTTCCTCCATAGGGAGCTAATTACCATATTGTGCCCAATGCTTGTCCATAATTTCCCCAATTAGCAAGTAGAGCTATGGTAACACACTCAGAGAATTTGTTGGCCAAAGAGAAGACCGTTTCTCATACACCATGGGGATTAGTCAGTTTTCCCTTCAACATTCTCTGGGGAATCATTGAATGCTGGAAGTTTTCTGGGTATCATTTTTAAGCCAAATGACAATGGAAGGGCCTCCTTAGAGCTTCCCTGCCTAAAGACTGTAAATTTTCATCCTCAGGTTGGAAGAAAATGTGAATTTTGCATTCTCATTTCTGACATCTGTAAGAGAGGAAGCAAGTAGAAATAAAGGACAGAATATTAGAACGGCAGAGGCAGCATAAGTGTATGAGACTCATGGGAAACATACTTGATCCTAGAATAGAATGTAAGCATGATTAGTACTTGTTCAATAAATATATTAAAATATTTTTAATAATAAACATATAATTAATAAATTAAAGTTAAATAATAATGAGGTTATGGAGAAAAATGAGGAGATGCACTAGTATGGGTAGGTTTTAGCTGAGTCATCTCCTTTGGTAGAAGGTCCTCCTGCTTTCAGATTGCATATCTATTTCCTCTCCCAGTGACTGAAGACACTAGGGCCAAAAATAGGGCAAATGCTAGACACTGATGGAAATGATTCAAAAGGCTAAAAGGAGAAAGATGGGAAATCATGCCCAGCACTCACAAACCAAACGAGCAAGGGAAGGATCTTGATATTTGACATTTTAACATTCAGACCAAAAAGGGTGTTTGTGGGGCTCCATCAGTTACGCTTCCAACTTATGGTTTGGCTAAGGTCATGATTTCATGGTCATGATTTCATGTGCCATGCGATCGAGACCTTAATTGGGCTGTGCACTCAGTGGGTGTCCTGGCTTGAAGTCTCTCCCTCAGCCCCTCCCTTACAGGCATGGGGAGTGTATGTGTGAGGGTGCATGTTCTCTCTAGATAAATAATTTTTAAAATCTTTAAAAAAAGGATACAGACCAGGAGTATTAAATGAACAACAAAAGACAGTGAGAAAAAATCATTTTAATGCTAATGACTATAATTCACAGCGAAATTATAATTAATATGAATTTACATCCCCTCAAATGACAGAGGTGCAACCTTCATAAGACAGAAAGTATAAAATGTTTGCAAGGAGACACACTAATAATTAATAACTTTCATAAACCCCTCTGCTCAAACTGGTCAGGAAGAAAAATATAGCTAAAATACAAAAAGCCTAAGGCTCATACTAGCGAAGCATATCTGGTGAGCATTTATTGGAATTGTGTTCTAATGAAAGAGGACACATGTTCTTTTCAAGGCACATGAAGTATGTATGAATATTGGCTGTGTATCAGTTCACAATAAAAACTGGAACCAAGGTCACAAAGTGGTTTTGAATGCAAACAATCATCCTTAATCCAGGGTAATAAGTTATCAATGAAGACCAAAGTAAAGAGAATTTTAAAATCTATTAAGTAATTGTTGGGTTAAAAGGGAAATACAAAGCAAAATGCACTAAGTTTCACTAGATAATATCAAATACAATATGTGTAACAAAAATTTTGGGTTAAGTTTAAAGCAGGGACGAGAGGATATTTCATATATATAAGTAATATATACATATATATACCGTAAGTATATATATATATATATATATATATATACACATACATATATATATATACTTAAAAATTAGTTTGTAGAAAGTATCAGTATGTTAAATAGAACAACTAAAGAAAAATTCACAAGAAAAGTAACACAATATACAGATAAAAACAAAAAATGCAAAAAATAATAGTATGAAAATACAAATAAAATTAAAAACATGATACGGCAAAAATACGAGAATGCATCCATTCATTCACACATACATTAAGCTCTTAGACAACAACAGACAAAACAAACTACCACAATATGAACCAGAAAAAAAATTTAAAGCACAAATATACATGTCATATGATGCCATTGGAAAGAAACGTTTCCAAGAAATATTCAAATGTCTAATATATCGTACATATTTTACAAGAATTTTGAAATTCTAGATGAATTCAATAATCTTGTAGAACACTAAATTCACCTCCAATTTGATCCACTAAAAATAAAATAGTTATAGAAGTCAATTTTCTTAGAAGAAAGAGAGGACATTACCGCAGAGGCATGCCTCAGTAAAGATACTGTGCCTGGATTATTTTACAGAATTTCAACATTTCTACAATAATGAGATGATGCAACCCAACATATAGTAGCAATTCAATAAATAATTCTTTAGATAAAAGAGAAAACCCCTTTAAACTTCAACTCACATAATACAAAAAACACTTGTGGCTATGTCAATAAAATATAAAAACTTTGAATGTTTAGAAAAATAAGTCACTGAGGGAAAACATTAGAGACTGAGCTTAAAGATAATGACAGATTCGCTGAGTAGTAACAAACAACATATGACTGTATAACATGAAATATTTATTCCTAGAGAAGTGCAGTTAAAGATTTTAGAAAACAAACAACTGGGAAATTTCTCAGAAGCATCAGAATGTTGTAGCGGCTCTGTGTTTCAGTAGGTTGAGTGTCTGATGCGTGGTTTCAGATTAAGGCATGATCTCAGGATTTGGGATCAAGTCTCACCTCAGACTTACTCTGGAAGGAATCTGCTGGTCCCTATCCCTCTGCTTCTCTTCTCTCTCTCTAAGATGAATAAATATAAAATGTTAAAAAATTATTGAAATGTTAATACAAACGTAGGAAAAGCTGCTAGAGGAAATAATTAAAACACTAAAGTAGGAGAGACTATAGGCATACAACTGATACAATCAAAGTGACATAAAAGGCATACATTCACTGACCAGTTAAAAATTCATGGTAACAAATTAATTTAGTGAAGAGGATATGAAGTCTGGCCCATTACTCTTCGAAAGGCTGCCTTGAATTCCTGGTTCCTCAGGCTGTAAATCATTGGATTGAAGAGTGGAGTGAGGATGGTGTAGGACACAGATATGAGCGTGTCCTGACTTGAAGAGTAGCTGGATTTGGGCCTTAAGTAGATGAAAGAGGCACAACCGTAATGCACAGTAACCACAGTGAGGTGGGAGGCACAGGTGGAGAAGGCCTTGTACCTGCCAGTGGAGGATGGGATCTTCAAAATGGCAGAAATGATGCGGATGTAGGAGACCAGGATAAGGAGGAGGGGGACAACCAACACACACACACCAATCATGAATATGACCAACTGACTGAGGCGCGTGTGATGGGACGCCACCTTGAGGACAGGAGAGATGTCGCAGAAGTAGTGATGCAGCTGGTTGGAGGAGCTGAAGGGCAGGTGAAACACCAGGGAGGTGACAACCTGGGCGATAGTCAAGCCACAGGCACAGGCAGCGGCCACAAGTCCCACACACACCCGGGGTCCCATGAGCTCTGTGTAGCGCAGAGGGTTACAGATGGCCACGTAGCGGTCATACCCCATGGCTGCCAGCAGGAAGGAGTGAGAGCAGCCGAGGAAGAGGAAGGTGAACATCTGGATGGCACAGCCCACGAAGGAGATGGTCTTCTTCTGGGCCAGCAGGTCCACCAGCATCTTGGGGACGATGACAAAGGTGTAGCAGGTCTCGGAGCAGGAGAGGACGGCCAGGAAGAAGTACATGGGGGTGTGCAGGGCTCTGTCCAGCACGATGGTGGAAATGATGATGGCATTGGTGCCCAGAGTGAACAGGTAGACGGTCAGGAAGGCGACGAACAGCAGCCGCTGCAGCCCGGCCAGAGAAGAGAAGCCAAGGAAGATGAACTCCCTCACCAGGGTCTCGTTGCCCCACTCCATGCAGAGCACCCCTAGAGAAGAGACCCCAGGGCAGAGACAGAGGTCAGGATACAGGAAGGGGAGCAGGAATGGGCGGAACAATCACACAGGGTCTGCAGGCAGCCCAGGCCTTCATGCCTCCCCAGAAAGGTCTGCAAAGAAAAGACCTAAGGCTCCATAGACAACACAGGACCTGATGGTCAATGGGGAGGCTCCCCCGAAGGCCACGACCATGGTCTCTAGCCAAGGATTACGCATCTGTCTCACTGGTTTCACTCATATCTCACTGAGGGATTCCTGTGTTGTCTTGCTCACTACAAGCCTAAGGAAACTAGCTCTGCAAAATGGAAAAAAATAGGTGCAATTCCAGCCGTCTGCACTGGGTCAGAATGTGCAATGAAGAATGAGTGGTATTTGGAAACCACATGGGACCTCGGTGTAGCCAACTGTAAAATAGGAAGGGAGAGGAAGAGTTAGGTTTAGGTGACCTCCAACAAACGTGGGAAGGACATCATGACCACGTCAGTTCTTCATGTCAACAACCTATGGCAGAACCCCAAACACCAAGGAAGCAACACCATTAGTGTCATGCCTGAGAGTCTGACTAAGAGGAGGGAGGGACCCTCCTGGAGGCTCCACACTGGCAGCCTTGCCAAAGAGTGAAAGGCCAGAAAACACCAGTTTAAGGATGAATGTCCCCGGTTCCACAAAGAGGAAGCACCAGAGAGGTAGAAAGAGACTCATTACCTTGGTGGCATTTGCAGCTCACCTCCCTTTTCTGATTGTGCCTCTGAAAAACTCCAAGAACAGAGTTTTCCAAAAATTGCTCAGAGTTCCTCAAAGAAAATTTGAGACTGTAAGGACTGTAATAAACTGGCCAGATGTGTGGGAAAGTCCTTAAGCAGAAGGGCTTGAACACTAGCTTGCAGAAGGAAACTCCGCTTAGGGCACCTGTGGAGTACTGACCCCAAGAGTCTTTCAGTTAAGGAAGTTGAAGACTCTCTAAATGATGATACCAGAAGGGCCCTTATCTTCTAGAACCTGTGGGTGTCTTTCAGGTTAAGGCTCAAGGAGATGGCACTTGCACCCCCGAGTTTCTGACCCCTTAGATGCCCAGTTGGGATAGTATGTACACGGAATTTAAATAGTAACTCAGGAGAGGGGGGTACAGGGTACATGCAAAAGAGAGCAAAACTAAATATTTAACACTTTGGTGATATTCAGCTATTTATCTGAGGCAAAGCATCAATCAGTAAAAGGAGACAAAGTCTGTAGGCAGCATCAAAGAGCAAAGAAGTAAAATTTCTATCTTTCTAGGTGCACATAAAAACCATGAACATGCTGTATTGAAATGAGTGTGAGCATGGGATTTCCATGATAAATCAAAAGAGATTCCACGAGTACCCAGTAGGGAGAAAAGTGGACATTCAGGATCTGTTTCTGTTCACCCATGATTCCAGCAACCAAAAAGACATGAAATGAAAATCTAGCTGGGAAAAAGCTGACCCAAACTGATCATCCTGAAATTCAGAAAACTCTATGGCCCACACCCAAACTCTCCTCAGACCTTGAGTTAAAAGTGTCCCCTGGTTCTCTTCTCAACCCTGCCTCTACTGCACCTGCCATCACTGATCTCCTGGAGGGGCTCCTCATCCACAACACGACCCATCCCTGAGGCCCACACCCCACACAGCCCTAGACCCCACCGCTACCTGCTGTTCAGCAAGTACCCACAGGGCTTTCCTCCTTTCAATTCAGACAGAAGGAGCTATTCAGTGTCTGGATCCCTTGCCATGTGGATTCTCAGCCAAAGCTCAGAAACTGACCACAGGACAGCAGGAGGCAGGGAATGAGCCCTGGAGTAGACGCTCTCATCTGCATCAACAGAGGAAGCCTCTACCTCCATCAGGCCCATGGGCCCCTCCAGCCAAAGTCACGGTGTGTGGAGGCGCTGGTGACCAGCACGCAGCGAGGTTATTAGAAAGGTGTACTGTGGTGGTTGGACTCCTGAGGCTGCATCTGCTCCTGGAGACGTTATCTTGGGGTTAATTAGAAGTCAGGTCTACTTTGGAGAATTAATGTCACCAGGTTCTCAAAGGCAGCCTTTTCTGAGGAACCTGGGGAGAAAGAGCCAGGAGCATAATTAGCCCGTGCCCGCTTTGGAAGCTGCATCCACAGGTAGTGGATTCTCTGGGAAAACTGAGCACAATTGCAACCGTGTTGTACAGGCCACGTGGGGATTTTTCACTGAATTTTAAGTCAGGAAATTGTATACATCCAGCGGTTCTCAACTGGAGTGTTTCTAAGAGTCAAAAGAGGACTTAATTACAAATCCATCATCTCAGGTTCTTGTCCATAGAAATTCTAATCAGTGACTCTAAGCTGCTCTGCAGAAACCTACATCTTAACAAGCATCTTCAGCGAGGTTGAGTTCTATCATTGGCTGCCTTGCTGTCGACAAGCATCTCCTAGTCGAGTGACTAACCCTGAAGTTCTCACTTTCATCCAAGCAAATCCAAAATGAGGATCAATCCAGTCCAAATTACAGCATGGACGGTGAGAGCAACCTGACAGTCAAATTTCTGAGATTTATGTGAAAGAACAGGATACTCTTGAAACAGATGGGTAATGTAGAGACTCAGTGTTCCCAGGAGTAAGGGGCCTCAGTAATAATAATATTTGAAGAAGAAGTGTGCTGTGGGAGCAAGAAGAGATAAGGAGTACAGAGAGACACAGAGGAGAAATCAAAAATTCAATTGTGTGCTTTTAGCAACAGAAGTGACCTCACATGTCAGTAAGAAAAGTGTGATTATTTACTAAATAATAGTGGGAAACGGGCTGCCCCTGTGTGCCCCTCACCTGAAGGACGTGTCCTAAGGGAATAAAGAAATGGCCTCCTGAAGGCTCAGTAGTAGCGCTCAGAGCCCGACCTCCCCTGAGGAGCCCTGTGCGTCTAGCCCACCCGCAAACAGTGCCCTGTGCCCATTCTCCAGCACCAGCATGACTGAGCCTGGGCATCAGTGTGAGAGGAGTTGGATCCCACTCCTTCCATTTCACCCTGACTGACACAGAAGGTTGAGCTTGGTGGTTTAGAGGTGTTATTTCTCCCAGGAGTGTCGCTTCTGCCTGGAAACACAGAACTGGAGATGGAGGCTTGGCCTTGGCCACCTCAGTCTACCTTGTTGTACTGCACACGTGATGTGCAGCCGGAAAGGGTCTTGTTGCACGAGCCAGGGTCATTAACTTTCCTTTCTTTTTTTTGAATGACTGATTGCTAAAGGATTGATTTCATTTTTCTGAAAACATTTCCTTGATATGAAAATTTATATTTAGCTTGTAGATCTATTCATTATAGATACATCATTTTTGTGAGTCTCCTTTACCATGAGGATCACAGATAAATATTTCAATGAAAGTGTAGACCTTTGAAACGTTGACTTTTTCTAAGCTTTTACATTTTTAATGACAGAGATTATTATCATTTGCTTTCCACCTAAGGCTATGACTCTCTTGAAGACAGAGCTGATCAGATTTTTACTTCATTTAAACATTTTAGGCATTTTATTTTTTTATTTTAAACTGTTTTCCAACTTTGTAAAATTGTACATATTTAAGGCATATAATATGACAGTTTGATACATGTACATATCATGAAATGATTACCACAATAAAGCTGATTATCATTCCAATCTCCTCACCTTGTTATGATCAGAGTGTGAAGAGAGAACCCGTAGGACACCCTGACCAGCACATTCCACGTACACAATACAAAGCTCTTAACTGCACTTACCATGCTGTGCATTTGACCTCTGGGACTCATCCCTCCTTCGTCACCAACTGTTCTCCCCTGTTCCCCTGACCATCATCCCTACATTTCCTCTCCCTGCAGCCCCTGGCCACCACCATTCTAGGCTCTGCTTTTATGAATTTGACTCTTTAGGTTTCACATCAATATGTGTTTTTTGGTGGATGGTTTGTGTCACACACCACCATTCCCCCTTGTTGGCAGGCATGGGCGATTTCCTAACTTCTCATATTTGGATGATATTCTATTTTCTATAAATTCCTTCTATACCCAATCTGTTAAGAGTATTATTCATGAATGGGAGTCGAGCTTTGTCTAATGCACTTTCTGCAAAGTAGTCCCTGATTCTCCTTTCTGAATCTGAGGCATGCGCTGAAATGACGCTTCTTTCAGTTTTAATTTTATTTATTTGAGTCTTCTTTCTTCAATTAGTAGGGTGAAGCTTTTTTAGATTTTGGTCTCATTTTGATTTCAAAAAAAGTACCCCTTTGTTGATCTTTCTTGAAATTGTTTTTCTAGTGTCTACATTTACTCTAATTGTTATTATTCGGCTCATGTAAACTTGGGACTTAGTTTATGCTTTTTTGTTGTTTTTCCTGAAGGCATAATTTCAGGTTGTGTGTGAGAACTTTTTTATTTTTTTGGAATTCATAGCTATAAACTTTCCTCTTAATTCTGCTTTGACTCCATCCCATTAGTCTAAATAAGCTGTATTTTCACTTTTGTTTGTATCAAGACATTCTTTAAGTTTCTTTTGGTTTTCCCCTTTGACCCAATGATTGTTAGTGAGTGTTGTTTGTTTTCCACACATTTGTGAATTTTCGCTTTTTCTTATTGTTTCTGATTTCTTGTTTAATTCCACTGAAATCAGAAAAAAATTTGGAATGATTTTGTCCTTGAATTTATTAAGAATTGTTTTGAGACATACCGAATGATCTATCTGGGAGGATTTTCCACATGCACTGGAAAAGAAAGTGTATCCTTGGCAGTGAGGTACAAAGTTTTATACGCAGGCCCCCTGGTCCTATGGTGTTGCTCCATTCTTCTGTTTCCCTGCCAACATTCTGTCTGAAAAGATCCTTTTACGGAGGGTGAGGCACTGAAGTCTCATGTCATTATGTCATTGCTGTCTGTTTCTCACTTCAGATCTGTCAATATTTGTTTTTTCTATTTTGGTGATTTAATGTAAGACGAACATTTTTTATAATTGTGATATCTTCCTGTTAAATTGACACTTTTATCATATACAATGACTTTTTACCTTCTAACAGTTTTTTTCATTTTTTTTGGTAGATATATTTTTTATTGGAGTTCAATTTGCCAAGATATAGCATAACACTCAGTGCTCATCCCATCAAGTGCCCCCTTTTTTTATTTGTAGTCAGTTTTGGCTTTGTGGAGAGAACCAGCCCTGTCCTATTGTTGGTTATTAATTTAATGGATTATTTTTTTCCACCTCTTTACCTTTAGTCTATGAGCATCCTAAAAGTTACAGAAAGTGTCATAGAGACAGGATATTGTTGGTTCTTCTCTTTTTGCTTTTGTTGTTGTTGTTTTTGTTTTTGTTTTTTCATTCAACCAGTCTGCCTTTTCTTTAGGACGACTTATTTCCTAGACATTTAAAGTAACTAGGCAAGGACTTATTCTTGCCCTTCAGTTCATTGTTTTCTGACAGTTTTGTAGTTGGGTTCTTCCTTCTTTTCTTCCTCTCTTGCTGTCTTCCTATGGGTACTAATCTTTATGGAAAATAGGGTCACCACTACACTACTGAGGGGGGGGGGAAGAGTACATCTGGAATCTAGGAGGGATGGTAGGGCATGTTTCATTACTTCACATACAAAGGCACATTTTGATGGAAACAAACTCACTTAATCAAAGTTCCCAATGGCTAGAGCCTTAGGAAATGTGGTAGCTAAGTTCAAAAGAATGTTCAATAGGTGAAAAAAAACACACAAATAGCAATGACAGTCTTGTAATGAATTCTAGAAATGAGGATTGCAGTAGTTGTGTTTTATTTTCTTGGTTGCTTAATTACATATATCTTTTCACGTTGAACCATTTCCCTCCTTTCTTAATATGCTAGGCTCTATAAGATGTGTTGTTCATAATTAAAACTTGAAAGAAGACCATCAGAGATTTTAACGTGGGGCACTCTGTGTTCCCTTTTTAGGAAGATGGATGCAGATACTCATTGTGTGAGACATATTAGCATCATATTAATTACTTCTGTTTGAAAATGTAAAGTTGAAAAGAAAGGCATGTATGGATGTTGATCATCCAAGCATGAAAATTGTGTTGGTCATATTTTGTTGATAGTGCATATACATACATTAAGGGTCTCTCTGCTATACTCTTTTGTAAGGACAGAAATTGTCAAAATCCTGGAGTCTGTCCAGATTCCTTGTGTCAGGGAGCAACTATTCCCCTCTCCTCCAAGGTCTAACTAGCTGGATTAAGAAATGGACATGGTTAACAGGATAAAATCAGTTAAAATTAGCAGGTGACCATACGGAGAATCCCCATAGACATGGAATTCCAAACACAGTCAAGAAAAATGGGGTATATATGTCTTTCTGATCTAAGGAGAAGGGTGGGGCTCTGGGAGCAGGGGAAAGAAATGGACTTCATAGGGCAGGAGTAGATGTTTGGTAATTAGATGTTTGCCCTACCATGTAGATGCGTCACTCAGATGACATGTATATGCTAATAACCCTTATTTTGGGAAACACCCCCAATTTGGATTCTTCTGTGTGGTGAAGGGAAGATAAAAGTTTGTCTTGAGCTTAGATGCTTGATGTGGCATGGACCTGCTGCGATCCTCTGGGGGAGAGTCTTGCCAAACTGGGTCTAATCTATGTTTGACCAAGAAGGGCAATTGTCCTAGAGTGCAAGAGTGTGGCAGGAGAAGCAAAGCAGGCCAGAGAACCAGTGTCAGTGTTGGTTGCCCTCAGCAAGTGTCTCTGTGCTTTTGCTGAGGGTGGGTGAAGGAAATGACACCTCTCAGCTCCTTTGTCCCTGGAGGGACAAGTCTGCAAATTCATCCTTTCACACATGTGCTCCAAAAACGAGTGGACATTCTCTCTCTGTGCACCTTAGGTGATCCTCAGATCACGCCATCTGCCCCTTGGTGACCAGCGCTTTTCTCCGCAGGAAGACAGCTGCACACTTGGAGCTCTCTCCCAGCTACACTGAGGGATCTATGGAGTTCTATCCCAGCCATGCTGAGGAATCCTAAACTCCAGTCTTTGAGAGCCACTAGTTGCAAAACTCATGAATTCAGCCTCCTGCTGTGCTCCTTCCTGAGACATTAGCCAATCCTGCTCTTTCCACAGCCTCAGGGGGCCTGATGAGAGGAGGAGGTGCAGACACAGTTCTGGGCTGTGACCTGGTTTGCTTTTGGTGGGTTTCCCTCCTTGTACAGGCTTCCCAGCCTTTAGCTTTGTTTTTCTCCTTAGAATCATTGTTTAAGGCTCTATAGCTTTTTTTTCATCCTTCCTGTGTATTCTCTTCTCCTGTTTACTTCTTGATGAATACGTCTGTGTTTATTGTTTTGGTGGGTTTCAGGAAAGAATATATGTGTTGAGACCCAAAAGGTTTATTTAGCATTTACAAATCTATTACAAAATAGATTCCACAACAAAATGTATAAGTCAGTATTGCTAGAAGTATAACAGTGAAGTATTTGAAATCAGCACAATGAACCCATGACGACTTGTACATAAAACAAATCATGAACTCCCGTACTCAAATGGCTTAATCACAGAATTCAAATAACATCCATTGTATGATATGATTTAAATCCAAATAAAATTATATCATAGCGAAAACATTTGGAAAAAGGACAAAATGCAATGGATTCTAAGAATAGAACTTGTACCAGTCACATTCTGTTCCTGACAAACACATAAACCTATAAATAAGTAACAAAAGTTACTTATATATTACCAAGGAAATATCTATAATAAATAAACAATTATTTATTCCAAAAAATATTTTGTCAATAAGTGATATTGGAAACACGTTTGGAAGGAAATTAAAAAGATCAGAATGAATTAACAGAGATGGCCCATGCCATACTTCCAGAGATAGGCAGCGCTTTAAATGCCTGAAGTATTCAATAGTTAAGAATGAAAATGATATAAAAATATTTGATCCAAAAACCTGAAAAATGAGAGAAAAAGGAGGAATACAGGTAATAATTTTTAAATATAAGAGCATTATTGATGATTATACCCTTATTTTTCTAAGATATATTTATTTGAGGAAAAAGTGAATCAGAGAGAGCATAAGCAAGGGGAGCAGCAGAGGGAGAGGGAGAAGCAGACTCTCCACTGAGCAGGGAGCCTGATGTGGGGCTTGATCCCAGAGCCCTGAGATCATGACCTGAGCCTGAGTGAGATAGGTCCATCAGAGAAGGACAAACATTATATGGTCTCATTCATTTGGAGAATATAAATAATAGTGAAAGGGAATAGAAGGGAAGGGAGAAAAAATGGGTAGGAAATATCAGAAAGAGAGACAGAACATGAAGATTCCTAACTCTGGGAAACTAACTAAGGATGGTGGAAGGGGAGAAGGGCGGGGGGTGGGGGTGACTGGGTGACGGGCACTGAGGGGGGCACTTGACTGAATGACAACTGGGTGTTATTCTGTATGTTGGCAAATTGTACACCAATAAAAAATAAATTTATTATTAAAAAAAAGACCTAAGCCTGAGAAAAATGCTTACCCAACTGAGCCACTCAGGCACCCTCGATGATACACACTTTAATTTGGAAATCTAAATAAACTTAACAGAGAGAAGTAGTCTCATTTTACATTCAAGAGAACACTGGTGGGCTCTAGCACGTGCAGAGGGCCTAAGCAAGAAGACGGGTTTTTAAGAGCCTTTTGAGAACCCCAAGTCAAGAGGAGGAAAGGAGGAAGAGGAGAGCTGCAGATGCATTCTATCCCCCTTTCATCCTTACACCAGCATTGTTTTTTCCTGTTGCCTGCTTTACCTAAGAGAACATTTAGACCCTGAAACATCACACAAGTGGTCCAAGGCCACACGTTATACTGACATTTATTCACAGACTATCATGATGTGAACACTTAGTGACACATTCCACTCAAACGTATGGGGACTATCGAAAACTGTCCAACTATAAAGTCTTAAGAGCAACCGCAGTCCTCCCAATCACTTTCCGAATGGCCAGCTGTACATCTTTGTTCCTAAGGCTGTATACCATAGGGTTCAACAGTGGGGTGACGATGGTGTAGGTCACTGTCACCAGCCTGTCTTTACCTGATGAGGATTTGGCTGAGGGCCGCAGGTAGACGGAGGAGGCACAGCCATAGTGGACGATGACCACAATAAGATGGGAGGCACAGGTGGAGAAGGCTTTTCGTTTGCCATCAGCAGATGGGATCTTCAGGATGGTGCGGACAATGAAGCCATAAGAGATGCAGATGAAGATCAAGGGCACAACAAGCACCAGGACACCACAGATGAAGATGACCAGCTCATTGATGTAGGTTTCAGCACAGGCAAGTCGGATGACTGGAGAGATGTCACAGAAGTAGTGGTTGACCCTGTTGGAGCCACAGAAAGGGAGGCTGAAGACCAACGTTGTTCCCACCAGAGATATCAGGAAGCCACTGACAATACAAGTTGCTGCCAGCTGTGCACACACCCTCCAGCTCATGAGAACAGGGTAGCGCAAAGGCTGGCAGATGGCCGTGTAGCGGTCATAACCCATAACTCCCAGAAGCAGGCAGTTCGTGACAGCAAAACCAAGGAAGAAGAACATCTGTGTGGCACAGCTGATGAAGGAGAGTGTCCTGAGGACAGAGAGCAGGTTAATAAGCATCTTGGGCAGGATAACAATTGTGTAGAAGACTTCTGAGGTGGACAGGACACAGAGAAAGAAGTACATGGGCGTGTGGAGGCTGCGTTCCAGGCGGATGACAGAGATGATGGTGAAGTTTCCACTCAGGATGATCAAGTAGAGGCCGAGAAAGAGCACAAAGAGCACAGGCTGCAATTCGCCAAAGCTGGAGAAACCGAGCAGCAGGAACTCAGTGACCCGGGAAGAATTGGCCATGGA
Source organism: Vulpes vulpes (assembly GCF_048418805.1). Lineage (NCBI taxonomy): Eukaryota > Metazoa > Chordata > Mammalia > Carnivora > Canidae > Vulpes > Vulpes vulpes. The sequence goes on from NC_132784.1 coordinate 114,604,385, forward strand.
GGGTGGACTCCTAGGGACAAAGCCAGTGTGAGCACGTCCAGAGATCTTGGGATGGAGGAATCAGACTTTCTTCCTAACGTAGCTGCGCTGTCTGGCTGGTGTGAAAGAGAAACAACTGGCAGGAAGGAGAAAAAAAAGGATCACAAATTGACCAAAAATTGGTTGAATTAATATGGCACCTATGGTGCCATTTTCTCTGGCAATGATCTTAGCAGTGAATTTGGGGTAAGTGTTCACATGAAGGGAATGGTATTTGCTCACATAAAGCCTATCTTCTAGCCCCCAATCCACTCCTCCAGGTTTACTCAGTCTCCACTTAATTCTTAGGTATTAATATTAAAAAAAAAAAAACCTTTATCTTAACTAGGATTTCCTATGGTCATAGATTTATCCCTATTGCTAACACATATATTCCATATGCAACAGCACCAATGTCTGAGGATTGTCCTCCTGCCCTCTTTTGACACATTCCTCATGTAGGGAAACAGCCTTGATCTGTCTTGGTGTCTCTGCTGTCATCAGAAGCGTGCAGCTCCTTATCAGTTCTAACCCTTTACCCCATTCCCATGCCCTCACTCCTGCATTATCTACCAAGTTGAGGCAATCTTCCTCTGAGTCTCACACTTTTCCCAAATATACCTTTCTGCTCATATCTAACGGTGTATTCCTTCACATGTGCTTTAGCATGGAGAACCTTTGAACAATCGTGTCATTGTTATCCTACCTTCTAAATCTGGGAATCGTCAGTGCTTTAAGCTTGGTTGTTGTTTCTTTCTAATTGTAATGGGACCTTCTGCAGATTCTCAGTTAAAGCAACAAGCGCACATTGAGTCCCCGTATAACTTCTAAGCTGTCACTTTCTCTTGGGTTCCTCAGAATCTCATTGGTCACTAGCCTTAAGCGTTTGTCTTCAACTTCACAACTTGTCAGTCACCAGATATAGCAGCGTCTTGTCTACACCACGTGCCTGAAAACTTACTGAAGAAATAAGTGACCTATAATTCCAGGGTATCTTCTAACTTATTTTCAACCACCCCAGAGGTTTGATTCCTGAGTTTTTCCAAACTTGTTCCCTTAATATTCATGTACCATGTAATTTTAGCCCTCTGCTTCAACATTTTGGGATAAAATAATCTCTCTAATGTCATTCTTTACACACAGAGACAAAAGATCCTTAAAATTTCTGCTTTTCTCGTGTACCTGAGTGGTGCAGGTGGTTAAGTGTCCAGTCAGGTGATGATCCCAGTGACCTTGATGGAGCCCTGTGTCAGGCTCCTGCTCAGGAGGGCAGCTGGTTTCTCCCTCTCCCTCTGCCCCACCCTCATTTGTGATCTCTGTTTATCACTCACTCTTTCCGAAGTAAATAAAATCTTTTAAAAAAATAATTGCTGATTTTCTGACTATCACATGTTTTCCTCCATTATATCAACTAGCCAAACTTTTAAATTTCAGTTGAAATAGCATTCTGTGAGTCTAAAAGACTTTTGCAATTAACATTACTTCTTCTATCAGTGCTTACTCTTTTGCTTAGACTAAGGTAAAGCCCAATTTGAAATGGGACCAAAATCAAAGGCTTTCAGTCTTATTCTAGCCTCTTTGAAGTGCCCATCTCTAAACTTTACATATAATGAATACACACCTTGCATTGGACTGGAACAAAGTCCTCACCAGTGCTCCTCCAGAGATGTCATCTCCACCTTTCCAGTGTCCTGGTCTCTGTCCTTTGAGTTTCTTCTTTTATAGGAACATCCCCGGGAAGAGCAGTGACATGTTATGCAGGGAGAGTTGGGGTTTGTGAAGGAAAGAAAGGCCCTGTTACTGGGTGACCCTTGTGTGACTCTCCCCCCCAGCACTCACAAGACATCACCTACTTTCTATCTGTTACTATCTATCTATCTATCTATCTATCTATCTATCTATCTATCTATTGAAGGGAGGAACAGCAGATGGGTAGAGCCAAAGAGAATCCTAAGCAGACTCCCTGCTTAGCGTGGAGGCTGACACAGGATTCCATTCCAATACCCTGAAATCATGACCTAAGCCAAAACAAGAGTCAGATTCTTAACTGACTGAGCCACTCAGACACCCCTCATTTTTTCCTTTCTATATCTAATTCTGTACCGCTCCTATTAAGCAATGAAGCATATTCTGTGTCTTTGCCTTTTAGTGACCTCCATATCTACCCCACAGTTTCCACCATCCAGTGTCCCTTCTGATATTTCATAATTCCCACTTCTGATCATAGTGGGATAAGTAGATCACTGACCAATGAGAAAACTCAACAACGTATATTTGGACATACAGGAAATGCTTGGATGGTCATTATTCTTCTCAATTAGGAAATCAAAATCTCTAAATGAAAATAAAAACTTTATAATCCTTCAAATCATAGAGCTTGTGTGCAGTGACATGCAGTCCTCTTTATTTTCAGACACTTCTGCAACGCTTCTATGCAGTTTTCTAGGTGAGATTTGCCAAAATAGTCTTGACATAAAGAAAGAAGAACCAGCATTCTCCTTTCAACTTTTATAAACTCAGTTTCCTTACATACAGAAACTGTCTACATGACTCCACAGAAAACTATCACCTGTGCCTCTTCTCCGTGGATAGTTTGGCTAATATCTCAATGAGCATCATCAAGGGTGCTTTTCCATCCTGCCCTGGCATGACCTCAGTGCCTTGTTGGTAACCGAGATCCCTTCCTCCATAGGGAGCTAATTACCATATTGTGCCCAATGCTTGTCCATAATTTCCCCAATTAGCAAGTAGAGCTATGGTAACACACTCAGAGAATTTGTTGGCCAAAGAGAAGACCGTTTCTCATACACCATGGGGATTAGTCAGTTTTCCCTTCAACATTCTCTGGGGAATCATTGAATGCTGGAAGTTTTCTGGGTATCATTTTTAAGCCAAATGACAATGGAAGGGCCTCCTTAGAGCTTCCCTGCCTAAAGACTGTAAATTTTCATCCTCAGGTTGGAAGAAAATGTGAATTTTGCATTCTCATTTCTGACATCTGTAAGAGAGGAAGCAAGTAGAAATAAAGGACAGAATATTAGAACGGCAGAGGCAGCATAAGTGTATGAGACTCATGGGAAACATACTTGATCCTAGAATAGAATGTAAGCATGATTAGTACTTGTTCAATAAATATATTAAAATATTTTTAATAATAAACATATAATTAATAAATTAAAGTTAAATAATAATGAGGTTATGGAGAAAAATGAGGAGATGCACTAGTATGGGTAGGTTTTAGCTGAGTCATCTCCTTTGGTAGAAGGTCCTCCTGCTTTCAGATTGCATATCTATTTCCTCTCCCAGTGACTGAAGACACTAGGGCCAAAAATAGGGCAAATGCTAGACACTGATGGAAATGATTCAAAAGGCTAAAAGGAGAAAGATGGGAAATCATGCCCAGCACTCACAAACCAAACGAGCAAGGGAAGGATCTTGATATTTGACATTTTAACATTCAGACCAAAAAGGGTGTTTGTGGGGCTCCATCAGTTACGCTTCCAACTTATGGTTTGGCTAAGGTCATGATTTCATGGTCATGATTTCATGTGCCATGCGATCGAGACCTTAATTGGGCTGTGCACTCAGTGGGTGTCCTGGCTTGAAGTCTCTCCCTCAGCCCCTCCCTTACAGGCATGGGGAGTGTATGTGTGAGGGTGCATGTTCTCTCTAGATAAATAATTTTTAAAATCTTTAAAAAAAGGATACAGACCAGGAGTATTAAATGAACAACAAAAGACAGTGAGAAAAAATCATTTTAATGCTAATGACTATAATTCACAGCGAAATTATAATTAATATGAATTTACATCCCCTCAAATGACAGAGGTGCAACCTTCATAAGACAGAAAGTATAAAATGTTTGCAAGGAGACACACTAATAATTAATAACTTTCATAAACCCCTCTGCTCAAACTGGTCAGGAAGAAAAATATAGCTAAAATACAAAAAGCCTAAGGCTCATACTAGCGAAGCATATCTGGTGAGCATTTATTGGAATTGTGTTCTAATGAAAGAGGACACATGTTCTTTTCAAGGCACATGAAGTATGTATGAATATTGGCTGTGTATCAGTTCACAATAAAAACTGGAACCAAGGTCACAAAGTGGTTTTGAATGCAAACAATCATCCTTAATCCAGGGTAATAAGTTATCAATGAAGACCAAAGTAAAGAGAATTTTAAAATCTATTAAGTAATTGTTGGGTTAAAAGGGAAATACAAAGCAAAATGCACTAAGTTTCACTAGATAATATCAAATACAATATGTGTAACAAAAATTTTGGGTTAAGTTTAAAGCAGGGACGAGAGGATATTTCATATATATAAGTAATATATACATATATATACCGTAAGTATATATATATATATATATATATATATATATACACATACATATATATATATACTTAAAAATTAGTTTGTAGAAAGTATCAGTATGTTAAATAGAACAACTAAAGAAAAATTCACAAGAAAAGTAACACAATATACAGATAAAAACAAAAAATGCAAAAAATAATAGTATGAAAATACAAATAAAATTAAAAACATGATACGGCAAAAATACGAGAATGCATCCATTCATTCACACATACATTAAGCTCTTAGACAACAACAGACAAAACAAACTACCACAATATGAACCAGAAAAAAAATTTAAAGCACAAATATACATGTCATATGATGCCATTGGAAAGAAACGTTTCCAAGAAATATTCAAATGTCTAATATATCGTACATATTTTACAAGAATTTTGAAATTCTAGATGAATTCAATAATCTTGTAGAACACTAAATTCACCTCCAATTTGATCCACTAAAAATAAAATAGTTATAGAAGTCAATTTTCTTAGAAGAAAGAGAGGACATTACCGCAGAGGCATGCCTCAGTAAAGATACTGTGCCTGGATTATTTTACAGAATTTCAACATTTCTACAATAATGAGATGATGCAACCCAACATATAGTAGCAATTCAATAAATAATTCTTTAGATAAAAGAGAAAACCCCTTTAAACTTCAACTCACATAATACAAAAAACACTTGTGGCTATGTCAATAAAATATAAAAACTTTGAATGTTTAGAAAAATAAGTCACTGAGGGAAAACATTAGAGACTGAGCTTAAAGATAATGACAGATTCGCTGAGTAGTAACAAACAACATATGACTGTATAACATGAAATATTTATTCCTAGAGAAGTGCAGTTAAAGATTTTAGAAAACAAACAACTGGGAAATTTCTCAGAAGCATCAGAATGTTGTAGCGGCTCTGTGTTTCAGTAGGTTGAGTGTCTGATGCGTGGTTTCAGATTAAGGCATGATCTCAGGATTTGGGATCAAGTCTCACCTCAGACTTACTCTGGAAGGAATCTGCTGGTCCCTATCCCTCTGCTTCTCTTCTCTCTCTCTAAGATGAATAAATATAAAATGTTAAAAAATTATTGAAATGTTAATACAAACGTAGGAAAAGCTGCTAGAGGAAATAATTAAAACACTAAAGTAGGAGAGACTATAGGCATACAACTGATACAATCAAAGTGACATAAAAGGCATACATTCACTGACCAGTTAAAAATTCATGGTAACAAATTAATTTAGTGAAGAGGATATGAAGTCTGGCCCATTACTCTTCGAAAGGCTGCCTTGAATTCCTGGTTCCTCAGGCTGTAAATCATTGGATTGAAGAGTGGAGTGAGGATGGTGTAGGACACAGATATGAGCGTGTCCTGACTTGAAGAGTAGCTGGATTTGGGCCTTAAGTAGATGAAAGAGGCACAACCGTAATGCACAGTAACCACAGTGAGGTGGGAGGCACAGGTGGAGAAGGCCTTGTACCTGCCAGTGGAGGATGGGATCTTCAAAATGGCAGAAATGATGCGGATGTAGGAGACCAGGATAAGGAGGAGGGGGACAACCAACACACACACACCAATCATGAATATGACCAACTGACTGAGGCGCGTGTGATGGGACGCCACCTTGAGGACAGGAGAGATGTCGCAGAAGTAGTGATGCAGCTGGTTGGAGGAGCTGAAGGGCAGGTGAAACACCAGGGAGGTGACAACCTGGGCGATAGTCAAGCCACAGGCACAGGCAGCGGCCACAAGTCCCACACACACCCGGGGTCCCATGAGCTCTGTGTAGCGCAGAGGGTTACAGATGGCCACGTAGCGGTCATACCCCATGGCTGCCAGCAGGAAGGAGTGAGAGCAGCCGAGGAAGAGGAAGGTGAACATCTGGATGGCACAGCCCACGAAGGAGATGGTCTTCTTCTGGGCCAGCAGGTCCACCAGCATCTTGGGGACGATGACAAAGGTGTAGCAGGTCTCGGAGCAGGAGAGGACGGCCAGGAAGAAGTACATGGGGGTGTGCAGGGCTCTGTCCAGCACGATGGTGGAAATGATGATGGCATTGGTGCCCAGAGTGAACAGGTAGACGGTCAGGAAGGCGACGAACAGCAGCCGCTGCAGCCCGGCCAGAGAAGAGAAGCCAAGGAAGATGAACTCCCTCACCAGGGTCTCGTTGCCCCACTCCATGCAGAGCACCCCTAGAGAAGAGACCCCAGGGCAGAGACAGAGGTCAGGATACAGGAAGGGGAGCAGGAATGGGCGGAACAATCACACAGGGTCTGCAGGCAGCCCAGGCCTTCATGCCTCCCCAGAAAGGTCTGCAAAGAAAAGACCTAAGGCTCCATAGACAACACAGGACCTGATGGTCAATGGGGAGGCTCCCCCGAAGGCCACGACCATGGTCTCTAGCCAAGGATTACGCATCTGTCTCACTGGTTTCACTCATATCTCACTGAGGGATTCCTGTGTTGTCTTGCTCACTACAAGCCTAAGGAAACTAGCTCTGCAAAATGGAAAAAAATAGGTGCAATTCCAGCCGTCTGCACTGGGTCAGAATGTGCAATGAAGAATGAGTGGTATTTGGAAACCACATGGGACCTCGGTGTAGCCAACTGTAAAATAGGAAGGGAGAGGAAGAGTTAGGTTTAGGTGACCTCCAACAAACGTGGGAAGGACATCATGACCACGTCAGTTCTTCATGTCAACAACCTATGGCAGAACCCCAAACACCAAGGAAGCAACACCATTAGTGTCATGCCTGAGAGTCTGACTAAGAGGAGGGAGGGACCCTCCTGGAGGCTCCACACTGGCAGCCTTGCCAAAGAGTGAAAGGCCAGAAAACACCAGTTTAAGGATGAATGTCCCCGGTTCCACAAAGAGGAAGCACCAGAGAGGTAGAAAGAGACTCATTACCTTGGTGGCATTTGCAGCTCACCTCCCTTTTCTGATTGTGCCTCTGAAAAACTCCAAGAACAGAGTTTTCCAAAAATTGCTCAGAGTTCCTCAAAGAAAATTTGAGACTGTAAGGACTGTAATAAACTGGCCAGATGTGTGGGAAAGTCCTTAAGCAGAAGGGCTTGAACACTAGCTTGCAGAAGGAAACTCCGCTTAGGGCACCTGTGGAGTACTGACCCCAAGAGTCTTTCAGTTAAGGAAGTTGAAGACTCTCTAAATGATGATACCAGAAGGGCCCTTATCTTCTAGAACCTGTGGGTGTCTTTCAGGTTAAGGCTCAAGGAGATGGCACTTGCACCCCCGAGTTTCTGACCCCTTAGATGCCCAGTTGGGATAGTATGTACACGGAATTTAAATAGTAACTCAGGAGAGGGGGGTACAGGGTACATGCAAAAGAGAGCAAAACTAAATATTTAACACTTTGGTGATATTCAGCTATTTATCTGAGGCAAAGCATCAATCAGTAAAAGGAGACAAAGTCTGTAGGCAGCATCAAAGAGCAAAGAAGTAAAATTTCTATCTTTCTAGGTGCACATAAAAACCATGAACATGCTGTATTGAAATGAGTGTGAGCATGGGATTTCCATGATAAATCAAAAGAGATTCCACGAGTACCCAGTAGGGAGAAAAGTGGACATTCAGGATCTGTTTCTGTTCACCCATGATTCCAGCAACCAAAAAGACATGAAATGAAAATCTAGCTGGGAAAAAGCTGACCCAAACTGATCATCCTGAAATTCAGAAAACTCTATGGCCCACACCCAAACTCTCCTCAGACCTTGAGTTAAAAGTGTCCCCTGGTTCTCTTCTCAACCCTGCCTCTACTGCACCTGCCATCACTGATCTCCTGGAGGGGCTCCTCATCCACAACACGACCCATCCCTGAGGCCCACACCCCACACAGCCCTAGACCCCACCGCTACCTGCTGTTCAGCAAGTACCCACAGGGCTTTCCTCCTTTCAATTCAGACAGAAGGAGCTATTCAGTGTCTGGATCCCTTGCCATGTGGATTCTCAGCCAAAGCTCAGAAACTGACCACAGGACAGCAGGAGGCAGGGAATGAGCCCTGGAGTAGACGCTCTCATCTGCATCAACAGAGGAAGCCTCTACCTCCATCAGGCCCATGGGCCCCTCCAGCCAAAGTCACGGTGTGTGGAGGCGCTGGTGACCAGCACGCAGCGAGGTTATTAGAAAGGTGTACTGTGGTGGTTGGACTCCTGAGGCTGCATCTGCTCCTGGAGACGTTATCTTGGGGTTAATTAGAAGTCAGGTCTACTTTGGAGAATTAATGTCACCAGGTTCTCAAAGGCAGCCTTTTCTGAGGAACCTGGGGAGAAAGAGCCAGGAGCATAATTAGCCCGTGCCCGCTTTGGAAGCTGCATCCACAGGTAGTGGATTCTCTGGGAAAACTGAGCACAATTGCAACCGTGTTGTACAGGCCACGTGGGGATTTTTCACTGAATTTTAAGTCAGGAAATTGTATACATCCAGCGGTTCTCAACTGGAGTGTTTCTAAGAGTCAAAAGAGGACTTAATTACAAATCCATCATCTCAGGTTCTTGTCCATAGAAATTCTAATCAGTGACTCTAAGCTGCTCTGCAGAAACCTACATCTTAACAAGCATCTTCAGCGAGGTTGAGTTCTATCATTGGCTGCCTTGCTGTCGACAAGCATCTCCTAGTCGAGTGACTAACCCTGAAGTTCTCACTTTCATCCAAGCAAATCCAAAATGAGGATCAATCCAGTCCAAATTACAGCATGGACGGTGAGAGCAACCTGACAGTCAAATTTCTGAGATTTATGTGAAAGAACAGGATACTCTTGAAACAGATGGGTAATGTAGAGACTCAGTGTTCCCAGGAGTAAGGGGCCTCAGTAATAATAATATTTGAAGAAGAAGTGTGCTGTGGGAGCAAGAAGAGATAAGGAGTACAGAGAGACACAGAGGAGAAATCAAAAATTCAATTGTGTGCTTTTAGCAACAGAAGTGACCTCACATGTCAGTAAGAAAAGTGTGATTATTTACTAAATAATAGTGGGAAACGGGCTGCCCCTGTGTGCCCCTCACCTGAAGGACGTGTCCTAAGGGAATAAAGAAATGGCCTCCTGAAGGCTCAGTAGTAGCGCTCAGAGCCCGACCTCCCCTGAGGAGCCCTGTGCGTCTAGCCCACCCGCAAACAGTGCCCTGTGCCCATTCTCCAGCACCAGCATGACTGAGCCTGGGCATCAGTGTGAGAGGAGTTGGATCCCACTCCTTCCATTTCACCCTGACTGACACAGAAGGTTGAGCTTGGTGGTTTAGAGGTGTTATTTCTCCCAGGAGTGTCGCTTCTGCCTGGAAACACAGAACTGGAGATGGAGGCTTGGCCTTGGCCACCTCAGTCTACCTTGTTGTACTGAACATGTGATGTGCAGCCGGAAATGGTCTTACTGCGCGAGTCAGGGTCCCTAATTTTCCAGTTTTTTTTTTTTTTAAGTTTGATTGCTAAAGGATTGTTTTCATTTTTCTTAAAACATTTCCCTGATACGAAGATTTAAATATAGCTTATCGATCTGTAAGTTATAGATAATTATTGTGAGTCTCCTTTAGCATGAGGATCACAGATAAATATTTCAATAAAAATGTAGACTTTGAAAAAAAAATGTAGACTTTGAAACATCAACTTTTTCTAAGCTTTTACATTTTTAGTTTGAGATGTTATCATTTGCTTTCCACCTAAGAGTATGACTTTCTTCAAGATAGATAGGATATTTTTACCTCATTAGAGGTGATAGGATTTTACTTCATTAAAACATTGTAGTCCATTTTCATTTTTTATTTTAGACTATGTTCCAACTTTATGAAATTGTACATGTTTAAGGCATATAATATTGATAGTTTGATATATGTATGTATTGTGTAATGATTACCATAGTAAAGCCGATTATCATGATTATCATACCAATTTCCTCACCTTGTTATGATCTGAGTGTGAAGAGAGAATCCATCGGACCCACTGACCCTGCACATTCCACGTACACAATACAGAGCTCTTAACTGCACTCACCATGCTGTGCATTAGACCTCTGGGACCCATCCATCCTTCATCACCAAATGTTCTCTCCCTCTTCCCCTGACCATCATCCCTACATTTCCCCTCCCTGCAGCCCCTGGCTACCACCATTCTAGGCTCTGCTTTTATGAATTTGACTCTTTAGATTTGACATCAATATGTATTTTTGGGTGGATGGCTTGTTTCACAAAGCACAATGCACCCTTGTTGTCAGGCATGGGCGATTTCCTAACTTCTCATGTTTGGATGATATTCTATTTTCTATAAATTTCTTCTATACCCAATCTGTTAAGAGTATTATTCATGAATGGGAGTAGAGCTTTGTCAAATGTATTTTCTGCAAAGTAGTCCCTGATTCTCCTTTCTGAATCTGAGGCATGCGCTGAAATTACTAAATTTCAGCTTCTTTCTGAGGAACCTGACGCTTCTTTCAGTTTGTCAGATTCTGAGGAATCTGACGCTTCTTTCAGTTTTAATTTTAATTTGAGTCTTCTCTCCTTTCTTCAATTAGTAGGGTGAAGCTTTTTTAGATTTTGGTCTCATTTTGATTTCAAAAAAAGTACCCCTTTGTTGATCTTTCTTTATTTTTTTTTCAAATTTAATAATTTTTATTTGGAGAAGTATAACATTGAAAACTTTTCTTTTTTTATAATAAATTTATTTTGTATTGGTGTTCAATTTGCCAACAAACAGAATAACACCCAGTGCTCATCCTGTCAAGTGCCCCCCTCAGTGCCCGTCACCCATTCACCCCCACCCCGCACCCTCCTCCCCTTCCACCACCCCTAGTTCGTTTCCCAGAGTTAGGAGTCTTTATGTTCTGTCTCCCTTTCTGATATTTCCCACACATTTCTTCTCCCTTCCCTTATATTCCCTTTCACTATTATTTATATTCCCCAAATGAATGAGAACATATAATGTTTGTCATTCTCTGATTGACTTATTTCACTCAGTATGAATTGTTTTTCCAGTGTCTACATCTACTCTGATTGTTATTATTTGGCTCATGTAAACTTGGGACTTAGTTTGTGTTTTTTTGTTGTTTTCTCTGAAGGCGTAATTTCAGGTTGTGTGTGACTTTTTTTTTTTTTTTTTTTTAGCATTTATGGCTATAAACTTTTCTCTTAATTCTGCTTTGACTACCTCCCATTAGTCTAAGTATACTGTATTTTCATTTTTGTTTTTATCAAGAGATTCTTTAAGTTCCTTTTTGTTTTCCCCTTTGACCCAATGATTGTTAGTGAGTGATGTTTGTTTTCCACACATCTGTGAATTCTCACATTTTCTTATTGCTTCTGATTTCTTGTTTAATTCTATTGAAATCAGAAAAAAATTTTGGAATATTTTTGTTCTTGAATTTATTAAGAATTGTTTTGAGACATACCGTATGATCTATCTGGGAGGATTTTCCACATGCACTGGAAAAAAAATGTATTCTTGGCACTTGGGTACAAAGTTCTGTACCAGGCCCACTGGTTCTACCGTTTTGCTCCATTCTTCTGTTTCCCTGCCAACATTCTGTCTGAAAGATCCTTTTACGGAGGGTGGGGCACTAAAGTCTCATGCCATTATCTTATTGCTGTCTGTTTCTCACTCCAGATCTGTCAATATTTGTTTTTTCTATTTTGGTGATTTAATGTAAGATGAACATTTTTTGTAATTGTGATATCTTCCTGTTAAATTGAAACTTTTATCATATATAATGACTTTTTTATCTTCTAACAGTTTTTAATATTTCTTTTTTTGTATATGTATTTTTTTTATTGGAGTTCAATTGCCAAGATATAGCATAACACTCAGTGCTCATCCCATCAAGAGCTCCCTTCATCCCATCAAGTGCCCCCTTATTTGATTTGTAGTCAGTCTTGGATTCATGGAGAGAACCAGCCCTGTCCTATTGTTGGTTATTAATGTAATGGATTATCTTTTTCCACCTTTTTACTTTTAGTCTATGAGCATCCTAAAAGTTAAAGAAAGTGTCATAGAGACAGGATATTGTTGGTTCTTCTCCTTTTGTTTTTGTTGTCGTTGTTTTTGTTTTTGTTTTTTCATTCAACCAGTCTGCCTTTTCTTTAGGACGACTTATTTCCTAGATATTTAAAGTAACTAGGCAAAGACTTATTCTTGCCCTTCGGGTCATTGTTTTCTGACAGTTTTGTAGTTGGGTTCTTCCTTCTTTTCTTCCTCTCTTGCTGTCTTCTTATGGGTACTAATCTTTATGGAAAATAGGGTCACAACTACACTACTGGGAGGGGAAGAGTACGACTGGAATCTAGGAGGGATGGTAGGGCATGTTTCATTACTTCACATACAAAGGCACATTTTGATGGAAACAAACTCACTTAATCAAAGTTGCCAATGGCTAGAGCCTTAGGAAATGTGGTAGCTTAGTTCAAAAGAATGTTCAGTAGGTGAAAAAGAAAAAAAAACAACACAAATAGAAATGACAGTCTTGTAATGAATTCCAGAAATGAGGATTTATGTAGTTGTGTTTTATTTTCTTGGTTGCTTAATTGCATATATCTTTTCACGTTGAACCATTTCCCTCCTCTCTTAATATGCTAGGCTTTATGTGTTGCTTCATAATTCAATCTTGAAAGAAGACCATCAAAGAGCTTAATGTGGGGCACTCTGTGTCTCCTTTTTAGGAAGATGGATGCAGATACTCGTTGTGTGAGGCATATTAGCATCATATTAATTACTACTGTTTGAAAATGTAAAGTTGAAAAGAAGGGCATGTTGATCATCCAAGCATGAAAATTGTGTTGGTCATATTTTCTTGACAGTGCATATACATACACTAAGGGTCTCTCTGCTGTACTCCTCTATAAGGACAGAAATCGTCAAAATCCTGGAGTCTGTCCAGATTCCTTATGTCAGGGAGCAACTATTCCCCTCTCCTCCAAGGTCTAACTACCTGGATTAAGAAAAGGACATGATGCAGGTTAACAGGAGAAAATCAGTTAAAATTAGCAGGTGACCATATGGAGAATCCCCATAGACATGGTAGGGCAGGAGTAGATGTTTGGTAATTAGGTGTTTGCCCTACCATGTAGATGCATCACTCAGATGAAATGTATATGTTAATAATCCTTATTTTGGGAAACACCCCCGATTTGGATTCTTCTGTGTGGTTAAGTGAAGATAAAAGTTTGTCTTGAGTCCACAGGGTATCAAGTGCCTTCAGCCTCAAAATCACCCACATGCCAAGTGTCACCTTCTGAAGCAGCAACAGGGGGGATACTGTCCTGAAACACATACACTTGCCAGAAGAATTTTAGATATATTTAGGACTCTATAGATAATGGAAGAGGAAGAAAGTAATTTTTTTCTGGGAGCACATTATGGGAGCACTTGTGAAATGGCAGATATGGGCTTTTGCCCTTGGCTTTGATGTCCTGAGAATCACTCATCAGGGCTGCATTACTCAGCACCATAGGTAGGGGCTCCCTACAATCCTTTCAATTCTAGAGGTCAAGACCAACTCTTCTGCCATTAGCTCGCGAGACTTCAACACATGTAGAAGTCTCTAATGCCCCTATGAAACCTTTCATTCATTTAAATACCTCAAGTGGATTATTCTGATTTACATACAGAGGAGAACTATGTATAATCCTGCCTCAATTTTTACAATCGAAACGGGAGATCTGTTTTTCTAACCTTTAATAATTCCTATGTCATTGCACCAATATTCACAATAATCAAGATGTAAAAACCAACAAAAGGTCCACATGGAAGGATGAATGGAAAAGGAATTGCGGTATATACATACACAGGAATATTACTCAGCCTTAAAAAAAAAAAAAAAACAGGAAGGAAATCCTGTCCTTTGCAACAAGCTGGAAGAGCATGGATGACATTATAATAAGTAAAATGAACCAGTCACAGAAGGACAAATATTACAGGATCTCCTTATAAGTGGAATCTAAAAGAGCCAAATCCAGAGCAGCCCAGGTGGTTCAGAGGTTTAGCGCCGCCTTCGGCCCAGGGCATGATCCTGGAGACCCAGGATCGAGCCCACCTTGGGCCCCCTGCATGGAGCCTGCTTCTCCTTCTGCCTGTGTCTCTGAGTCTCTCTCTCTCTCTTTCTCTCTCTCTCTCTCTAAATCTATCTCTCTCTGTGTGTCTCTCATGAATAAATAAAATTAAAAAATATAAAGTTAAATAAATTGCCAAACTCATGAGAGGGAATGGAGAATAAATGGTGGTAACCATGGGCTAGCGGGAGCAGAAACTGTGTAGAGCCTGTTCTGTTTTCTGTTCTGAGAGTAATGGCTTATGAAGAAAAGGTCATAGAATGTCCGGGGCCAGTTGCTTCAGGAAGTGTCTCTGTCATGTGCTGTGGGTGCTCCTCTAATGTGTCCTTGCTGCTCTATCCCTCAGCTCAGTCATCTGCAGAGGTTCTCCTTGCCTGCATGAGCAGTGTTCAGATCTCGGCCAGGGTGTGGTAAGTGAGTCAGTGTCCTCTGTATGCTTGTTAAATAACTCCTGATCCTACTCCCTCTAGAACTGAAGACTCGCAGAGGCCTGTGGTCAGGCAATGTAGTACATGCAGGCATTTCTGCTGGTCCTCTGTGGTAGAGGCCTGCTGCACTGGTCCTTAGGCACAGTTATCTGAGATGATGGGTAGTCCAGCAGCACAGAGGGGGATGGGATTTGGTGCAAGCAGGTTAGGCAGCCAGTGGTGGTGCTGTGCTGTTCACTGCAGTTGGTTTATGCCAAGAGGTGGTGGAGGGAAATGGTACCAGCTACTTCCTTTGTCTGTCCCTAGAAGGGGTCTCCAAGCTTACTGCTCCCAGAAGAGTAAATAATTTCCCTTGTGCATCCCAAGTATTTTTCAGGTTGCTGTTTTCACTCTGTCTCTTGGTTGCTTGGCTGCTGGGACAGTGCAGTAAACTTTGGGCTCTATCCTAGCCAAGCCTGTTGAATTCTCAAACTCCATACTTTACATGCTTGATGTGGCATGGACCTGCAGGGGTCCTCTGGGGGAGAGTCTTGCCAAGATGGGTCTAATCTATATTTGACCAATAGGGCAATCGTCCTATAGTGCAAGAGTGTGTCATGAGAAGCAAAGCAGGCCAGACAACCAGTGTCTGTGTTGGTTGCCCTCAGCAAGTGTCTCTGTGCTTTTGCTGAGGAAGGGTGAAGGAAAGGACACCTCTCAGCTCCTTTGTCCCTGGAGAGACAAGTCTGCAAATTCATCTTTTCACACATTTGCTCCAAAAAAGAGTGGACAGTCTCTCTCTGTGCACCTAGGGGTGATCCTCAGATCATGCCATCTGCCCCCTTGTTACCAGCTACTTTTCTGCAGGAAGACAGCTGCACACTTGGAGCTCTCTCCCAGCTACACTGAGGGATCTATGGAGTTCTATCCCAGCCTTGCTGAGGAATCCTAAACTCCAGTCTTTGAGAGCCACTAGTTGCAAAACTCATGAATTCAGCCTCCTGCTGTGCTCCTTCCTGAGCCATTAACCAATCCTGCTCTTTCCACAGCCTCAGGGAGGCCTGATGAGAGGAAGAGGTGCAGACACAGTTCTGGGCTGTGACCTGGTTTGCTTTTGGTGGGTTTCCCTCCTTGTACAGGCTTCCCAGCCTTTAGCTTTGTTTTTCTCCTTAGAATCATTGTTTTAGGCTCTATAACTTTTTTTTCTCATCCTTCCTGTGTTCCCTTCTCCTGTTTGCTTCTTGATGAGTACGTCTGTGTTTATTGTTTAGGTGGGTTTCAGGAAAGAATATATGTGTTGAGACCCAAAAGGTTTATTTAGCATTTACAAATCTATTACAAAATAGATTCCACAACAAAATGTATAAGTCAGTATTGTTAGAAGTATAACAGTGAAGTATTTGAAATCAGCACAATGAACCCATGACGACTTGTACATAAAACAAATCATGAACTCCAGTACTAAAATGGCTTAATCACAGAATTTAAAAAACATCCATTGTATGATATGATTTTAATCCAAATAAAAGTATTTCATAGGGAAAACGTATGGAAAAAGGACAAAATGCAATGGATTCTAAGAATAGAACTTATACCAGTCACATACTGTCCCTGACAAACACATAAACGTATAAATAAGTAACAAAAGTTACTTATATATTACCAAGGAAATATCTATAATAAATAAACAATTATTTATTCCAAAAAATATTTTGTCAATAAGTGATATTGGAAACACATTTGGAAGGAAATAAAAAAGATCAGAATGAATTAACAGAGATGGCCCACGCCATACTTCCAGAGATAGGCAGCGCTTTAAATGCCTGAAGTATTCAATAGTTAAGAATGAAAATGATATAAAAATATTTGATCCAAAAACCTGAAAAATGAGAGAAAAAGGAGGAATACAGGTAATAATTTTTAAATATAAGAGCATTATTGATGATTATACCCTTATTTTTCTAAGATATATTTATTTGAGGGAAAGTGAACCAGAGAGAGAGCATAAGCAAGGGGAGCAGCAGAGGGAGAGGGAGAAGCAGACACTCCACTGAGCAGGGAGCCTGATGTGGGGCTTGATCCCAGAGCCCTGAGATCAAGACCTGAACCTGAGACAGGTGCTTTCCCAACTGAGCCACCCAGGCGACCTCGATGATTACACACTTTAATTTGAAAATCTAAATAAACTTAACAGGAGAGAAGTAGTTTCACTTTGCCTTCAAAGAGAATACTGATGGGCTCTAGCATGTGCAGAGGGCCTAAGCAAGAAGATGAGGTGTCTGAAATTCAGGTCATGTAGATCTGGGGAAAGGTCTCAGTGGTCGTAACCACCTCAAACATCTGTGAGCCAAGATTGGAGTCAGTGGAGGATACGAGAGACAGAGAGGGTGATACTCATAGAATGACGAGCATGTGCCACAGCAAAGGGAAAGCAGCAGGCACCAGGTCAGTGAAGGTGGGGTCCATGAGGGGTACTGAGGAAGGACCTTCTGTACAGGGGACATGTGGGGCAAGATGATCACCAGAGTCAGTCTCTCGTAAAGTACTGGCCTGATGACCACTCTGAACTGGGTCACTCCCTCTTCTGAACACATTCCGTGGGGAACGGCATGGAGACCTTTCCTCCAGCCTTTCTCCAGGGACTGCATGGTGGGTTATTTTCCCCACTCACTCAAGTAGCATATCTCTATGTTCCATAACAAGTAGTTTAAAGGGGTAGTTGGAAAAGGCACCTACACGGATCATTTTTAGAGAATTGGAAGAATTAAAAGGTCCTTACGAAGATGCACAAAGCTTTGATTACCATGAGCTACACTCTGTGCAGTTGTACATTTTACACGTAGTTTCTGTCATGTTATTCATTAGATACGAACAAAAACACTGTGAAAAAAAAGGAAAATTATACTATCTTTATGTAACATATATAAAATTTTAATTTAAGAGAACAACCATGACTTCCTTAAAGTCATGACTTAACAAAGGTCAGGCTGAAACCTTAGGTTTTCTTAGTGCAGTAAATGACTTCCATGTCATCCCTCACACCTGAGCCACCTTTGGACTCAAGCACCTCCTGTTAAGCTGGACATAACGTTAAAGAAAGAGCACAATCACAGCTTGGGGCAAATAAGTGAAAGAAAAACTAGGAGATACAGGTTTTTAAGAGCGTTTTGAGAACCCCAAGTCAAGAGGAGGAAAAGATGAGAAGGAGATGTAGACTGATATTACCCGAAACTAACATTACTTGAAAAATCAGTGACATATTTGACTCAAACAAGTGGGGACAGTTGGATATCTAACTATAAAGTCTTAAGAGAAACCGCAGTCTTCCCGATCACTTTCCGAATGGCCAGCTGTACATCCTTGTTCCTAAGGCTGTATACCATAGGGTTCAACAGTGGGGTGACGATGGTGTAGGTCACTGTCACCAGCCTGTCTTTACCTGATGAGGATTTGGCTGAGGGCCGCAGGTAGACGGAGGAGGCACAGCCATAGTGGACGATGACCACAATAAGATGGGAGGCACAGGTGGAGAAGGCTTTTCGCTTGCCATCAGTAGAAGGGATCTTCAGGATGGTGCGGACAATGAAGCCATAAGAGATGCAGATGAAGATCAAGGGCACAACAAGCACCAGGACACCACAGATGAAGATGACCAGCTCGTTGATGTAGGTTTCAGCACAGGCAAGTCGGATGACTGGGGAGATGTCACAGAAGTAGTGGTTGACCCTGTTGGAGCCACAGAAAGGGAGGCTGAAGACCAACGTCGTTGCCACCAGAGATACCAGGAAGCCACTGACAATACAAGTTGCTGCCAGCTGTGCACACACCCTCCAGCTCATGAGAACAGGGTAGCGCAAAGGCTGGCAGATGGCCGTGTAGCGGTCATAACCCATAACTCCCAGAAGCAGGCAGTTCGTGACAGCAAAGCCAAGGAAGAAGAACATCTGTGTGGCACAGCTGATAAAGGAGAGTGTCCTGAGGACAGAGAACAGGTTAATAAGCATCTTGGGCAGGATAACAATTGTGTAGAAGACTTCCGAGGTGGATAAGACACAGAGAAAGAAGTACATGGGCGTGTGGAGGCTGCGTTCCAGGCGGATGACAGAGATGATGGTGAAGTTTCCACTCAGGATGATCAAGTAGAGGCCGAGAAAGAGCACAAAGAGTACAGGCTGCAATTCACCAAAGCTGGAGAAACCGAGCAGCAGGAACTCAGTGACCCGGGAAGAATTGGCCATGGAGGGTGGACTCCTAGGGACAAAGCCAGTGTGATCTCGTCCAGAGATGTTGGGATGGAGGGATCAGAGAAACTTTCCTTCCTAAGGTAGCTGCGCTGTCTAGCTGGTGTGAAAGAGAAACAACTGGCAGGAAGGAGAAAAAAAGGATCACAAATTGACCAAAAATTGGTTGAATTATTATGGCACCTATGGTGCCATTTTCTCTGGCAATGACCTTAGCAGTGAATTTGGGGTAAGTGTTCGCACGAAGGGAACGGTATTTGCTCACATAAAGCCTATCTACTAGCCCCCACTCCAGTCCTCCAGGTTTACTCAGTCTCCACTTAATTCTTAGGTATTAATATTTAAAAAAAAACTTTATCTTAACTAGGATTACCTGTGGTCATAGTTTTCCCTATTGCTAACACATATATTCCATATGCAACAGCACCAATGTCTGAGGATTGTCCTCCTGCCCTCTTTTGACACATTCCTCATGTAGGGAAACAGCCTTGATCTGTCTTGGTGTCTCTGCTGTCATCAGAAGCGTGCAGCTCCTGATCATTACTAACCCTTTACCCCATTCCCATGCCCTCACTCCTGTATTATCTACAAAGTTGAGGCAATCTTCCTCTGAGTCTCACACTTTTCCCAAATGTACCTTTCTGCTCATATCTAACGGTGTATTCCTTCACATGTGCTTTAGCATGGAGAACCTTTGAACAATCGTGTCATTGTTATCCTACCTTCTAAATCTGGGAATCGTCCGTGCCTTAAGCTGTGGTTGTTGTTTCTTTCTAATTGTAATGGGACCTTCTGCAGATTCTCAGTTAAAGCAAGAAGTGCACATTGAGTCCCCCCTATAACTTCTAAACTGTCACTTTCTCTTGGGTTCCTTAGAATCTCATTGGTCACTAGTCTTAAGCGTTTGTCATCAACTTCACAACTTGTCAGTCACCAGATACAGCAGTGTCTCGTCTATACCACATGCCTGAAAGCTTGCTGAAGAAATAAGTGAACTATAATCCCAGGGTTTCGTCTAAATTATTTCTGTCCACCCCAGAGGTTTAAGTCCTGAGCTTTTCCAAACTTGTTCCCTTAATATTCATGTACCATGTAATTTTAGCCCTCTGCTTCAACATTTTGGGATAAAACAATCTCTCTAATTTCATTCTCTACATGCAGAGACAAAAGATCCCTTAAAAATTTCTGCTTTTCTCTGGGCACCTGAGTGGTGCAGGTGGTTAAGTGTCTAGTCAGGTCATGATCCCAGAGACCTTGATGGAGCCCTGTGTCAGGCTCCTGCTCAGCAGGGCAGCCAGTTTCTCCCTCTCCCGCTGCCCCTCCCTCATTTTTGATCTCTGTCTATCACTCACTCTCTCCTAAATAAATAAAATCTTTTTTAAAAAGAATATTTGCTTTTCTGACTATTTCATGGTTTCCTCCATTGTATCAACTAGCCAAACTTTTGCATTTCAATTGAAATAACACTCTGTGAGTCTAAAAGACTTTTGCAGATAACATTACTTCTTCTATCAGTGCTTACTCTTTTGCTTAGACTAAGGCAAAGCCCAATTTGAAATGGGACCAAAATCAAGAGGTTTCAGTCCTAGTCTGCCCTCTTTGAAGTGCCGGTCCCTAAACTTTACATATAAGGAATACACACCGTGCATTGGACTGGAGCAAAGTCCTCACCAGTGCTCCTCCAGAGATGTCATCTCCACCTTTCCAGTGTCCTGGTCTCTGTCCTTTGAGTTTGTTCTTTTATAGGACCTTCCCGGGAAGAGCTGTGACCTGTTATGCATAGAGGGTTGGGGTTTGGGAAGGTAAGAAAGGCCCTTTTTCTGGGTGACCCTTATGTGACTCTCCCCCACAGCACTCACAAGACATCACCTACTTTCTTTCTGTTATCTATCTGTCTATCTATCTATCTATCTATCTATCTATCATCTATTGAAGGGAGGAACAGCAGATAAATAGAGCAAAAGAGAATCCTAAGCAGACTCCCTGCTGCGTGTGGAGGCTGACACAGGATTCCATTCCTTGACCCTGAAATTATGATCTAAACCAAAACAAGAGTCAGATGCTTAACTGATTGTGCCACCTAGACACCCCTCATTTCTTTCTTTCTATATCTAATTCTGTACCCCTCCTATGAAGCAATGGAGCTCATTCTGTGTCCCTGCCTTCATGGTGACCTCCATGTCTACCCCCACAGTTTCAACCATCCAGTTTTCCCTTCTGACATTTCAAATTTCCCACTTCTGATCATAGTGGGATAAGTAGATCACGGACTCATGAGAAAACATGACAACGTAATTTTGCCATACAAGAAATGCTTGGATGGTCATTATTCTTCTCAATTAGGAAATCAAATTCCCTAAATCAAAATAAAAATTTTATAATCCTTCAAATCATAGAGCTTGTGTGCAGTGACATGCAGTCCTCTTTATTTTCAGACACTTCTTCAACGCTTCTATGCAGTTATCTAGGTGAGATTTGCCAAAATAGTCTTGACATAAAGAAAGAAGAACCAGCATTCTCCTTTCAACTTTTATAAACTCAGTTTCCTTACATACGGAAACTGCCTACATGACTCCACAGAAAACTATCACCTGTGCCTCTTCTCCATGGGCAATTTGGCTAATATCTCAAAGAGCATCATCAAGGGTAATTTTCCATCCTGCACTGGCATGACCTCAGTGCCTTGTTGGTAACAGAGATCCCTTCCTCCATAGGGAGCTAATTACCATATTGTGCCCAATGCTTGTCCATAATTTCTCCAATTAGCAAGTAGAGCTATGGTAACACACTCAGAGAATTTGTGGGCCAAAGAGAAGACCGTTTCTCATACACCATGGGGATTAGTCAGTTTTCCCTTCAACATTCTCTGGGGAATCATTGAATGCTGGAAGTTTTCTGGGTACCATTTGTTAAACCAAATGACATTTGAAGGGCCTCCTTAGAGTTTCCCTGCCTAATGACTCTAAATTTTCATCCTCGGGTGGAAGAAGATGTGAATTTTGCATTCTCATTTCTGACGTCTGTAAGAGGGGAAGCAAGTAGAAATAAAGGACAGAATATTAGAACGGCAGAGGCAGCATAAGTGTTTCAGACTCATGGGAAACATACTTGATCCTAGAATAGAATGTGAACATGATTAGTACTTGTTCAATAAATATTTTTAGATTTTTTAATAATAAACATATAATTAATAAATTAAAGTTAAATAAAAATGAGATTATGGAGAAAAATGAGGAGATGCCCTAGTATGGGTAGGTTTTAGCTGAGTCATCTCCTTCGGTAAAGGTCCTCCTGTTTTCAGATTGCATATCTATTTCCTCTCCCAGTGAGTGGAGACACTAAGGCCAATAATAGGGCAAATGCTAGACACTGATGGAAATGATTCAAAAGACTAAAAGTAGAAAGATAGGAAATAATGCCCAGCATTCACAAACCAAACGAGGAAGGGAAGGATCTTCATATTTGGCAGTTTAATATTCAGACCTAAAGGGGTGTTTGGGTAGCTCCATCGCTTAAGCTTCCAACTTATGGTTTTTGTTAAGGTCATGATTTCATGTGTCATGTGATTGAAATCTTAATTGGGCTGTGCACTCAGTGGGAGTCTTGCCTTGAAGTCTCTCCCTCAGCCCCTCCCTTACAGGCATGGGAAGGTATGTTGAGGGTGCATGCTCTCTCTAGAATAATTTTTAAAATCTTAAAAAAAATGATTCGGACCAGGAGTATTAAATGAACAACAAAAGTCAGTAAGAAAAAAATCATTTTAATGCTAATGACTATGATTCACAGTGAAATTATAATCCATATGAATTTATATCCCCTCAAATAACAGAGGTGCAACCTTCATAAGGAAGAAACAGTAAAATGTTGCAAGGAGACACACTTATAATGGAGAACTTTCATAAACCACTCTGCTCAAATAAGTCAGGAAAAAACATATAGCTAAGAATATAGAAGGTCTAAGGCTCATACTAGTGAAGCATATCTGATGAGTACTTATCGGAATTGTGTTGTAATGAAAGAGCACACATGTTCTTTTCAAGGCACATGAAGAAAGTATGAATATAGGCTGTGTATCAGGTCACAATAAAAACTGGAACCAAGGTCACAGAGTGGTTAAGAATGCAAACAATCATCCTTAATCCCAGCGCAATAAGCTATCAATGAGGACCAAAGTAAAGAGAATTTTAAAATCTATTAAATAATTGTTGTGTCAAAAGGGAAATATAAAGCAAAATGCACTAAGTTTCACTAGATAATATCAAATACAATATGTGTAGCAAAAATATTTGGGTTAAGTTTAAAGCAGAGATGAGAGGATATTTCCTATATATAAGTTATATATATATATCTCCTAAATATATATATATATTTATATATATATACTTTAAAAATTAGTTTGTTGAAAGCATCAGTATATAAAATAGAACAGCAAACTAAAGGAAAATTCATAAGAAAAGTAACACAATATACAGATAAAAACAAAAAATGCAAAAAAGAATAGTACAAAAAACAAATAAAATAAAAAACATGATGGGGGAAAAACTAGAATGCATCCATTCATTCACCCATACATTAACTCTTTGACAACAACAGACAAAACAAACTACCACAATATGAATCAGAAAAAAAAATTTTAAAGCACAAATGTAAATAGTATATGATGCCATAGGAAAGAAACATTTCTAAGAAATATTCAAATGTCAAATATATCGTACATATTTTACGAAGAATTTTGAAAGTCTAGATGAATTCAGTAATCTTGTAGAACACTAAATTCCATATTTGATCCACTAAAAATGAAATAGTTGTGGAAGTCAATTTTCTTACAAGAAAGAGAGGACATTACCGCAGGGTCATGCCTAAGAAAAGATACTGTGCCTGTATTGTTTTACAGAATTTCAACATATTTATAAACATGAGATGATTCAACCCAACAAATAGTAACTATTCAATAAATAATTCTTTAGGTAAAAGAGTAAACCCCCTTTCAAACTTCAACTCACATAACATAAAAAACACTTGTGACTATGTCAATAAAATATAAAAACTCTGGGGATCCCTGGGTGCATCAACGGTTTAGCGCCTGCCTTCGGCCCAGGGCATGATCCTGGAGACCCACGATCATGTCTCACATCGGGCTCCCTATATGGAGCCTGCTTCTCCCTCTGCCTGTGTCTCTGCCTCTGTGTGTGTGTGTGTGTGTGTGTGTGTGTCCCGTCAATAAATAAATAAAATCTTTAAAAAAATAAAAATAAATAAAATAAAATAAAATAAAATATAAAAACTTTGAATGATTAGAAAAAATAAATCACTGAAGGAAAACATTAGAGACTAACCTTAAAGATAATGACAGATTCTCTGAGTAGTAACAAACAACATATGACTGTATAACATGAAATATTTATTCCTAGAGAAGTGCAGTTAAAGATTTTAGAAAACAAACAACTGGGAAATTTCTCAAAAGCATCAGAATGTTGTAGTGGCTGGGTGTTACAGTAGGTTGAGTGTCTGATTCTTGGTTTCAGATTAAGGCATGATCTCAGGATTTGGGATCAAGTCTCACCTCAGACTTACTCTGGAAGGAATCTGCTAGTCCCTATCCCTCTGCTTCTCTTCTCTCTCTAAGATGAATAAATATAAAATATTAAAAAATTATTGAAATGTTAATACAAACGTAGGAAAAGCTGCTAGAGGAAATAATTAAAACACTAAAGTAGGAGAGACTATAGGCATACAATTGACACAATCAAAGTGACATAAAAGGCATACATTCACTGACCAGTTAAAAATTCATGGTAACAAATTAATTTAGTGAAGAGGATACGAAGTCTGGCCCATTACTCTTCGAAAGGCTGCCTTGAATTCCTGGTTCCTCAGGCTGTAAATTATTGGATTGAAGAGTGGAGTGAAGATGGTGTAGGACACAGATATGAGCGTGTCCTGACTTGAAGAGTAGCTGGATTTGGGCCTTAAGTAGATGAAAGAGGCACAACCGTAATGCACAGTAGCCACAGTGAGGTGGGAGGCACAGGTGGAGAAGGCCTTGTACCTGCCAGTGGAGGATGGGATCTTCAAAATGGCAGAAATGATGCGGATGTAGGAGACCAGGATAAGGAAGAGGGGGACAACCAACACACACACACCAATCATGAATATGACCAATTGACTGAGGCGCGTGTGATGGGACGCCACCTTGAGGACAGGAGAGATGTCGCAGAAGTAGTGATGCAGCTGGTTGGAGGAGCTGAAGGGCAGGTGAAACACCAGGGAGGTGACAACCTGGGCAATAGTCAAGCCACAGGCACAGGCAGCGGCCACGAGTCCCACACACACCCGGGGTCCCATGAGCTCTGTGTAGCGCAGAGGGTTACAGATGGCCACGTAGCGGTCATACCCCATGGCTGCCAGCAGGAAGGAGTGAGAGCAGCCGAGGAAGAGGAAGGTGAACATCTGGATGGCACAGCCCACAAAGGAGATGGTCTTCTTCTGGGCCAGCAGGTCCACCAGCATCTTGGGGACGATGACAAAGGTGTAGCAGGTCTCAGAGCAGGAGAAGACAGCCAGGAAGAAGTACATGGGGGTGTGCAGGGCTCTGTCCAGCACGATGGTGGAAATGATGATGGCATTGGTGCCCAGAGTGAACAGGTAGAGGGGCAGGAAGGCGACGAAGAGCAGCCGCTGCAGCCCGGCCAGTGAAGAGAAGCCAAGGAAGATGAACTCCCTCACCAGGGTCTCGTTGCCCCACTCCGTGCAGAGCACCCCCAGAGAGGAGACCCCAGGACAGAGACAGAGACCAGGATACAGGAAGGGGAGCAGGAATGGGCGGAACAATCACACAGGGTCTGCAGGCAGCCCAGGCCTTCATGCCTCCCCAGAAAGGTCTGTGAAGAAAAGACCTAAGCCTCCATAGACAACAGAGGACCTGACAGTCAATGGGGAGGCTTTCCCGAAGGCCACGACCATGGTTTCTAGCCAAGGATTACGCATCTGTCTCACTGGTTTCACTCACATCTCGCTGAGGGATTCCTGTGTTGTCTTGCTCACTGCAAGCCTAAGGAAACTAGCTCTGCAAAATGGAAAAAAATAGGTGCAATTCCAGCCGTCTGCACTGGGTCAGAATGTGCAGTGAAGAATGAGTGGTGTTTGGAAACCACATGGGACCTCGGTGTAGCCAACTGTAAAATGGGAAGGGAGAAGAAAAGTTAGGTTTAGGTGACCTCCAGCAAACGTGGGAAGGACATCATGACCATGTAAGTTCTTCATGTCAACAACCTATGGCAATAACCCAAAATCCAAGGAAGCAACACCGTTAGTGTCATGCCTGATAGACTGACTAAGAGGAGGGAGGGACCCTCCTGGAGGCTCCACACTGGCAGCCTTGCCAAAGAGTGGAAGGCCAGAAAACACCAGTTTCAGGACAAATGTCCCTGGTTCCACAAAGAGGAAGCACCAGGGAGGTAGAAAGAGACTCATTACCTTGGTGGCATTTGCAGCTCACCTCCCTTTTCTGATTGTGCCTCTGAAAAACTCCAAGAACGGAATTTTCCAAAAATGGCTCAGAGCTCATCAAAGAGCATTTGAAAGACTGGGGGACAATTGGTCCGTTTTCCAGGTACAGGTACTTGGAGGTTCCTCAGACTTGATGTCTCTTCGATATTGTTATACCAACAAGATGATTATGTCAACACTGTAAGATTCCCTTCACACATTCTGCTCCTAAACACGGTCTACAAGTTGTTAGAAAGCAGGGTTTCCAGAGTCACTCTTAGGACTCACATCAGATAACTTTGCATATATGTAACTCCAATTGTCCAAGCCTACGAAGTAACAACAGTGTTTTCTATGCAAAGTCACTTAGCCTTTATTTATTGGCTGCATCCAGTCTTTATTTACACACTTTTCTGATGTACGTGTTCAATAAATGGTGCTGGGAAAATTGGACATCCACATGCAGAAGAATGAAACTAAACAACTCTCTTTCACCAGACACAAAGATAAACTCAAAATGGATGAAAGATCTAAATGTGAGACAAGATTCCATCAAAATCCTACAGGAGAACACAGGCAACACCCTTTTTGAACTTGGCCACAGTAACTTCTTGCAAGATACATCCACGAAGGCAAAAGAAACAAAAGCAAAAATGAACTATTGGGACTTCATCAAGATAAGAAGCTTTTGCACAGCAAAGGAAACAGTCAAAAAAACTAAAAGAAAACCTACAGAATGGGAGAAGGTATTTGCAAATGACATATCAGATAAAGGGCTAGTATCCAAGATCTATAAAGAACTTATTAAACTCAACAGCAAAGAAACCAACAATCCAATCATGAAATGGGCAAAAGACATGAAGAGAAATCTCACAGAGGAAGACATAGACACGGCCAACAAGCACATGAGAAAGTGCTCTGCATCACTGGCCATCAGGGAAATACAAATCAAAACCACAATGAGATACCGCCTCACACCAGTGAGAATGGGGAAAATTAACAAGGCAGGAAACAACAAATGTTGGAGAGGATGCGGAGAAAGGGGAACCCTCTTGCACTGTTGAAGGGAATGTGAACTGGTGCAGCAACTCTGGAAAACTGTGTGGAGGTTCCTCAGAGAGTTAAAAATACACCTGCCCTACGACCCAGCAATTGAACTGTTGGGGATTTACCCCAAAGATACAGATGCAATAAAACGTTGGGACACCTGCACCCCGATGTCTCTAGCAGCAATGTCCACAACAGCCAAACTGTGGAAGGAGCCTCGGTGTCCATCGAAAGATGAATGGATAAAGCAGATGTGGTTTACGTATACAATGGAATATTCCTCAGCCATTAGAAACGACAAATACCCACCATTTGCTTCAACGTGGATGGAACTGGAGGGTACTATGCTGAGTGAAGTAAGTCAATCGGAGAAGGATAAACATTGTATGTTCTCATTCATTTAGGGAATATAAATAATAGTGAAAGGGAATATAAGGGAAGGGAGAAGAAATGTGTGGGAAATATCAGAAAAGGAGACAGAACATAAAGACTCCTAACTCTGGGAAATGAAATAGGGGTGATGGAAGGGGAGGAGGGTGGGGGGTGGGGGAGAATGGGTGACGGGCACTGAGGGGGGCACTTGATGGGATGAGCACTGGTGTTATTCTGTATGTTGGCAAATTGAACACCAATAAAAAATAAATTTATTATAAAAAATAAAAATAAATAAATAAATAAATAAACTTACATCATCTAGTGAGGAATCATTTGCACCGTCTACCAGAATTTTCCATTTTTACATTCTTCCAGCCAATAGCAAATTTAGATTCTGGATATACATTAAATATTTGGAACTTTCTTTTTTTTCTTTTAAAGATTTGTGTGTGTGCGTGAGAGAGAGAGAGAGAGGGAGAGACAGAGAGAGCACACAAGTGGTAGGTGCACAGGAAGGGAGAGAGATATTACCCGGATTCTGTGATAAGCATGGGGTCTCAGGCTTTGTCTGACCCCGGGTCCCTGAGATCATGACCTCAGCCAAAACCTAGAGTCAGATGCTTAACCTACTGCATCAGCCAAGTGCCTCTAATGATGAGAAAGTTCTGAAACCCATTGTATTCATCTCTAGAAACAGGGAGATAAATTTTTTTTCTTCTTCCTTACTACCTCGAAACAGGTCCTAAACTCAATACTTATAGTTATTCATGTACTTGAAGTTAATATGAAATACACAGGCTGGTTTTAAAGTGCTTTAACAAATAATAGGCATTTTCATTATGTACCTGCACAGATATTTCTGATAAAATATAAGATATGATTGTACTATGTCGGTCTCCATAGATACATCTGCAGGTGGATAATAGCTGCATGTTTTCTATATTTAGAAAAACAAACCAGTGTGTTTACATAACAGCCTCACAAGGAAAATGGATTTTTGTCTGTTAAGACCCTGAGACAAATCGACATTTATCCTCATAGCTCATTTTGCCCTAGCTCTTTCCACTGATATTTCTCATCTCCTTTTACATAATCCACATCTAACCCCCCCCTCCACTGCCAACTTTGTGGGTGTGACATGTGGAGTAGAACACAGAGGCTGGAAGTCTCTCGATTCTGAAGGAATACCTGGATCTACGCAAACCCAAAATAATTATCTAAATTATTTTTCACTCCGACCCATGACACAGCTGACTGGATTGTGAGATTGGTGTATCTGCCCTTCTTGTGGTGTTTGAGAACCCACAAGCACCATCCAGCTGAGGAGGCAGCCCTCGTCTGCTCAAGAAAACATCGGGACGAGCACAGAGAGCTCAAACTCTACTATACATAGAAAGATGTAAGAGCAGAAACATGAATAAGATCTTCCTGCCCAATGCCCAAGACCATCAACTTAAAGTCAAAGACCCCTGCATTTGACAGGACAAGATCTCTATGTTAAGTCTAGCTTTGGGTGACTTTGAGCAAGACACTTCATTTAAGGCACACATAAGTGAAGCTGTTCCATCTCCTTACTCTAAAACTAAATTGGCTCGGGTCCGTAAGGACTGTAATAAACTGTCCAGATGTGTGGGAAAGTCCTTCATCAGAAAGGCCTTGAACACTAGCTTGCAGGAGACCTGGCTTAGGGCACCAGTGGAGTACTGACTCCAAGAGTCTTTCAGTTCAGGAAGTTGAAGACTCTCTAAATGATGATCCCGGAAGGGCCCTTATATGCTAGAACCTGTGGGGGGCATTCAGGTTAATACTCAAAGAGATGGCACTAAAAAAAAAAAAAAAAAAAAGAGATGGCACTTGCACACCCGAGTTTTCTGACCCCTTAGATGCCCTGTTGGGATAGTATGTACACGGAATTTAAATAGTAACTCAGGAGAAGAGGGTACTGGGTACCGGCAAAAGGGAACAAAACTAAATATTTAACACTTTGGAGATATTCAGCTATTTATCTGAAGAAAAGCATCAATCAGTAAAGGGAGACAAATTCTGTAGGCAGCATCAAAGAGCAAAGAAGTAAAATTTCCATCTTTCTAGGTGCACACAAAGACCATGAACATGCATATTGAAAGGAGTCTGAGCGTGGGATGTCAATTATAAATCAAAAGAGATTCCACGAGTACCCAGTAGGGAGAAAAGTGGACATTCAGGATCTGTTTCTGTTCACCGAGGAGTCAAGCAACCAAAAAGACACGAAAAGAAAATCTAGCTGGGAAGAAAGCTGATGCAGTCTGAGCATCCTGATTCAGAGAACTCTATGGCCCACACCCAAACACTCCTCAGATCTTGAGTTAAAAGTGTCCCCTGGTTCTCTTCTCAACCCTGCCTCTACTGCACCTGCCATCACTGATCTCCTGGAGGGGCTCCTCATCCACAACACGACCCATCCCTGAGGCCCACACCCCACACAGCCCTAGACCCCACCACTACCTGCTGTTCAGCAAGTACCCACAGGGCTTTCCTCCTTTCAATTCAGACAGAAGGAGCTATTCAGTGTCTGGGATCCCTTGTCAAGTAGATTCTCAGCTCAGAAACCGACCACAGGACAGCAGGAGGCAGGGAATGTGCGCTGGAGTAGACGCTCTCATCTGCATCAACAGAGGACGCCTCTGCCTACATCAGGCCCATGGGCCCCTCCAGCCACACTGGCGGTCTGTGGAGGCGCTGGTGACCAGCACACAGGGAGGTTATTAGAAAGGTGTACTGTGGTGGTTGGACTCCTGAGGCTGTATCTGCTCCTGGAGACGTTGTCTTGGGGTTAATTAGAAGTCAAGTCTACTTTGGAGAATTAATGTCACCAGGTTCTCAAAGGCAGCCTTTTCTGAGGAACCTGGGAAGAAGGAGCCAGGAGCATAATTAGCCCGTGCCCGCATTGGAAGCTACGTCCACAGGTAGTGGATTCTGTGGGACAGATGACCACAACTGGAACCGTGTTGTACAGCCCACATGGGGATTTTTCACTGAATTTTAAGTCAGGAAGTTTGTATACATCCAGCGGTTCTCAACTTGAGTGTTTCTAAGAGTCAAAAGAGGACTTAATTACAAATCCATCATCTCAGGTTCTTGTCCATAGAAATTCTAATCAGTGACTCTAAGCTACTCTGCAGAAACCTACATCTTAACAAGCATCTTCAGCGAGGTTGAGTTCTATCATTGGCTGCCTTGCTGTTGACAAGCGTCTTCTTGTCGAGTGACTAACCCTGAAGTTCTCACTTTCATCCAAGCAAATCCAAAATGAGTATCAATCCAGTCCAAATCACAACATGGACAGTGAGGGCAACCTGACAGTCAGATTTATGAGGTTTACCTGAAAAAATAGGATACTTTTGAAACAGATGGGTAATGTAGAGACTCAGTGTTCCCAGGAGAAGATGCCTCAGTGATAATAAGAAGAAGGATAAGTGTGCTGTGGGAGCAAGAAGAGGTAAGGAGTACAGAGAGACACAGAGGAGAATTCAGAAATTCTGTTGTGCACTTTTAGCAACAGAAGTGACCTCACATGTCAGTAAGAAAAGTGTGATTATTTACTAAATAATAGTGGGAAACGGGCTGCCCCTGTGTGCTCCTCACCTGAAGGACGTGTCCTCGGGGAATAAAGACATGGCCTCCTGAAGACTCAGTAATAGCGCTCAGAGCCCGACCTCCCCTGAGGAGCCCTGTGCGTCTAGCCCACCCGCAAACAGTGCCCTGTGCCCATTCTCCAGCAGCAGCATGACTGAGTTTGGGACCAGTATGAGCGGAGTTGGAACCCACTCCTTCCATTTCACCCTGAGTGACTGACACAGAAGGTTGAGCTTGGTGGTTTAGAGGTGTTATTTCTCTCAGGAGTGTCACTTCTGCCTGGAAACACAAAACTGGAGATGGAGGCTTGGCCTTGGCCACCTCAGTCTACCTTGTTGTACTGCACACGTGATGTGCAGCCAGAAAGGTTCTTGCTGCACCAGCCAGGGTCATTAATTTTCCGTTTTTGTTTTTTTTTTTTTTTAAGACTTATTGCTAAAGGATTGATTTCATTTTTCTTAAAACATTTCCCTGATATGAATATTTAAATATAGCTTATAGATCTGTAAGTTATAGATAGATAATTTTTGTGAGTCTCCTTTAGCATGAGGATCACAGATAAATATTTCAATAAAAATACAGACTTTTGAAACATCGACTTTTTCTAAGCTTTTACATTTTTAGTTACAGAGATTATTATCATTTGCTTTCCACCTAAGACTATGACTTTCTTGAAGACAGAGCTGATAGGATTTTTAGTTCTTTAAAACATTGTAGTCCATTTTCATTTTTTATTTTAGACTGTTTTCCAACTTTATAACATTGTACATATTTAAGGCATATAATATGATAGTCTGATATATGTACGTATTGTGTAATGATTACCACAATAAAGCCGATTATCATGATTATCAATCCAATCTCCTCACCTTGTTATGATCTGAGTGTGAAGAGAGAATCCATAGGACCCACTGATCCAGCACATTCCACGTACACAACACAGAGCTCTTAACTGCACTCACCATGCTGTATGTTAGACCTCTGGGACTCATCCCTCCTTCGTCCCCAACTGTTCTCCCCCTGTTCCCCCGACCATCATCTCTACATTTCCCCTCCCTGCAGCCCGTGGCCACCACCATTCTAGGATTTTCCACATGCACTGGAAAAGAAGGTGTATTCTTGGCATTTGGGTACAAATTTCTGTACCAGGCCCATTGGTCCTATGGTGTTGCTCCATTCTTCTGTTTCCCTGCCAATGTTCTGTCTGAAAGATCCTTTTATGGAGGGTGGGGCACTGAAGTCTCATGCCGTTATGTTATTGCTCTCTTTTCTCACTTCAGATCTGTCAATATTTGCTTTTTCTATTTTGGTGATTTAAAGTAAAACGAACATTTTTTATAATTGTGATATCTTCCTGTTAAATTGACACTTTTATCATATATAATGACATTTTTTATCTTTTGACAGTGGTTTTGATTTCTTTTTTTTTTTTTGTATATGTATTTTTTTATTGGAGTTCAATTTGCCAACATATAGCATAACACCCAGTGCTCTTCCCTTCAAGTGCCCCCTTTTTTGTCTTCTAGTCAGTGTTGGCTTTGTGTAGAAAACCAGCCCTGTCCTATTCTTGGTTATTAATTTAATCGATTATCTTTTTCCATCTGTTTACTCTTAGTCTGTGTGCATCCTAAAAGTTAAAGTGTCTAAGAGACAGGATATTGTTGGTTCTTGTTTTTTTGTTTTTGTTATTGTTTTTGTTTTTGACTTTCCTTTTTTTTAAATAAATTTATTTTTTATTGGTGTTCTGTCTTTTCTTTGGGAAGACTTATTTCCTTGACATTTAAAGTAACTAGGGAAAGACTTATTCTTGCCCTCTGGTTCATTGTTTCTGACAATTCTGTAGTTGGGTTCTTCCTTTTTTTCTTCCTCTCTTGCTGTCATCTTGTGGGTACTAATTTTTAAAGAAAATAGGGTAAGAACTACACTACTAGCATGGGGTAGAGAACATCTGGAATCTAGGAGGGTGGTAGGGCATGCTTCATTACTTCACATACAAAGGCAAATTTTGATGAGAACAACTTCACTTAATCAAAGTTACCAAAGGCTAGAGCCTTAGGAAATATGGTGGTATCTAAGTTCAAAAGAATGTTCAATAGGTGGAAAAAAAAAAAAAACACAAATAGCTATGACAGTCTTGCAATGAATTTGAGAAATGAGGATTGCGGTAGTTGTGTTTTATTTTCTTGGTTGCTTAATTACGTATATATTTTCACATTGAACCATTCCCTCCCCCTTCTCTTAATATGCTAGGCTCTGTAAGGTGTGTTGCTGGTGTTTGGAATTATAATGTAATCTTGAAAGAAGACCATCAATGATACTTAACCTGGGGCACTCTGTTCCTCTTTTTAGGAAGACGGATGCAGATACTCGTTGTGTGAGGCATATTAGCATCATATTAATTCCTACTGTTTGAAAATGTGAAGATGAAAAGAAGGGCATGTATGGCTGTTGAACATCCAAGCATGAAAACTGTGTTGGTCATATTTTGTTGACAGTTCATATGCAATACTTCTAAGGGTCTCTCCTGTACTCTTCTATAAGGACAGAAATCATCAAAATCCTGGAGTCTGTCCAGATTCCTTGTGTCAGGGAGCAACTATTTCCCTCCCCTCCAAGGTCTAACTAGCCGGATTAAGAAATGGACATGAGGCAGATTAACAGGAGAAAATCAGTTAAAATCAACAGGTGAACGTATGGAGAATCCCCATAGACATGGGAATTCCAAACACAGTGAAGCAAAATGGGGTATTTATGTCTTTCTGATCTAAGGAGAAGGGTGGGGCTCTGGGAGCAGGAGAAAGGAATGCACTTCATAGGGCAGGAGTAGATGTTTGGTAATTAGATGTTTGCCCTACCATGTAGATGCATCCCTCAGATGAAATGTATATGTTAACAACCCTTATTTTGGGAAATACCACCAATTTGGATTCTTCTGTGTGGTTAAGGAAGGATAAATGTCTGAAGCCCACAGGGTATCAAGTGCCTTCAGCTCAAAATCATCCACCTGCCAAAGTGTCACATTCTGGGGCAGCAACAGGGGATACTGTCCGGAACCCATACACTTGCCAGAATTTTAGATTTACTTAGAACTCTATAGATAATGGAAGAGGAAGAAAGTTGGGTTTTTCTATGGGAGCATGTTATGGGAGCACTTGTCAGATGGCAGATATGGGCTTTTGCCCTTGGCTTTGATATCCTGAGAATCCCTCATCAGGGCTGCATTAGTCAGCACCATAGGTAGGGGCTCCCTAAGATCCTTTCAATTCTAGAGGTCAAGACCAACCTTCCTGCCATTAGCTCTCAAGCCTCAACACGTGTAGAAGTCTCTAATGCCCCTATCAAACCTTTCATTCGTTTAAATACCTCAAGTGGATTATTCTGATTTACATACAGAGAAGAACTATGTATAATCCTGCCTCAATTTTTGCAATAGACACGGAGATCTGTTTTTCTTACCTATAATAATGCTATAAATGCCATTTTAACTGATGTAATAGAGTTCCCAGAGGTTTGGATTTGTAAATAAAATAAATGAAATTGTCCTTGGAGCAATTGTTAATCATTTTAGCTTTATGCATAAATGTAAATGGCTCAGTCAAAATCTTTCTGTATTTGAAATCTCATATACATCATATTGGCCAAGAAACTCTCCAAAGGCTATAAATATATAATTCACTATCTGTGAACATGTCAATTTCCCCAGGACATATTAACACCTTTTTTTTTTTAACCGTTCAGTTCTGGTCAAGATAAAAATGTTATTTTCCTCCTTTTATGTTTCTTTGATTACATATTAGTATGTTACAGCATTATAAATAGACTTATGAGATATTCTTATTCAACTTTTGGAAATTTTCTACTTATAACATTTTCTTATGGTTCTTTTAATTCTTTTTCTTCATAGGTCTATAAGGCTACTTGGTTCAAATATTACATTTGGTCTTTGAATTCAAAGGATTCCACTTAGTCATTTATTTTTATTAAAGTACTTTTTTATTGAAAACTAACCTTACAGAGATTTAATTTACATACTTTAAAATTCTTCCAATTTAAATGTACAGTTTGTTGTGTCTTGAAAAATGCATACATCCAAGGTCATCTATTAGGTTTAGTTGTAGAATGTTTGTACAACCTCTAAAGATCCCTTCTATCCTTTTGTGGTCAATCCACCCATTCTCGGCCCCCAGAAAACACTAATCTTGCCTTTTATTCATATGTTTTTTCTTTTCTTAAGTTCATAAAAATGAAGTCAAACATCATATTCATTTTTGTATCTTGGTTCTTTCACTAAGCATAATGTTTTTGAGGCTTCCTCGTGTTGCTGCATTTATGAGTATTTTGTTTACTTTGTAATAGTATTCCATTTTCAAATACACCACAGTTTATTTGTTTGTGGAAGTGTTGGGTTTTCAATACTCGTGTTTTGTGTCTCCTGGGTGAAAAACATTTGTCGACTTCAAGGTATATTTTTTTTTTCCTGAAATTTGTATGGCTTTGACATTTTTTAGTTAAATTGTATATGACTTTTAGCAAAGGCAAGATTTGTACTTTTTAATATATACATCCAATATTTCCATAACAATACATTAAACAGACTATCCTTTCTTCACTGAAAAACCTTAGCAAATCTGTTGGTAATCCATCAGCCGTATATGTATGCCTTGTGCTACGTCCATATTGTTCATTCCGTTTCACTGATTCTAGTGTTCAATCTTATGCCACTGTTACTGGTCAACATTGCTCTAGCATGTCTTGATATCTAGTTCATCTGTTTCTAAATTGTGCTCTCTGTGTGTGATTTTTTTTTAGAAAAATATTATTTAATATGTGGATTCTAATAAATCAATCTAACAAATGAACTAGAAGAAACAGATGCAGACTCCTAAATACAGACAAAAACAGTGGTTGGGAGAGGGGCAGGGTGGAGGATGGGCAAAATCAGCAAAGGGATTTAAGAGGTACAAACTTCCAGTTATAAAATAAACAGATTATGGGGATGAAAAGCACAGCACAGGGAATGGAATCAGTAATGTTCTAATAACCTGGTGTGGTGACAGAGGGTGACATACACTTTCCCTAAATTGTCCAACCTCCCTGAGATTCTGTTTTCAGAGTATAGCTGCTTCACTTCTTCCAACTTCTTCACTTTCCACCAATCTACTCAGCTCATCAGGATCACTGTGCTCTCCTTGGGTTCCTTCTGTAAGTGAACATAATGTGGCCTCAACGATGAGCTCACAGAACCTATATGCAGCGATGAATGGATACTGATGGTGCCCAGCTGCTGCTCACAAAGCTGCTCTTAAGATCAGAGCTGTAGTATGGAAGTGAGTAGCAAGAAAGCCTTGTGGCAGAGTTTGCCCCCTCTCACAAAAATAACCCATCAATGTAAACAGTTTCTACTTTTAAGTATCTGTGTCCTCTTCTTCATAAATCAGATCGACACTGACAAGACCCTATTTCCATTAGCCCATAGCACACTTCTATCCATGAGAACCTTTTTATTCTCAGAATCAAAACTTAAAACATGAGAAAGAAATCCATGTTTTCTTCCTTGTTACATAGCAGAAAAATCCTGAATCCTTGAGGTAGAGACATTCTATTTGAAGGGAGAGACATGTAAGGGACATTTGAGGAGTCTGAGATGCACTGTTTAGATCCTGAGAGATGGTAATGCTGCAGTGTCCTCAGCAAGCCTTGGTCTTAGCCCTCATTGCCTTAATTCTCCAACTCTCCTTCTAAACATCACACTCTTTTCAGACAAAGGGCTGTAGCTGTAAATTTGCTAAGAGGAAAAGAAATCACTGGAACCAAGTTCAAAACATTCCCAGATCCCATTCCAATAGGTTTTCTTCAGAGGACCTTGGGTAAATCCATGATAGACATGGATTCTGATATGCCTCAGGAGGCTCAGTGTATGTGGCCTCTGAACACCACCATCATGGGCTATGTCTCCCTACTCTTTGTTCTACCTTCCCCACAAACAATCAGTAGACTGCCCGGAATGACATCAGTACTCAATGCATAATGATTAAATGCATAGAAGCATTAATGAATGCATAGATGAAAGTCTGAATTAATTTGCATCTTTTAAAAAATTTTTATTTATTTATTCATGAGAGACACAGAGAGAGAGAGGCAGAGACACAGGCAGAGGGAGAAGCAGGCTCTATGCAGGGAGCCCAATGTGGGACTCGATCACGGGTCTCCAGGATCACACCCTGGGCTGAAGGAGGCGGTAAACCGCTGGTCCACCAGGGCTGCCCTTAATTTGCGTCTTTCAAAAGATGAACCTAAGCAGAGAAATGTAGAAAAGTTTAGAACATGTGCCCTCTTGGAATGCAAGCACAGTCAAGATGCATGAAGCAAGAGAGATATAGAAAATAATTATTAGTTTATTCAACTAGCACACTGGAAAGAGGCAAAAATGTTTATATTTGTCAAAGAAGGCCTTAAACAGTTTAATCCATATTCAGGAAGTATAAGACCAATGAGTAGGGAAGTTACCGTTCATTAGACTTCATTCAGCAAATGGAACCTTGAGCCAAAACAAACTGAAAAAAATCATGGGATTCAAAGCTACCCATCCTGTACACAGATCAAGTAAAGTACATACTTTATTTGATTCTTTTTTTTTTTTCAAGTTTTCATGCCCGGATCCAAAAAGTACTTCCCTCCAAGGCCCCAATCCCCTGGAGTTCCCTACCTCTATAAGACCCAGGGATTTTTCTGGTGCCTCTGCCTCCAGGAACACAGGGCTGGTGAGATGGAGGCTATCTACTTAGCTCCAACCCATCCAGAAAACAGAGCTTTCCCTCCTCTTAAAGACTCATAGCCCCTGGCCTTCCCCAATCAATTCCAGAAAGAAAACACTGCTTGAGGTTCTTACAAAGTTTGGCTGTTTGTCTCTCCCTTTATAAAGGGACAGGACACAGAAAGAAACCTGGGATTGGGCAGGAACTCTGCCTCTAAATGTAAGTGTTTCCCTTGCATTGTGACAGCAGCACCAGGCTTTCCTCTAAGCAACGTTATCTGTCAATCACTCTTCAAAGTTCTGGGCTCCAGGGAAAGACTCAGAGGCAGAATGACTTCCGATGCACAGGTGAAGTGGGTCAGAGCATCAGCATCCAGGGGGAAAGACAGAGACAAAGACCTGTGACCTTGTTGGGCTCTCTGTGCTTCCATTCCAACACACAGGCCTGAACAAAGGATGCAGAAGTAGACACACACAGTAATCGAAGCCTTTACTTACTCAGAGAAGCCTTCCAGAAGGTAAATGTAAGCTGGGGTTGTGTAGCAGGGATAAATATTAACTGTGGAGGATTCAGAACAGTAGAAAAAGATGTAATGTTAATCATAAAGACAGAGGGACAGAAATTAGTGATGTGTGATGACCGTGTCTGAGCCACTTGTCTACAGCTGAGGCCACAATTGTGTTGTAATGCTCAGGAGTAAAACGCCTGAGGTGATGATCAGGACACAGAACTCCAGACATGATGTCGTGAGAAATAATTGAGAGAACTAAGAGTGTTAGTCAGGAGGAAGATGAGACCGCTAAAGGGATATGACCACTACTCCAATAACTAAAGGGCTGTGATGGCTGCAAAAAAAAACCTTGCAGATCTGCAGGGGACACTTGCAGAGCTAAGGGCGAGTGAGCATGGAGACATATTGGGTTCATCTTCGAATCCAAAGGTTCTCGACAATCAAGACACCTAACAAGAGAGCCCCTCGCTGCGTCAGGGATTTCTTATAACTGGATTTTGACTCTGGGGACTAGACACATTGCCCAGGTTTATAGAAAAAGTTCACAGAATTGGGTGCAAATGGAGGAAGGAGATTCCTGAGCTTCTTCTAATATAAAGATTGTCTGGTTGTCTCAGGCTAGTGGTAAGTTTTCAGCACTACATGCTCTCGGGCCAAATGGCAGATCTTCCCACATATAATGGGGAGAGTCATTCTTAGAACATTCTGGAGGAACACAGACCTCATCTCTGTCTACACTGAGGTTGAGCTCTCCTTAGTCTCTTAAGCTCACATTCCCATGAAATCACAATCAGGAAATCCCCAACATGTGGGATCATTCTATGCCTCTCCCAAAAGCTTCATGACTGATTTTCATCATAAATAAATCTCCACACTTTTAACAATAATAATAATTGAAGATACTTGATTGCATTTAAGCAAACGCTATTTGAGCCAAACATAGGAGGGGCTGGACAGATCACTTTTCATTGGTTTTTGTCTTTTCCTGAATCCGATTCTCATAAGGTGGCTTCTCAGGTAAGTGATTTTTGAGGGTTGTTGCTCTCATGTGGGTTAAACACATGGCTTGATCCTTTCAAGCCTCCATTTCTTTTTCCATAAAATGATGGGATTAGCTGAGATGAGCTCTAAATCTCCTCTTGATTCAACACACCGCGTGTGAACCTTCAGATGTCCTTGAATTGGGACTTATCTTAGGTCACTTCTCCTGGTGCTTCCTGCTTTCCCCATCCTATGATCCTGTGCTGAGGGGTTAGCCACTCGCTTTTTCAAGCCAGGATTTTCAGCTTTATGCAGAAGCACAAATATGGTCCCTTTTGTCAAATTCTTTCTGTTCACAATTTCAGGATGTCTGAATCTGATTCCCACTGACCAATGAGGAGACAGAACCAGAGCATGATTACGGAGTTCATCCTTATCGGCTTCTCAAACCTGGGGGATCTGCAGATCCTTCTCTTCTTCCTCTTCCTCCTGGTTTACCTGACCACTCTGATGGCCAATGCCACCATCATGACTGTCATCCGTCTGGACAGGACTTTGCACACCCCTATGTACTTCTTTCTCTTTGTCCTCTCCTGCTCTGAAACCTGCTACACCTTGGTCATTGTACCAAAAATGCTGACCAACCTGCTTTCCACGAGTCAGACTATTTCTTTTCCTGCGTGTGCTGCTCAGCTCTACTTCTTCGTGGGCTTGGCTTGTACCAACTGTTTTCTCATTGCCGTAATGGGCTACGACCGCTACGTTGCCATCTGCAACCCTCTCAACTACACGCTTGTTGTCAGCAGAGCCACCTGTGTGCAACTGGTCCTAGCCTCCAGCTGCTGTGGCTTCCTGATCTCTGTGGTTGTTAATGTCTTGGTGTTTAGTGTGCCCTTCTGTGCCTCCAATCGGATCAACCACTTTTTCTGTGATATTTTCCCAGTCATCAAACTAGGCTGCACTGACACCA
Source organism: Vulpes vulpes (assembly GCF_048418805.1). Taxonomy (NCBI): domain Eukaryota; kingdom Metazoa; phylum Chordata; class Mammalia; order Carnivora; family Canidae; genus Vulpes; species Vulpes vulpes. The sequence goes on from NC_132784.1 coordinate 114,645,190, forward strand.
ACGTGAAGGAGATGGTCATCTTCTTCCTCAGCATTCTGGTATTGCTGGTCCCCCTAGTGCTGATCTTCATCTCCTATGTCTTCATCGTCTCCACCATCCTCAAGATTGCATCCGCCGAGGGGCAGCGGAAGGCCTTTGCTACCTGTGCCTCCCACCTCACAGTGGTCACCGTCCACTATGGCTGCGCCTCCTTCATCTACCTGAGGCCCACATCCCTGTACTCTTCAGAAAAGGACCGGCTCGTGGCAGTGACCTACACTGTGATCACCCCGCTGCTTAACCCCCTTGTCTACACCCTGAGAAATAAAGAAGTCAAGACTGCACTGAGTAAGGTTCTCAGCAGGTACTCATTCCCCAAAACTGTATGATGAGTTGGTAAGTGAGCAAAGTTATCTTTGGGAAAGAAATGAGGACTTCAATTACCTTGATTCTTTTTATTGGGAAGGCTTTGTGATTGTTATGTCTGCTATGGAGGCTTTACCCAGTGGTCCCCAGAAAGTTATGTGAATGTGAAAACTCTCAAGCATTGCAGTCATGCTATTTTCATGCACTGGAAATCTAGGTTCTCTCAGCTGATGCTACAATTGACGCATTCGCCTTCTGAGTATGCCCAGGGGCTGATACTCTTCTCACACTGAAAGATACAATGGCAAAGGACTTTTAAGTTCCAAAATACTTTTCTCTATATTTTGAGGTTTACAAATAAATATTTATAATAAATTATTTATAGATAAAAAGAATGAATTTCCTATGGATTAATGAGGAGGGAATTCAAGTTCTAAAAGACTGATATTAGAGTAGAAAATGCAGACTTTGACTGACAGGAATTGGGTTTGGGTCTTGAGTTGGATCATTTTCCAGGTAAATGCCATGAGCCAGGGTTACCCTCTCTTGTGGTCAGTTATACACTGGATAACCTGAGACTCCCAATACTTCTTCCATTGTGTGTTTTAAGAACTCAGTAAAGTAGTCGTAGATGCCATGCAATACCATGTTTGTCTGATTGAGGGTATAGACATTACAAAATGCTACTCCCTTTCACTCTATCTTCCTCTTTCTTCCATAAACTAGTATTGTACTAAATGACAGATATGGTGGGCAAGTAATTTGGCTACTGTGTGCAAAGTAGTAAAGTCAGTGTTGTAGGGAAAGAGTCTTTTAATCCCTTTACAAAAAATGACCAAATATCAGTTACCTGTTTTAGTGCCTCATACAAATTCCCCTGAATTTATTGTGAATTTTGTTAAAGATGTGCTTCAAAAAAAACCTTTATTATATATAATAATTTCAGAAATATTCATTTCTCAGCCATTCACTTTAGCACACACAAAGCTTTCAAAAATCTTTGTTAAATTAATAAATGATGATAAAAGACAGGTCATTGAGTTATTCTAATTTCCCTGTAATTGTAAATAATCACAAAATGGAATGGATTTTTTTTCCGGATATTCAGTGGTACCTTTAATATTTATATAATGCATTATTGAATAAAGATTTATTCTGTATGCTTGACTCAGAGTGTGTTTTCTACTTTTATTCATTTATCTAACAAATAATTATTTGGCAGCTGTCACTCAATAGGCACAGTGAGAGTAACTAAAATGAAAAACACTACAAACTAAAAAGCATTAGAATGCAGTATGACAATTGTTTGGGAAGCAATGGCTGTATATGTGTGAGGATCTACCTCAATCTTTGAGAAATCAAAAAGGATTTCATGAGGTAATATTGACATTGAGATCTGAAAAATAAGTAGAAACTAAGGAAGCAAAAAGTGATGAAGAGTGTTTTGGGCAGGTGCACAGACTCAGAGAAGGATTAGATGGCTCAGCTGCGTACTTTTAAGTGCTCTGTGTACCCAAAATAGACCTCTGGGGTGACAGAGGTAATAAAGATAAGGAGAACAGAATCCTGTAGGAAGAGCTTTGTAGGTTAGATTAAGGCAGCCAAGTTCAACCCAATTATATGAACAAATGGGGTTTATCCAAAGGTGACTTGACTTTATTTACCATATCTTACATATCAAAATTGCTGCATTTATGGCAAAAAAAAAAGGATGGACAGAATGATAGATTTATTGATTAAATTAGATCAGTAGATCAAAACCACAAAAAGATACCACCTATCACTGGTAAGAATTACTAAAATTAACAACTCAGGAAACAATAGATGTTGGTCGGATGTGGAAAAGGGGAAACGCTTCTACACTGTTGGCAGAAATGCAAGCTGGTGCAGCCATTCTGGAAAACAGTATGGAAACTCCTCAAAAATCTGAAAAATAGAGCTGCCATATGACCCAGCAGTTACACTAGTAGGTGTTTACCCAAAAGATACAAACATAGTGATTCGAAGGGGCACTTTTACCCTAATGTTTATAGCAGCAATGTCCACAATAGTCAAACTATGGGAAGAACCCAGAATTGCATCAACAGATGAAAGGATAAAGAAAATGTAGAATATTATAGACAATGGACTACTACTCAGCCATCAAGAAAATGAAACCTTGCCATTTGTAATAACATGGATAGAACTATGCTAAGTGAAAAAAAAAGTCAGAGAAAGATAATCACCATATGATCACATTCTTAAGTGGAATTTAAGAAATAAAACAGAAGATTATAGGGGAAGGGATGAAATCAGACAAGCCGTAAGAGACTCTTAATTGTAGGAAACAAGCTGAGGGCTGCTGGAGGCAAGGTGGGTAGGGGATGGGGTAACTGGATGATGGACATTAAGGAGGGCACAGGGGCACAGGATGTAATGAGCATTGGATATTATATAAGACTGATGAATCACTGAACTCTACCTCTGAAACTAATAAAACAGTATATGTTAATTGAATTCAAATAAAAACAAAACAAGAGAAAATAAAAAGCATTATTCTAGAGGACTTACATTTCCAATCACCAAAATTATACTTAAGTTACATTTAAAAAATATAGCATAATGAAGGTGCAAAAATATAAACGTGAACAATGGAAGAGAAAGCATCACTCAGAAATAGTCTAATCTACATATATTCGTCTGGTTCTGGCAAAGGTGACACTGGCATCAAGTGCATTCTGTTATATTCGGAATGAAAGAATCTTTACAAAAATAGTGCAGGATCAATGGATATCCACAAGAGAAAAAAGAGAAAGTATCTCTATCTCATATCATACACACAATCAACTCCAGTTGGATACTAGAACTAAGTGTTGAAGGTCAAGCAATACATTTTCTAGACTATTTAAGAATTTATGATCTTGTGGGTGGGAGGGTGGGTGGTGGGCAACATGGGTGAAAGGGATGGGAGGTGCCACACATCTGCTGTATGGAAGGGCAAGGAGAGACAGCAAGTGGACGGAGATGTCATCCCTTTTGTCATCCCTCACTCACATGAGCCTTGAAGGGGTTGTGGAATGGAAACTACCCTGGGGGAGGGTCTGGAATGTCTCAGTCCAGACTCATGACCTGAGTGGGCTGAAACCAAGTAAATAAACCTACGCTTCCCATTTAGGCAGTACGTCTGAGGTTTTCATATTGTTTTGCAGAACTTCTTGCATTCTGCTTAGATATCCAATAGTGATTTCTGGCTTCATTAAAACAATCAGTACTTCTATATTGGAAATCACATCCCCCACATGTTTTATGTCTGTGAACAACATGGCTCTTAGTTGTTTTCATTGTCTCTAGAATTACCAGTATAAATTTTACTGCATAATTTGAGTCCAAGATTAATACATGTATTTGGCCTCAGGGTATACATTTCTATTTTCCTCCTTCCAAATGACTCCTTAATGACTCCTCCCAAATTCACCTTATTAACATATTGTTACTTTACTTTTGTTCCAATTTCTTCTTATTAATATATTTATACTTGCCTGCACAGCACACCCTTAAATCATCTCAATCCATCCTGGAAGGGGACAAGGTCATATAATTTAAGGTTCTTTGGGTTACAAATTAAAAGTAATCCAACTAAAACTGATATCATCAAAAACTAAACCCATTGGGTCATGTAAGCTGAAAAGTCCAGTGTTGCAATGGTTTTGGGTACAGGTTGATGTAGATTCCAACAGTCATCCTCAAATAGTCTTCGAGATGTGTCTCAAAGTGCTGCTTCTTCAGTCTCGGCTTTGTTTTTAGCCTAAGCTCAACAGTCTCTGACACCTCCAGCTCGCAGAATCCAGTCCAAAGGAAGAGACAATTCACTTCTTCAAATGTCAAAACGAAAGTTAAGGCACTGAATCTTGCTGTGCCTGCTTGTCCAGACTTGAGTCACATACCCACCCTGAACCAAACCCTGAAGCCAGAGGGAACCTAGTGACTGACTGATTAATACGTGTCACCTGCTCTCCTCTGAACTTTAAAGTGAAGCAACCAGATGAGAGTGAGGCCAAAACTGGAAAACAATAAAGATAGTAAGGGTGGCCATTTGTATATCTTCTCTGGAGAAATGTCTGCTCCAGTACTTTACCCTTTGTTTAATTGAGTTATTTGTTTTTCTTTGCATTTAAGCTGTGTGAGTTCCTTATGTATTTTGGACATTAACTGCTTATCAGATACAAACTCTGCAAAAATTTTCTCCTGTTCTGTAAATTGCCTTTTCATTTTGCAGACTGTTTCTTTGCTATGCAGAAGCATTTTAGTTTGCTATACTTGACTTTTGCTTTTGTTGCTTGTGCTTTTGGTGTGGGATCCAAGAAATTATTGCCAAGACCAGTATCAAGTTAACATTCCCTGTTTTCTCTGAGAAGTTTATACCTTCGGGTCTTATGTTTAATTATTTCATCTATTTTGAGTTGATTGGTGTCTATGTTGCAATATATGGGTCCAATTTCATTCTTTTGCATGAAGATATCCAGTTTTTCCCAACACTTTGGTTAAAAATACTGTCCTTTTCCCACTTTGAAAACACACAAAAACCCAAGAGGTATATGGAAAATTGCTAAGCATCACTTATCATCAGGGAAATGGAAATGAAAAGCACAGTGAGGTATCAGCTCACGCCTAGACTAAATGTTTAAAAGAATGAATTTTATCAAAAAGACAAAAGGTAAGTATTGGCAAGGAAGTGGAGAAAAGGGAACTCTGGCACACTTTTGATGGAATTGTAGTTGGAATAGCCATTATGAAAACAGAATGGAGTTGCCTAAAATATTAAAAATAACTATCACATGATCTAGCGATCCCACTTCTGAGTAAATACATACTATGGAATATTATTCAGCCTTAAAAAGAGGGGGAAAAAAGGAAATTCTATCATTTGCAAGATGAGTGTGGAGAACATTGTGATAAGTGAAATGAACCAGTCACAGAAGGACAAATACTACAGGATCTCCTTTTAAGTGGAACCTAAAATAGCCAAACTCATCAGAGAGAATGGAGAATAAATGGTGGTAGCCATGGGCTAGTAGGAGCAGAAAATGTGGAAAAGTTGTTCAAGGGTAAAAATTTCAGTTATGGAACATGTGCTCTGGAGATCTACTCTACCAAGTAGTACCACAGCTAACAATATAATATTGTGTACTGAAAACTGGCTAAAAGGATAAATCTCATGTCTTGTGTTTTTACCACAAAACAATAATATGAAGAATGATAATAATATTGATGGGAAGAAATGTTGGGAGCTGATGGATAAGTCTATGACCTTGGTGGTGGTGATGGTTTTATGGGTGTGTATTTGTCCCCAAATACACAAGGTGCCTACATTAAATATACACAGCTTTCCACAGGTCAATAACACCTTGATAAAGTAGTGGAAGTGAGTGACGGGCATCAACAATGAAACACACTTCAGCATTCCAATTCAAATAGATTAAATTCTTGTTTCCTCCTTCTTCATGTTCTCCATTCTTTCTTATTCTCCTTTTTGTCCTCAGAACCACTATTTCCTCACTACCAGATACTTGATGATTCTCTACTGTGTGCCATGTCATTGTTAGGGGTTTTCAAGATCCACCTAGGTAGGGTGGGAAAGTGATGCTGAGATTGCACTCATTCCTCATGTGGCCACAGGACAAGAGGAAACTAGAAATTTTGGAGATTAGAAAATATATGATGGCATTTTTATGTAAACTGAGAGGTCATTCATATCATAGAGTAATGTTGTCTCTGACCACTGATGCACCCAACACTCTGGACACATTGGTTTGATGTCTGCTACACGGAACAGTATGCTGTTTATTTTGGTTTTTTTTGTTTTTTTTTTTTTGGTTAACGGAGGGGAGAGGGAGAAAAATGTACTCTATCAGGGTGGTGTAATGTGTGTCCTTTCAGCTCACTCCCATCAGAGCCTTCGCTATAAAAAGCAATATTGCTCAATCCACCCTCTCAGCATGACAGGAAAGACTTTCCTAATTATGAGTACAAAAGCCAATCAAACATGTTTTATAATGTACTTATCATCATGAATTTTCTGCATAAATTTCCTTGTCCATTTGGTAATGTGTAAAATTGAGAAATCAACTTAAATTACTGAAATTTTCTAAAATTGCTGCATGCTGCATCTGAGAGTTGCTGAGAGCCCTCTGTTCCCCAAGCCCTCTCACCTGGCCTCAATTTTGAGCAATTTGGCATTTGGTGACTTGCTTCCATCTTCCACAATCATCACAGCTGTTAATTAAACCCAGTGCAACGTCTCCATGACAATGACTCTGGCATCAGGAGACCCAGCAAAGAACCGCCCGCTACCAATAAATACAATGGAAATGCCAACTGTTCTGTGGTCAGTGTTTGAAGTGGGTTGTGGACTTTGTTCAATTGGTACAAAATGGCGGGAGGAAACTGGTTGCCTTTGGTCGGGGTCTAAGTCCCCAGACCATCATCACATCTCTGTCCCTGAGTAGAGATCAGTTGCCTCTGTCCCATTTTGACTTTTGCTTTTCTCCACTCCAGCTTGGCTTCTGTCTCCAACAGCCTCTGTGCCTCTCTTCTGTAAGGAAAAAGGAGGGCAGATGGGAGTCCATCTTTGAATAAGAGACATCATCTTGGACTGAACCCTTATCAAACTAAGAAAATGGACAATGGACAGGATGTGGGAGTAAACATCTAGCTCCCAATGGGATCCATGGTTTTAGATCTCAGGTAAGAGACAAAGGGTGATGGGCCCATGCTGGTGCAGTGCAAATAAAATCAGACACTGCCACGAGTAAGGATGTGGTCTCCAAACAACATGAACCAGGACTCTTTAAGCTTTAAAGTGAGCTTCTGTAAAACTGTGCATATAAATTTTATACCTATCCAAAGTTAGCTGACTCATTGTGCTTTCTCAATTTACATAGACACTGGCTTGGTTCTGATTTAAGTCAGTAGGGCACTCAACAATATTTAACCACAAAATATTGTGTTCATTATATCAAGGATACTTAACATGAAATCTAACCTTTTCGTAAATGTGAAGTACATAATGCCATAGTGGTAACTACAGGCACGGTGCTGTGCAGCAGATCTCCAGATCGTGTTCATCTTGCATGGCCATGGAACAGCCATTCTGCACCTTCCCTCCCCTGACCCTACAATAACCATTCTCCTCTGTGTCTGTGGGTTTGACTCTTTAGCTCTCGCTTATAAGTGGAATTTGCTCTTCTGTGACTGGCTTACTTCACACAGCATAATGTCTTCCAGGTTCATGTTGTTGCAAACAGCAGAATTCTTTTTTTTTTTTTAATGGCTGAATAACATCCCATTGTGTATATATATATACCCACAAAAATCTTGAATAAGGACCTTTTTCAGAAATGGTTGTACAATGTGAGGTCTAGACAGTTACAATACCTAGTACAAGTCCCAAGACTTAGTGAGTCCCTCTGGTGAGCCCTGCAAACAATGATAATTGACAGGAAGACAAAGAAACCCACAGGAACACACAATCAGAGTCGGTCAGAGACACTAGCACAAGCTCCTAGAGAATAGCTGGGCTCAGGAACAGAACATGAGATGCACAAAGAGGGAATTAGTATGTACATAATAGACACTTTGAGGAGGCATAATGACACGATTGTAATAACATTCTGAAAGACAAACACCTCTCTTCTGCTGCTAGCACACCTACTTGGGGGCTTTCTGGTTTGGGGGCCTTCACAGTGCTCTCTGAAGCTCAGTTTCTCCATCTCCCAGATGAGACCGTTGGGCTAGAGCTTTAAGATCTCCTATGACCATGACAGTTATGATTCTGATTCTTTGTAGATCCTCCTGGGGAAGCAAGAGGGCTAATGCTACAGACCTTCCCCAGTCCTGCAAAGGGAAACTTTCTTTATCCTACCAAATCCTTTCTAAAATTTGGTTGGTAAACTATTACCAAAACTGTGTTCTATTTCTTTCTTCCTGGAAATATTAAAAGGAATAGTGATGGACTAATGGTGGGGATGAAGTTCCTCCAAAGAACTAACTGAAGTACACTGGGGGTGGAGTTAGTTTGTGACCTTAATATGAAATTTATGGTACAGAAACAGAAGAAAGGAAATGGATTAATCAGTGTCTCTTGTTTCACAGACCTGTCTAAACATCTGCATTTCCTTTGGAAATAGTATGTCTCTGTTTGCTTTTACAACAAATCAGCAGGCAACGTACAATTCGGAAGGGCCAGTCTACACTGAAGAAGGCGGTCATCAGCTCAATCACAATGTTTACATGAGTAAAGCCAGTAGTGCCCATATTTTTATCAAAATGCTTACAGGTGATATAGAAACACTGTTTATCCTTCAAAGCTTTCTAGGACTGATTTGTTTTTTCCTCAAAATTTTCAGGCCATTTTGCTTGTACTTCTTTCGTAATGCTTATGATGGTCTGACTTGTAATATGTCTGCTGTTTGACGGTCTCTTCTCGGAGAAAGGAACAGCCATTTTATTTATGTTTACAATTTTCTGTGTTTAAAACATAGTAGAAATCATAAAATATGAGAATTACTGAACAATGAATTCTAGCTTTAGGAGTTCAAAGAATAGTTGAGTTTGATACCTAAAAATATAGATACCTAAAAACATGTTGTATAAAATATACATCATTGATAACTATAAAGCTTTTGTAATTAGAAACTCCTAAGTTTATAATTCATATGTGAATAAATTTTTTTTTAATTTTTTATTTTATTTTATTTATTTATGATAGGCACAGAGAGAGAGAGAGAGAGAGAGAGGCAGAGACACAGGCAGAGGGAGAAGCAGGCTCCATGCACCGGGAGCCCGACGTGGGACTCGATCCCGAGTCTCCAGGATCGCGCCCTGGGCCAAAGGCAGGCGCCAAACCGCTGCGCCACCCAGGGATCCCTCATATGTGAATAAAATTAACTACCATTTTATTTCCTAAATTTGTTTCATACTGAACACCCCCACCCCCCAAAATGGAAAATGTAGGAAAACTCCTTTGCTTTCTACGAGGCATAAATAACCTACACTGGTGACTCTGCCTGCAGAGCAACCAGACACCAAATGGCTGGCATCATCCTTCAAGGTCTAGCCCTTGCTCCCTCCAGCAGAGACAGGACTCTTTGGAAAACCAGATTATCTTCAGTCAGGGTTGGAGAGCCCTGGGGGAATGATAACCCCTCTTAAATTTTCCGTCCCTTGGAAAGCATGGAAAAGGCAGTTTCATCAATTTGCCATGAGTTAAATGCTCATTATCTCACTGATGACAATATTTCTGGACCTGTCCCCCACAGAACGATGATAAAGTAATGAAAGGGAAGTATTTACTGAACATTCACTATTTACTAAATTAGACTTTTTAATATATATGATTTCAATGAATTTTCACTGTAGCCCTGGGATGCAGGAATTACTTTTCTCACCATACAAATAAGAAAATGAGACTTGGAGAATTTAGGATCTTACCACTAGAATATACCAGACTCAGAGTTAAAGCTGACCCCTGTATAAGTTCAAAACCTGTTTTATTCCTACATTACTCAACTTTGCATGTGTTTACAAAGCACATGTAAAAAATTTGAGCTCATCCACATGGAAATTGATTAGTAATCCTGATAATCTGGGATCTGGATTTAGAAAGATAACAGTATACTGGTAATAAATATGCCTTCTAGGAAAAAAAAAAAAAAAACACTGTGTCAGGCATTGAACAAAGAACCAGGGGAATAAGGTGGAGGAAGAGAAGGTCTGATAAGGGTGGGGCTGATACTATGGAAACACAAAACGTTAAGGGCGGGACAGCAGCTGTGCTTCCCTGAACTATTTATACATCTGGACAAAAGTGGTAGAAACTAAATTGTGCCCTGTCTCATGATATTTCCCCAAGATTGCTTTAGTTCAATATTTCTATAACAGATAGAAAGAAACCTAGAAATAAGCAAAACATATTATTTTCCAAGGATGTACAAAAGCTTTGTCTCCTCGGTGGTCTCGGTTGCAAGTGCAAATCTGTGATTACAGTTGCACATCATTTTATAATAATCACTTCTGCAAACACCTCACCGTGAACCAGGAGGCCTAGGACTGGGATTTATTTATATGTGTGTCCCTAACACACAGCACATGGTCATAATCACACTGCTTAATACTTTTTGTGTAGCATCTGATATTCTTGATTTAGGGGTTCTCTGCTAAGGTATGGTACATTGCCATTAATTTTTGTTCTTGTTATTAGTTAGGATAATAATTGTGAATGCTATTTTTTTAAATGGGGTAAACACAAGTCTACCTTATAATTTCCCTCCAATTTACGTGCATTCTCATATGCTCTAGAGAGTAACAAATGTCCAAGGAATTGGGAATACATGGAATTCCAGGGATGCTCTCTTTAGTGCCATATTCCTATTCTATACTGAGACTGCCCTTTTTGGTTTGAAAGATACCGCTTAGTTCCTTGTGGTACAGAAATCCTTAGGCATTCTTGGTCACGTACAATCCTCATGCTCAGTAGGGAAGAACACTGAGGATTCTTTTACTCTGTGCATTCTACGAAGGCTTATTGACATCATGAGGTAAGTAAAAATATGCCAAGTTAGCTTTTTTATTTGTATGATTATTGTTTACCGAGAAGCTATTAGACACTTAAAATGGTTCTAGATACTGAAGAGAATTCAGATGAAGATACATGCAACTTATATCTTCCTCTCAAGGGTACAAAATCCAATGGGAAAGAGATGAGAAAAACGCAACACAGTATTTCAAAATTAAATAAACAACATATCAAATTGGCAATAAATTCTGAAGGAGAAACAACTCTTTATGGGGAGATATCAAGGAGGCTCCCTCAAAAAGCAGATTTGGCTGAGGCTACAGAATGATGGTAAAACATTTGTAAATCAAAAATGGGTAACAAGCTAGCATAAGCAAGGAATAGAGGCAAGGGAGATGCAGCATATCTGCATGATAGTGATGCATTCCATAAAGGTTGATATGACCACAGAAGCGTAGTTTGGTTTCCGAAACAAGACCTTGAAAACCACAAAGAGTTGGAATATAGAGTCATGAGTGAAATTTTGCTGAGGGGAGCAATATGATACAATTTATATTACAGAAGTTTAGCGTGACATCAGGGGCAAGACGCATTGAAGAGATGTGGGATGAAACGGGAAGGACGGGCACAACGGAGTGTCAGTAGGAGTTGAGAAGTGGTGGAAATGAACGAGGGTCCTGAGGAAGATGGGGGTTCCCTCTGCAGGAGGAAAGACTCTGAGGTGGACATGGAGGATGCAGAGGTATATTCCATTCTGGAAAACTTTTCCCAGATTGGGAACCAGAAAGAAAGTTCAAAAGCAAGAGCCAGTGTGATAAGAGTATGTGAAGGTGCACCAATGATCATGTCAGGAAGTGTGGTCAACAGGGGCAAGGGGAATGCAATCCAGGCTATGGATAGACAGGGACTAAAAGTCAGAGAGTAAGTATAAGGGGAATGCTAATGCGAAGCTGCTGAGGATCATAGACAAGGTTGCCTCTTCATGTAGTGTATTGAGATGAATTACTCTGCACCTGAGGGTATGGACAGGTGTGAGGATGAGCAAGCCAAACAGCCAGGTTGGGGGATAAGCAGAGTGAAGGACAACGAATGTGAACGACAGCTGCATCCTGCATGAGGAGACGAAGGGATAGGATAGTTGGGTCTGAGAAATTTCAAGAGCCGTTTGACTGTGGTGTTAGAATAATTGTAGAGATGCAAGGTTGGACATGCACTAGGCTGATTATAGGCACCTCTTTGTATCTTAAATACAAACTGGATGGAGGAGGAATAATGGATTTAGAACCCAAGTCTTAACACCTGCTCTATGATGACCAATCTCTTGTGATTCTACTAGTTTTCAGAGGTTTATCTTGACACTATCTCCTCCTCTTTTGGATTGTCTCTGAATGGTGTAGCTTCCATGGAGCGGGGCAATGAGACCCTGGTGAGGGAGTTCATCTTCCTTGGCTTCTCTTCTCTGGCCGGGCTGCAGAGGCTGCTCTTCGTCGCCTTCCTGCCCCTCTACCTGTTCACTCTGGGCACCAATGCCATCATCATTTCCACCATCGTGCTGGACAGAGCCCTGCACACCCCCATGTACTTCTTCCTGGCCGTCCTCTCCTGCTCCGAGACCTGCTACACCTTTGTCATCGTCCCCAAGATGCTGGTGGACCTGCTGGCCCAGAAGAAGACCATCTCCTTTGTGGGCTGTGCCATCCAGATGTTCACCTTCCTCTTCCTCGGCTGCTCTCACTCCTTCCTGCTGGCAGCCATGGGGTATGACCGCTACGTGGCCATCTGTAACCCTCTGCGCTACACAGAGCTCATGGGACCCCGGGTGTGTGTGGGACTCGTGGCCACTGCCTGTGCCTGTGGCTTGACTATTGCACAGATTATCACCTCCCTGGTGTTTTACCTGCCGTTCCACTCCTCCAACCAGCTCCATCACTACTTCTGCGACATCCCTCCTGTCCTCAAAGTGGCGTCTCAACATACCCACTTGAGTCAGATTGTCATTATCATGCTCTGTGCATTGGTCCTGGTTATCCCTCTGCTACTGATTTTGGTATCCTATATTCACATCATCTCTGCCATCGTCCAATTTCCTTCCACATTAGGCAGATACAAAGCTTTCTCCACCTGTGCGTCCCACCTCATTGTTGTCACCATTCATTATGGTTGCGCCTCCTTTATCTACTTAAGGCTCAAGTCCACCTACTCCTCAAGCCAGGATGCTCTCATATCAGTCTCCTACACCATGCTCACTCCACTGTTCAACCCACTGATTTATAGCCTCAGAAATAAAGAGTTCAGGTCAGCGCTTCGCAGAGCTGTGCAAAGAATCATTTCCCTGCCACAATGTTAATTGAGATCTTGCTTTTTCCAAGCAATAAAGTGCAAGGTGTACAAGGAAAAATTCCCAGAGCTGAAGTGATCAAGCAAAAGGGCACAGTTTTCAAGAATAGAGATCATTTCCCTCATTTCCATTTATAAAATTGAGAAAAACACATCTTCTTGGTATAATCATGTCCATAATTGCTTATGAGGTTTTTTTCATTTGAGGGAAAAATAATGGATGGCTATTACAGGACAACTTTTATGTGTCCAGAATTCTAGACTCTGGCAAATACTATTATTCAGTCTCAGCCAGATGGGAAATAAACCCTGAAAAATACCGCATACCCCTGACCCTCTGTTTCAGGGACCCAGGAAGCTCTTATCTCCATATTTCTCCCTTTCTGGATATTTCCTGAGTCTCAGTCTTTCAATATTGGCAGACCACAACACTCACATGACATTACACTTGTACAGTGAGCATAACGATGTTGGGGGCTTAAGATGTATCCAAGCAAAGTTCAAGCAAGAAAATTATGCAAGAAGTTATCCATTTCTGTGTTTCTAATGTATTATGGGAACTGATTTTTTTTTCTAATTTTCTATGCACTGACACAAATCTAAATTTGGCTAGCATCTCTTGAAGATATTTGCAGAACCATGGGTTAAAAAAGAACGCCCTTAAACCTCACAGGGTGGCCAAGAAAGGCAGGCTAAACTTAACCCTTTTTCGTGAACTATTCAGCAAATAGAAATCCCTGTGTAAAGAGCAAACAGTTTTTGTTCTCTGTGCAGCTCTGGAGTCTTGTGTGCATTTGAGACCAGGATTTGTGTTAGACATTTTTGTTTTCTTGCCTTCCTGCAGGAGTAAGAACAAACAGGGCACTCCACTCTGGGCAGAGTTGCCTCCTGGCTATACGCTTCCTTCCGAGATGCACTTGTCAATAAAGGTCTCCTGACTGGATCATTTTGCTTCCACGTTTCTCCCTTATCCTCCACCAGATGCTCATCAATGACACATCCCTGCCAGGGCTTGCAGCAAGAGGGAGGGGACAGGATGTCTCACTCGCAGTCCCTATCTGTTGTGAGAAGCTGAGCTTGTCTGCAAGGCTGTAACTCAACTGCACTTCTTCCACTTCTTTGAAGCTTGAGACTAGCTGAGAGCAAGGTCTGAAGAGCACAGAGACTAAAGCAAAGTTAATTTCTCTTTTCCTTAAGCCTGTTGCTCAGCTCAGACCCCAGCCTATCAAGATCTCATGAAAAGGAAATAAACTGATAACCCCAGTGAGAGTCTGTTTCATGTGCTAATTGTTCAAACCTACAGTATGTGCTGCTGTTTCACAATTGTTACTGGATGTGCACTTTGGGCAGCCTGGAAGTACACAGTAGCATCCATATTTTATAGGTGAGAAACTGACTCTTACAGAATTAAAACATCTTGCCCACTAGTGAGTAGAATTGATTACCAAGCCCACATCATCTGCTTCCTTTAAGGTCCCTGCAGGGCTCTCACATGACTTCCTGTGAAGATATGATCTTTTTATTAGTTGAGGGTGGAACGCATATGTATTTTTCTCCAACCACAGAAGACTACGCCAGGTGACATATCTGGAAAAGATAAACTATGGATGACATGAATGACCTTCACCTCATAGTGTGTCACTAACCTCCACCCTAATAAGGTAGAGATTGTTGGGTGGGAGTCATAAGAAACTTCCCCCTTTTCCTCTGGTCTTGCCATGACTCATGGACTCTGCTACTTGGAGTCAGATACCAGAAACACTCATAAGTGAGTGGGGTCACCGTGTGTTACAAGGTCATGTGTGTTTGATGGCTCTCTGGACACTTCATCCTTACTCTTTTATTTTTTTATGTGATGAAAGAATTCAATTGACCTTGAGCCTGACCTCATAGATTAGAACTGAACAACATCCTCTCCTTCTTCCTCTTACACACACACACACTCACACACACACACACACGCACACGCACACACATTCCTGTTAATTATAGCTCCACTCCTATGTATCATGCATGAAAGTGGTAAGATCTTCAGATCTGGGGTTGGCTTTAGTGAGAAAGCCAAGCCCCTTAGGCCTTCAGACTAAGGTATTATTCCAGCTGAGCTTACAATAAACCCATGTTTTGTTTTGTTTTGTTCTGTTTTCCATTCAGTATTGTCGTCCATGAATACATCATGGGAAAGGCTAAACTGAGCAGAATTAGAGATCAGGGAATTTTTTTTGTGACCTCGGAGGTAACACAATGAAATAGCAGTAAGGGTGGACCTGTGGTCTTCAGGCTGGCCTCGTGCATGAGGACTGATTTTCTAGGACACTCTCTAACACTGAGCAGGTCAACCACTATTCAAGAAAATGTAATTTTAAGCATCTCAACCTAAGATATCAACAGATGAGAGGAGAGTGAGTTAAGGCTGCAGACGAGACAGCAGCTACACCCTCATCCACAGAGACACTCACTCTACGGGAGGACAAGTCTGGTTCAGGCAGCAGAGATCCTCTCACCCCACGGAATTCCATTCCACAGAAGTCAGTGAAAGATTATTTTAAAATGAAAATGTGTGTCTTCCTACTCATTAATTTATAACGATATTAATATTCACAAAGATTGAGAGTTGATCAGATTGGGTATTTACTGTCAGAGAAAAAAATCAACACATTATTTTTTCCTAAACTCCTGATGCTTTTCTCATTTCTCTTGATGACTTTAATGAGATGTCAGTAGTTTCACACATTTTTCAGAAGACCAGCCGTTGTGAAATAAAAGATGGAATTCTATGTGGGCCTGCTCGGCTCTGCACGTCTTGATATCTTTCCTTTGAGAGGACAGTTGCTCAAAAGAGCACCCTGAACACTTTTGTCCCTGTCCTTCCCTCCTCCTCCTCTCCTGGCAATTAAGGTGTGGCTGTGGAACAAGTGCACCTCCTCAAAGAGGTGTTGAGCCCAATGACCAGAAATACAGGCAACGTGTGTCTAAACTGATGAGAGAGATCAGCTTGCGGAAAAAACAGGTTCCAGAAATCCCCATCTTCTAGCAGATTATCCCTATCCCTTCTGCACTGACTCAACCCTTCCTGTGTATATCAAACTCATTCTATGCTCGATGAGATATCTTCCCCACCCCACCCCCCCAAAAAAAACCTTATGCACTTCCTGCGATGACTTTCCCCACTATTCCACTTTATCTTGAGCTTTCCTTTACGGAAAACCTTTCGGAAATGTGATTTTGCTTTTTGCTTTTGCCTTTTCCCAGCTACGTCTCAGTCAAGAAAGTTGCTCATTTCCCCTGATGAATCTTTATTATCCAGGTGGAAAGAGCTCCTGTCAAATGTAATGCACTAATCTTTCCCAGGGGATGTGATAACGTAACCACAGAGCAGATGTTGTGTCTGTTTGGCAAGAGATCAAGAGACGTCTCTGGCAGCCATCAGTGGAGCAACAACCCAAAATGAATTTGTAGGAGACGTGAATTCCAGAGAGTGGAAGCAGGGCAGTGGAGAGACGTGCTGGCTTCCCTGGATGTGTGCACAGGCTCTGAAAGTCTCAGAACAAATCCTTAAACAGCCTGTAAATGAGGATTATCAGGAGGAAAGGGGCAGGTCTGGGATACATGTGTGCACCTCCTGGAGCTCAACATAACAGGTGTTTGCAAATATCTGAAAAATAAATGATTTACCTCGTGAAACATCTAGAAATATATTTCACAATTTCTAGTCAAGACCTAGGAAAATGAAATCTTTACCTTATTAAGATATAAAGAAAGCCATTTTCTGAGAGATACAAAATAAAGACACACTATGGACAAGGCCCAGATGTCCCGATTCTGTAGAGATACCATGTAGTCCTTATTTTATCTTTACATTTAAATCAATTCCAATCAAATACCTATTTTTCTATAGTGTGATTAACATCCCTGCATTTCTAATGGAAGACTAATAGCAGATATATATCCAAGGATATTCTAAAGAGCAGTGGTAAGAGTTGTTATGCCAAACAGCAAAATGCACAATGAATGACAATTATTAAATTAGTGTGATATTAAAGCAAATTAGATCCACAGATCAAAGCACAGAATGAAAAATCCAAAAGTGATATTATGCAGCAAAATAATTAATGAAGGGTTGTTTTATTTTTTTTTAATTTTTAAAAACGATTTATTTTATTTTTTGTGACTTTTTTATTTTTATAAATTTATTTTTTATTGGTGTTCAATTTGCCAACATATAGAATAACACCCAGTGCTCATCCTGTCAAGTGCCCACCTCAGAGGAGGAAGGGTTATTTTAAAAGAAGTTCCACATCATTTAATATTAAAAGGATGCTAGTTAGATTTTTATTTCACAATTTATTCCAAAAATTAATCAGCTTTCAGTATTTTTAAATATAGTAAATTTAAAAGATAATTTAAGTAAATACCTCTGATCTTGAAGAGCTCTCTAAATATGAAACCAGAAATGGTAAACAGGAAATGATTTTAGTGTATAAATGATTTCTACAATATCAATTAGCTATTAGTTAAAATAAAGGGCAGAATGAACAAAAGTATTTAAACATTTATAAAAATAATTACTTCTTTATAAGAATATAAGTATAGAAAAAATTTAATACTATAAAAGTAAAGCCAAATAATTGAAAAAAAATCTAAAAATGAGTGAACAAGAAATTTTAAAAAGAAGATATAGCCATTATATAAAAAATTTTAGAAAAAAAAATTCAACTGTGTAAGCAACTGAATTAACACCTAGAAAAGGTCATAAGGATCACATAAGACAGCATGCACAAAGGAATTGTAAGGAATTTCCTGGCCCATATTAGGTCAACAAATAATAGCCAGTATTATCAGTGCCTCCCACAGCAGCTGGGGATCTCGTTAGTAGGGACCAGAGCAGGGTGGCTGAGTGGAGGAGCAGAATCAGCCTTGTGTTAGGTAGCTAACGCCAAAGTGACTCAGAAAGGTGTCGACTCTTCACTCTCCACCCCCCATGGCGATCCATTCAGCCAAGTCTCAGCATCCTTGCCCAAAATGAAGGGCAAAGGGACAAACTATTTTTCTTTAATTAATATTTTTACCATTACTTATATTTAGCTCTTTTGCCTTTTTTCACCTCTATATTGGCTGTTCTTGCATTTTTCGCAATATTTCACTAGTTCATACTTCTCTCTTTCTTAAAATTTTTAAGAATTTATTTGACAGAGAGATTGAGCACAGGCAGGGGGAGCAGCAGAGGCAGAGGGAGAAGCAGGCTCCCTGAGGAGCAGAGACCCCAGTGCAGGGCTGGATCCCAGGACCCTGAGATCACGGCCTGAGCTGAAGGCAGAGCTTCACCTACTGAGCCCCCCAGGTGCCCCTCTTTTCTTTCTTTTCTTTTTTTTTTTTTTAAACTCATAGGAGGAGGGCACAGTGTACAGAGTCAGAGTATGGCTTCTATAGCCTCAGGCCTGGGTCCAGCTCCTTCCCTTAACAGCTCTGTGACCGTAGGCAAGTTACTTAACCTCTGGGTCCATCACTTTCCCCATCTGCTAAGTTGTGATAGGATATTATTTATATACATTGATGTGAGGATTACATCAGGTTAATAAATGCAAGGCTCTAAGTACAGTGAACTCTGCGGAAATGCTGTTGGAATTGCGCTCTGTATTAACCCTTTGTCCTGAGCATCATAGTGGGAACCAGCTTGGATCAGGGGCTGTGTCCTCACATGCCCAGGACTGACACGTCTTCCTCAATGCAGCCCTTCTCTAATGGCTCACAATGTGATTTTGTAATTTTCCCTGCGGAAGTCTGGCATATACTTTTTTTAGATTTATTTTTATTTTGAGGATTTATAAACGGTGTCTTTTTCTCCCCTCCAATTCCTTGTTGGAATGTTTGGAAATGCAATAGATCTGTAAAACCACTTTTTAAAAAATCTAATAAAATTGCTAAATATTCTGACTAATTCAAATAAATTTTTTGTAAATTCTTTTGGGGTCCTACACACATAATAACATCATTGGCGGGTAATGACAATTTGATTCTTCTTTCCTGATCTTTATTCCCTTGGTTTCTTTTTATCCTTTTATCATATTCTTTCATAGTCTCATGTGAATTATTGAATAGAAGTGGCATTAATGGGCTATTTATATTTATCTCAAAGGGAAAATTTACAACATTTTTCTATTAGATTTGATACTTGGCTTTAGCTTCTTTGTATTTAAACTAGATTGAGAGGTAGCTCTCTGTTTCCAGTTTGATATAAGCTCTTATTATGAATGATTATATCATTTTCCTTTCATCAGTTACGGTGGGATATTATATTACAATTTTTCTGCCGTTAAAAGGAGAATCCCTTGCATTTGGGGGGTTAAACTCAATATAGGTCATTGTGTTTTGTCTTTCAGGCTATGTGCTAATATTTGTTACGTGCTGGCGTGTGTGTCCGTGCACGTGCATGCATGTGTGTGTGTGTGTGTGTGTGTGTGTGAACACACAACGTATGATCTCTCCACTTCTCTCGAGAGTCCCCTCTGACATTCTATAAGCCATCACTGAGTTTTACTATCAAGATCACGCCGGCCTCATAAAATGACTTGGGAAGTACTCTCTGTTCATGTTCCCTGAAGAACTTGTGAATCATTGAAATGGTTGAGGCCATCTGGGCCTGGCTAGTTCGTTATCAAGCAGCTTATAAATGATTCATTTGTTTCTTATTTAAATAAACGCACGTATCTTCCAGAATGGATCGTGTTTTACTGAGACTTCACTGATTTTCATCTAACTGTCATAGACGTAGATATAACCTTCTGCCCAGTTTGTTCTTACTGACTTGTTATTCTCTGCAGCATCTGTGGGGGAAATCCCTTTATCATTTCTAATAATATTCATGGCATTTCTATGCCTCTGATTAGTCTTGCTGGAGACCTTTCAGATCAGTTTTTCTCAGAGGAACAGTTTTTGACTTTGCTAAATCATCTATATTTTAAGTTTCTTTTCTATGTCAACTATCTTAATCCCTACCTTCACCATAACCATTCTTTTCCCTTTTGTACTTTTTGTTTCTAGGTCTTTTCCTAACATGTGATTTTAAGGCTATGCAAGTAGCTTTCGTTCCCTCTTCCTTTCTCTTAGAGGTTTTTATGGCTGTGGATTCCCTTCTAAGTACTATTGTAGCTGAATTTCGCAAGTCTTGTATGCAATATTTTAAAGATATTTTCTCACTAGACAATTCTTAAAGTAGTAGTTACTTAGAAGTGCACTTCCTAACTTCCAAATGCAGGGGAGATTTTCCAGTTACACTTTCTATTTATTTATTCAGCAAACATTTATTGATCGTTATACACCATGCATCCTTCTAGCACCAGACATGGATCAGTGAGCAGAATGAAAAAACATCTCTGCCCTGGTGGGGTTTTATTTTGTTGTTATTATTGATACCCTCATTGTAGGCAAAAGCGTGTTTTGTGTGATTTTAATCCCTTTGTGTGAGTCGAACTTTATCGTCCAGTGTATAGTAAATGTCCCTGTGCCTTTGAAAGGGGTATACATTCTGCAATTGTTCGATGAAGCATTTTGCTCTTTTTTTCCTAAATAGAAAGCTTTAGCATCATTGTTTAGTGCTTCTGTATCCTTACGAATCTGTGCTCTACTTTTTATAACAGACACCAAGAAAGGTGTGTTAAACTCTCCCCAATGACTATGAAGTTTCTTATTTCTTTCTTAGTTCTCTTAAAATTTTCGGTTATATAAATATTATATATATATATATAATGGATATCCATTATATAATATATATATATGGTCCAATTATAGTAGCTTCCTAATGAATTAAACAATATGCATTATAAACCGAACTCCTTATCATTGGTAATGTTTTGCTATAAAGCCTAAATATCACATTTTAATTCAGCCAGCACTGTATTTCTCTGTTTGGTTTTTGTAAGCCTTGACTATTTGGTGGGGGGGGTTATCATATTAGGTTCTGCTGTAGTAACAAACATTCCTAAATTCTAAAGGTTTATTTCTTGAGCATGTTGTGTTTGAACATCAGGTGGCTACACCTCCGCATTAGGCTCTGCTTCCTCTTTTCTGGGATCCAGGATGAAGACACAGCCCTTACCTGCCTCCCACTGTTCTCATTGTAGAAGGGAAAAGAGCAAGTGGATCCATGCCATAGTTCTTAAAGCTTCTGCTTTAAACATGGCCCACACCGTCATTACATTTCCTAGCCCCAAAGCGAATCTCATGGGGCACCCGGGTGGCTCAATGGTTAAGCTCTGCTTTCAGCTCAAGTCGTGACCCCGGGGTCCTGGGATCGAGTCCCACATTGGATTCCCTGCAGGGAGCCTGCTTCTCCCTCTGCCTGTGTCTCTGCCTCTCTCTCTCTCTCTCTCTCTCTCTGTGTGTGTGTCTCTCATGAATAAATAAAATATTTTTAAAAAATAATAAAAATAAAAAATAAAATAAAAATATACCATTGAAATTATGAATAAATAAATAAAATCTTTAAAAAAAGTAATATACATATTCACTCCAGATTATTCACCTTATCTTCTCCTGAAGGCTGACCTGTGTGAATTACAGTGACTGGATATAATTATGAAGGATATAAAAACTAGGATGCTGCTTAGTCCAGGTAACTCCATTGTCTATGCATTTCTCCTATGCCTTGATTTTCCTTAAGTCTAATGTGCCGTTTGTTTCCCATTGGGACCTTGGCTGATCAGTGACTGAGAACAAAAATGGCTTGGGGAAAAAATGGGGTTCCAGGACTGGGTTACTTGTCTATATAAGAGCACACAGACAACCCTCTCACCAGTGTGAAAAGGAATGAGTTCATTCTGACATCTGATGCCATTTCACTTACTCAGGTAAGCACCACTGTGGCATAGTTTGAATTATGGAGGGAGGCCACGGCATTGGGCAATCAAATTTTATCATTGGGCTGCAAATTTCATCTGTTTACTAGGAATGGGAGCTACGGAATCATCATCTTCCTCCAAATCATATAAATTCTGTTTGGCTGGGTGGTTATTGACCGCATTGATCCTAATTCCAGCAGGATGGGTGTGGAGTGGTGCCATGGCTTTCTGCTGTGGAACCTGGATGGTTTTGGTGAGCTTCAGGGCAGGGGTCACTAAGCCGATGCTCTAGTTTAGGTAACACGGTAATCGCGGTGGCCATAAAGAATTTTTAAGCTCCTGGCATTTTTACAATTATAGAGCATGAACACAGATAAAAACAAAGTTGCAAGTAATGAATTGACAATTTAAAAGATGTCTGGAAAATTAGAATGTCCTCTTAACAGATGTGAAGGAGTCCACATGTCCTAGAGTCTTAGGACAGAAGGGGGAAGTCTGCGACCTGAGGGTATATTTAACTTCGAAGGATCAACCTGACCAGAGCTCTTATGCTAAATGAGCTATGAGACATGACACACCAGATGGATACATTTCAGCTGATCTAAGTGAGGCTGAGATCTTGATCCTCCAATTCCCCTGAACCACCTTTATCTGTTGAGGAAGATATCACCCCCACCCCCATACATACACATCTAAGGGACTCAACCGTCCTCTGCATAAAAGACTGTGGTTGCACCTGGGTTATTTGCCCCATCACCTAACTTTGTTTCTAGGCCTACAACGGGAACCAGATCACAATGCAATCTGGATAGAAAGGTGCAGGGCCTGCTCTGGGGTAGTTTAAACACACACACAAAAACAGAAACAAATACCCACAAATCCTGCCAATCTGTATCAGTGGGAGTTAGGAGGCCATGTCCTCATGCAGGAGAGAATTATAAAGATCTTAAACCAGAGGAGGAAAAAACACCAATTTCAATCCTGGGATTCAGAATTCAATTTGTTGACTCATGCATCCAGCAATGGCATCAATTGTCTGCTATAATAACTAATAGAAGCCTGAAATAAATATTGACATATGGTTAACAGATTGGAAATGCCACTAGTTTTTGTAATACATCATCAAGGAATCCAAAAGCTCTGGGAAATGAATGTGTTGGGATAGAAAAACTAGAGACGACCTCCTCATCCAACCACTAAACACTATCACACAGGAGACCTGGTTGTGTTTATAAAATGCAGTGGTGATAGCAATATAAACATCCTGAAAGAGCTCTATGGTAATTCTTATTGTAGACTAGAAATGATGAGAACTGATTTGTTTCATGAGAAGGAATGGGCAATTGGGTCCACGGATGTCAGAGACAGTAATAGTATTCTGGAGGATGGAACCCTGGGGGCCACACAGAACTGTTAGAGATAAGATGTGGGCAATAAACAATATAAGTTGAAGTTTAGGGTGATAATTACTGTTATGACCTGCAAAGATCTGTGGAAATGGCTGACCAAGGGATTTCTAGCAATAAAATAGGTGAGCAGCCATTCAATAAACTGTTTGATTGTATTTTATGCCTGATGGATGACTGTGCAAGGTACCAGTATGGCGATCCATGGCCACTTACCTAAATTTCAGCACTACACCAATTCCTGAACCTCCTTGATTATGAGAAAAGATGGGTAATTTTGAGGAAAGACACTGCAACATGGCCACAATTGTATCCTGAAAATCTTGACTTAGTATTTCCCAGAGGGAACTCATCATTTACCAAAGTTCCTGGGAACTGGATACAGGAAAATATCCAGACTTGGGGTGGGGGGGTTCCTTAGATACTCTCTGTATATTTATGCACATCCCAGAAGACCAGGAATGCCGCCATGATCTACTGGTCAGAGTAGGGACCAATGGAGGTCAGGTATTAGATGAAATCTTGGTTCAGGTCCATCAGGATTTGAGTCTTTTTTAAACTAGGCTCGGGCTCTGAGAAAGCTAGCCAGTCTACTTATTTGCCTCATTCCCATGATGTTCCCTTTGCACTTCTCAACCCAAAAGCTTGGGAAGTTCATCAGGCACCAGTCCTTGGTGTATTTTTGTCCTCTAACTCCATTGGTTTTAACCTCAACTTTTCAGTATTTTTTTTTTCTAGAATTGCATAGCCTTTGTAGATGGACTTTTTTCACTCAGCAATATGCATTTAAGATTCTTCAATGTCTTTTCATGCGTTTCATTTTCCATTTGTCTGTTCCTTCACCAATACCATGCAGTTTTGATTTATTGTTACTTTATAGTAAGTCTTGAAGTCAGGTAGTATCAGTCTTCCAACATTATTCCTCTCTTTTAATGCATTTTAAAATGTAGATTTTACTTTTATTCAAATAGGCCAACAGATCAGGAGACGATTGCCATTGAATAGATAGTTTATTGCACACAGTTCCTGTGGGATCACACATCACTGGTGCCATGCCAAGATACAGGTGAGTTGGGTCACAGGCAGAGAAGGTTTGAGGAACTGAGAAAGATCCCCTCCTTTGTGCTGCTGTTTTTGTTTTCATGAGAAGGAATGGGCAAGGCAGGGTAAGCAAGCTAAGCAGATTTAGGACTGGCCAGTTTGATCATTTCAGGGAGCTCCTGAGTGCAAGGCCATCCCTAGTTTCTGATGGTTGGCCCTAGGATAACCACCAGAGGAGAATCATGTAAAGAGCCTGAAAAAGCAGATATTTGGGGAGTATGGGCCCTAGATTGTTTAGTTTGCACATGAAAGGCATACTCTAAGGAAAGTATTATCTCCTGGAATTGGAATCCTCTAGCCCCAGGGGGGCAGTCCCTCCCTGGTCACAGCCCAGAATGTTAAAACAACAGGTACATTCATTTGGGGAATATAAAAACTAGTGAAAGGGAATAAAGGAGAAAGGAGAAAAAAATAAGTGGGAAATATCAGAGAGGGAGACAGAACATGAGAGACTCCTAACTCTGGGAAACGAACTAGGGGGTGGTGGAAGGGGAAGTGCAAATTGAACACCAATTAAAAATAAATTTATAAAAAAATAAAAGTTAAAAAATCAAAAAAATATAAATAAATAAATAAATAAATAAATAAATAAATAAATAAATAAATAAATGTAAAATCAGTTTAAAAAATAAAAAAATAAAACAACAGGTACAGAAATCAGAAAAATGTGGTTAACGTGCACTGTTGTGTTGGCTGTTCTGGGTCTTCAGCCTTTCCATATAAACTTGACGGTCAGTTTCTTGATATACGTAAAATAACTTGTGATTTTGATTGGGAACACTTGGAACGTATAGATCCAGTTGGAAAGAACTAACATCTTAACAATATTGGGTCTTCTCATCCAGTAACATGGAATATTTTCCCATTTATTGAAATCTCCTATCTCTTTCATCGGTGTTTTGTAATTTCACAAACTGGACTTTTCTATATCAACTCTATTATCCTACGATCTTGCTTTAATCACCTACTAGTTCCTGGAGGTTTTTGATCTATTCTTTGGGATTTTCTATGTAGACAATCATACCATCTGGGAATAAGTGTTCTTATTTTTTATAATTTCTAGTTTGTTCTTTTCTGGGAGCGAGGCAGAGTCTTCTTTCTCCAAAGATAATCTGTACTTGTGTCTTGCAGATCTTTAGAAAGACTACCACATAGACCCACTATAAATTTACCACTTTAGATCCACTACAAATTAAATTCAGAGCTCAAGGTTTCTTAAGCCAAGTAGTGATGCAATTTTGAGGTGTAAATTAGAATGAACCCCAACTGTTCACAACCTCTCTTGAATGAATGTATTTTCCCCACACTGACCTATGCCTTTGGTCAGCCTTGGGGTGATTTTCCCACTATTTCTCTTAACAGGGAACTAAGGGATGAGCTTAGTTTTGCCTCATGCTTATCTTAAGGCACCGTCCTTCAGAGTTACAGCTTAAAGAGGAAGATCTACTTTTTGATCCACATTTGGTGGGTGCTGAACTTTCATTTCTATCAGTGACATTCTGGGATTCGCTCAAATCATCAACTTGGCTTTGTCATTCCTTCCAGATAAGTAAATCTCCTCACACTGGAAGGGACTTCTAGAGCTCCACTCACCTCTCTAGATTCTTGCTTTCTTTTAGATGTTGACCTGAAAATTTCTGGGACACTTTCATCTTGTCAATCTACGAAAAATTTTAAAAATATTTCCCCAGTAACTTAGTTGTTTTAGGAAGGATGATTTGCTGGAATACCCAGACTGGCTACTGCCAGAAATAGGGCTGCTCAGTCTTTTTCCCTTGAATATCCTGGTATAAAACAGTCAGTAGTTTCCACTTCACTTTCTTATTCCCAGTGTTTTTGTTCATAAAGTCATGGGATGAATCTCAGCCCTGGTTGTGTTTGAGGCTCTTCACTGGGAGGTGCTGTCTTTCTAGCGGCCCTCATGTTCACTGGCACACACCTCGGCATGCCTCTGTGCTTGTATTTGTCTTCTGTGCTAAATTAGAATGATCAGTGTGATCCATTCATCTTTGAATCACCATAATGTCTAATGTCGTGCTCTGCGAATCACTGCACTCTATGAATGGCTGCTGAATAAAAGTCTTTACCTCACAATCCGACCCTGAAGGACATTTAAAAACCTAGTTGTCTGACTTCTTATCCAGGCTTTGGATAGAGAAGTGAGACAGAGATTTCCTACATTATCACCAACCCTCACCTTTACCTCTTACACTTTATCAAATCAGTCTTCATGTAAATCTCAGGGTTGGAAAAATCTCGGGGTTGGTTTCTCTTGACATCCCAGTGTTTTGTACCATTTTTTGCTTAAAAGTAACTAAACTCCCCCTATGCTAAAAGAATACTTAGTTACCTTTTTAGTGCTTTACAGAGATGGAAAGCTTTTTGCAACCTGAATTATTTCTTCTGATATTAGATGAGATGCCTTTGTCCACATTCAGCCATTTATTTTCTCTCTCCCATTTGCTCCCCTAAGTCTCAGAGGGCCCTAGTCCTTAGAATCCCAGAAGGCTATAAATACTCTCCAACTTAATTATAGAATCTGAATTGACATATGAATAGATAATGTGCTATTTTCAGACTCTTATTTAAGACTCAAAAAGGTTTAGACATCTTAAGTGTCAAGATAAACACTTCATGAAATGTTTAGGTGCATTTTTTCTCAATTGCTTAATCTTTCAGGACAGATGTCATTGTTTGTCCAAGTGACCTTCTACTGCTACTTCTTTCAACATCCAAAAGACCTACAGGACTCTGAGCCACTAAACTCAAAGTCATACGTCAACTTTCTCAATCATTTAAACATAAGTGGGTAAGTGCGTTTCCTTTGTCAGTTACTGTCTGAAGAAACATTTTCCACTAAGGATTTCAAAGATTTTATTTATTTGTTTATTATTCATGAGAGACACACAGAGAGAGAGAGAGAGAGGGAGAGAGAGAGAGAGAAGCAGAGACATAGGCAGAGGGAGAAGCAGGCTCCATGCAGGGAGCCTGACGTGGGACTCGATCCCAGGTCTCCAGGATCAGGCCCTGGGCTGAAGACGGCGCTAAACCACTGAGCCACCTGGGCTGCCCCCACTAAGGATTTCAGATTTGAATGTATTTCCATAATAGTTTTTATTATTATGAAAAAAAATCTGCATCAAAGTAGAATTCAATTTGCTTTTTTCTTGAAATGAAAGAAGTATCCACTCTTGAGTATACATACACATACAAACAAAAACACATATGCACGCATACCACACTTTACATCAAATTGAAATGCTTAAAAATCTCAGAAATAAAGAAGTAATGACAATGGGATTAGAAGTTTATCAGTATAGATTTCTATTTTGTTTTTTAAAAAAAGATGACTTTACGAATAATTAAAAAACTTAAGGATTATATAGATTGTAGTAGAAGAGCAAAGAGCACATCCTAGGAAGAAAAAATCACAGTCTATGAGAAAACTCAGAAACAAAAAAGAGAACTAAAGCATGCCATCACTTATTAAGGTTTGGTTGTAGAGTCTGTTATGTGCCTGTACCGTTATGGGGCTGCAGATTATCCAGAACACATTGCTGTGGTCCCTGCCCCAAAGAAACAGTCTAAAGAAGGTGTGTGTATGTGTTACCATGTATTATGGACTTTATTCTCTATATGTTCTATACTATATATGATACATAGTATAATGTACTATATTATGTATAATATACTGTATTATATATAGTATTTAGTATAGAATAAATGGTATATATAATAATCTATATACTATACATAATATAGAATGTGTATAGTATATGGTAATATATATTATATATTATATATATATATATATATATATATATATATATATATAGTACCACAAGATGATATCCAACTTATTCACCGTATAAGTATTATTGCAAGGTCTCTAGATATTAGGAGGAGGAAAGGCATCTATGTGGACTCTAATAGTCAGGGAAGGTTTATTGGAGAATGTATATGGTCTGTTTTTTCTCTGTATCTGGGTCCTCATCATCCCACATTCTCCTTATACTTATAGCCATTGGAGGATCCAACAAGTTGAGGGATGTGGAGTGGTGCAAGTATTGCTGGTATCTCCTAAATCGTGAACCTGGTTCTGAAAATAAGATGATTTAGGGCTCTGGATGTTATTGTATTATGAAATAGGTGTTATTTTTATTTTGCTAACATTTCTAGCAATAAAATGGCTTAGACATGCTAGCTGTCTCCCCCTGAATGAAAGCATGTGTTATAAAATGGCACTCTAGAAAATTAAGGAAAGGAAGTGTTTGAAATTCTACGCTGAGAAATTTTGCTTTCAAGAGGCAATTACTATTTCTTCCTTCTGTACCTTAACTGAACTACACACTGGTAGAAAAATTTCCAAGGGTGTGATGTGGAGAGAGCATTGGAGATATGGTTTGATGGTTGTTGAGGTCTCTGTTCTGCCTCTGACAACAGAAGTGCAACACACTGCCCCGTTCGAGAGGAATAGTGGAATTGCATTTCCCAATCGCAACATGAGAAATCTACCTTTTCTTCACCTCATCATCCCCATTCTGAACCCTCCAACATGCCTTCTGATGTAGATCAAATGATGAGCTGGATTCTCAGACTGTTCTCTGCCAGGAATTGTTCTTGAACTTAAAAAATAAAAATGGTATTTGCTTTCATCTTTGCACACATCTGCTGATTACATTTGGCCAGTGACATGTGCTTTTCTTGCTTGCCCCCATCCTAGCAGGCCATCCACTGTGACTGCCAGTGGTCAGAGGACAGGTGTATCATGCTATCAGTAATCATCTGCACTAACAGATGTTATAAATGATATGCATAGTTTAGATATGTGGACATTCCAAAAGCTTTTTTTTCATTTTGGAAAAATAATAGTATCATATTTAGAAGCAGTAAATCATTCTTATTTATGTTTGGATAGTATTTTTTTCTACCCAAAAGAGGTAGAAATACTCTGGAATACATAAAAGTGAAGTATATTTAGAATCATCAAATTAAAATATATTTATTGTTAAATATTTGGAAAATATAAAAATATATCTGAAAGCAAACCCAAATCACCTCTAATCTTATCATAAATATGACTTGGTATCTTATTGTAAATATGGCTTGTATGTTGCTTTTTCTCATATTACAGTAGAAGACTTTCTCATGTCCTCACATAGTCTATGGAAATATCGAAGTTGCTTCTTTTGTTATTTCTTTTAATCTTTGTATATTTCTATAATATCGCTAATCATTCTTCCATTACTGGAGATTAATAATTTCCTGTAAAAGTCATCAAAGGGAGTATTTTTGTTGAGAGAGAGAGAGACCTGGAGAGAGAGAGAGAGAGAGAGAGAGAGAGACTTATCAATATCCTGGGCCTGAAAATATGATACTTAAAGAGAAAGCATCAGGAAAATGTTTTTATTACAATGACAGTCATCCTTTTGTCTCTCCCAAACTCACTCACAGAAAGAAGTCATCCAGATGCACGGTGTCAATAGAACCACTGTGGTTACGCGGTTTGTCCTGGTGGGCTTCTCTAGCCTGGGGGAGCTCCAGCTACTGCTGTTTGTCATCTTCCTTCTCCTGTACTTGACAATCCTACTGGCCAATGCCACAATCATGGCTGTTATCCGCTGCAGCCGGACTCTACACACCCCCATGTATGGTTTCTTATTCATCCTTTCCTTTTCTGAATCCTGCTACACATTTGTCATCATCCCTCAGCTGCTGGTCCACCTGCTCTCAGCCACCAAGAGCATCTCCTTTGTGGCCTGTGCTGCCCAGCTTTTCTTCTTCCTTGGCTTTGCCTGCACCAACTGCTTTCTCATCGCTGTGATGGGGTATGACCGCTACGTGGCAATTTGCCAGCCTCTGAGGTATACACTTGTCATGAACAAAAGGCTAGGGTTGGGGTTGGTTTCCCTGTCTGGAGTCACAGGTTTCTTCATTGCTTTGGTGGCCACCAATCTCATCTGTGACATGCCTTTCTGTGGCCCCAACAGGGTCAACCACTACTTCTGTGACATGGCACCTGTTATTAAGTTGGCCTGCACAGACACCCATGTGAAAGAACTGGCTCTATTCAGCCTCAGTATCTTGGTGATCATGGTGCCTTTCCTGCTAATTCTCATCTCCTATGGCTTCATCCTTAATACCATCCTGAAGATCCCCTCGGCTGAGGGGAAAAGGAAGGCCTTTGCCACCTGTGCCTCCCACCTCACAGTGGTCATCGTGCACTACGGCTGTGCCTCCATCATCTACCTGAGGCCCAGATCCAAGTCTGCCTCAGACAAGGATCAGTTGGTGGCAGTGACCTATACTGTGGTTACTCCCCTGCTTAATCCCCTTGTCTACAGTCTGAGGAATCAGGAGGTGAAGACTGCCCTCAAAAGAGTTCTGGGGATGCCTGTGGCAACCAAGGTAATCTAACAAAAAACCTTAAAATTATTGAGGAAAGCTACAGAAGTCAAAGGGAGAACATTTTCTCTGGCCTTTTACCAATCCTGTCCCGATGCTGTCAACATTTCCAAAGACTAAGACCACTGTTCCCTTTTTCTTTCTTCCCCATTCCAGAAAAAGGATGAGTCGGTCTACATGCCACATCGTGCAATGCTTGGCTAAAAAACAACAACAATAACAACAAAAAGACAGGGATGCCTGGGTGGCTCAGTGGGTTGAGCATGGGACTCTTGATTTTGGCTCAGGTCATGATCTTAGGGTTCTGATATAAAGCCCTGCATTGGGCTCCCTGCTGAGAGTGGAGTCTGCTTAGGATTCTCTCTCTCCTTCTCCCTCTGTCCCTCCCTGCTTGCACTCTCTCCCAAAACAAACAAACAAACAAACAAACAAACTGAAAAACAACTCACACTTGGCAAAAAGAGAAAAGGATAAGTCTTTTTAAGGGAGGACAACACTCATACTGAAAGATGGCCACGGTTAGCTTTCCTGGTTGAATAGAGAACAGGATCCAAATCTACTGGCATCATCTTATCTAGGACATAGGCATCTGCGTAGGCATCTATGTAGTAAACCCACTATGCACCAGGTTCCATGCAAAATGGAAAAATTAAGAGGAGAAATTAATAGCTTATAGGGATGAAGGAGAGGCAGGAACATGAACAGTGAAAGAAAACTATGACAATGCACAGCAATCAGATCTATGAAATGGATATAAACTAAGAGTTATGAGAGCCAAAAGAATAAATATTTATTCCTGCTGAAGAAAAAAAAAAGTTTGGAATAACTGAGATGAGAAGAGGGGAAAGAAAATTTGAGGTGGGCCTTAAATGAAGAGCAAGATTTCAATACTAACAAACTGGGTTTTCCAGTGATGAAAGCATTGATCACTATTACCAGAATTTTTTTTTCAAAATTTAATACTAGTTTCTTATTATATTAATTATAAATCAAACACATTCATTTTTGTTTGTAATTTTGCTTTGTTTTCATGGTGATGTGTTCAAATTTTTAGTGGACATAATTTTATTTTAATAACGGACCTAAAACAACCAGTAGTGACATCATATTTGCTGCTGAAGTGGAACACAATGACTTGGCAGGATGAGCACTGGGTGTTATGCTAAATGTTGGCAAATTGACAATAAAATTTAAAAAAAAAATAAAGTGGAACACAATGCTCTGGAAAGACTCAAATGGCCTGGATCTTGCAGCTCACTGACCCTGCAGTGGTCATAATGCTAACTTCACAATGACTCTAATATCCAACTGTAATAATTTGAACTATAAACACTAAATGGAATTGATTTTAAATCTATTATTTTATTCTTTTATTAATTATTTTATTATATCTATTATTTCAAGCCATGTAATTTCAGATGATATGTAAGACCCTTTAAACTGATGTGCCTTGAAGTTTTCATCCTGACAACTGAGGGTTTGTTTGTTTTTTTTCTTATGAATATGTGGATTATCTAGTGAGCACATAGCTTGTCTTCTTGCTGGGAGCATCGATTACTATTAATTAGACATTTTCTCTGCCCAGAGACCCAACCCATACTAGAATAAAAATCCCCTGATTTGTTAAGATGATGTTTCATCACCCAAAGGAAAAATGGTTATCCTTAATTGTGTGACTGTGAAAATTACTTATAAACAGGGAACATATTTTATATAACAAGTTAGACAGCGTGCTCTCTTCTCTGTGTAAAGCTCCCGCTGATTCCCTCTGTATAATAAACACGCGTGTCCAGCACATTGTTTTCTGGGATGTCTGTGTGGTTCAGCCCATACATGTTAAATTGTCTATGTGTGTTCTCAAAATCACCTGCAACGGTTGTATTTATTATTCTAATTATTCTGCTTGTGACATGTAATTTTGCAGCATGGCCTGGTGAAGTATGATTGCAGTAAAGATGATTTGTTTGTAATATAGCTAGATGGTGTTTTGGTAAAATAAAATATGAGCAAGAAAATCACAGAAGAAAGGAAAATCATAAAAACCTAGAGGTGTCATTTGCTTAGATTATTTTGCAAGCGTCCCTAAGTTCCTGCTCATCTGTAAATTCCTGAAAGTTTTTCTAATGAATTATGGGTGGGCTTCTGCTAGATATGCTCTAAAGGGCTCCAGTCACAGGGGCCAACACTTGAAGTAAAAGCTTTATCCCTAAGTGAAAATATTTATAAATATGTGTATATTCAGTTGAAATAAAAACATTTCAATTATATAAAGGCCATTCTTTCCATTTTCCGCTCTACCAGACTTTTTTTGAATTAGTCTACCAACTACCTGACCCTATTTGGGGCAGGTGAAAGGGCTTCTATTTTATGTTTTCAATGATGTAAAAATATTTATTTTTCCTATGGATTATATAAAGACATAGTAACCCAAAAAGAAAAAAAAAGTGGGGAGGATTGTGCTATAATGATGGACATATCATTGATATGATATGTTGATATGTTGATCAAGGACAGTTGATTAATTGTCCTTGAATGCTGTTTTAGGCCATACAATCTTACAGTTATATGGCATTACAAAGGTCATACAATCTCTGTAGCTGAATCCCACACATGCCTTGTTAGCAAGTAATACACTACTTCCTTCTTGAGGTGACCTAGGCTGGAGTTTTCAGTAACCCCGGGATGCACACATTTAAGAAGAGAGTCAGAATGGTTTCCAGACAGAAGCTGGGTGTGGGCTGGTTCACTGCCATGCACAGTGCCATTTGCAGAGCTGTCCCTACAGGACCCACAGGCAGCCCAGGTGCACACACCCCTACAAAGGGCCTCCCGAGTGACATGACTCTCCGAGGGATGTTAGCCACGTCCCAACATAAGCAAAAGCTCCTCACACATCTACACCCCAGGTCTCAGCTCTGTCTTTCTTTAATCCCTGTGCCCAACCCTGTCCTGTAACCACTGGCATGACCTCCGCTAAGTTTCAGAGGAGAGTGAAGTCAAGTCCACAGACAGTGATATTCCCTTGTCTTAAAGCAAACTGGCTTTCTTCCCCAACGGTGTGCTGTTTAACTCCTAGCTGGGGTTGGATTGTGTCACCGAGACCTACCTTCTCCCAATGCTTTGGTTGAGTCCTTTGTCAATTTACACAGTAAACACTGAAAATGTGTCTTGATCGCTTAACTCCATCCTTTACACTACGGACCTCAGTATCTTTCTAAGATGAAACACTGCAGCTCATCCCGATCACACACTCGTTCCTGTGTCAGAAAAGCAAAATAAAATATCCTCAAGTAAGAAACGGGTGACGTGTGTCACGAGCTTGTGGGGAAAACCCTGGCAACGTTGAAAATCAGAACTTGTGACTTGCAGGTCTCTGTGTGCCCCACGGGTGCTTTCCCATTAGCAAGCATGCTACCCCAGTTTTAGACAAAGCTGGGTCTCTATCAGTTGCTTCATTGCTTTTCTTCTTCTGACCATATGTCTGCACACCTGGCATCTCAGATCATCCTTCTACAGACTTCCTGCATAAAGAATGCACTTGGCCATCGTGCTTTTATGAATCTGTGAAATGAAATGATAATCACTCTGACTTGGTACGTATTCTGGTTCTCAAACTTGTCACTCCTCCAGTTCCACACCCTTCCTGAAACTCGTATTTCTTATTATGCCAACAACTTGCTGGTTTGCCTGTTAGTACATTAGTAGATTTTGACACATGCTTGAGATACATTTTACTAAGGGGTTTTTAAATATATTTTTAAAAACACATTGGGTGTCTTGTGAGATCACATCCCAATAATTCATCGTGACACACAAAGGCCTACGTGTCCTGCTCCTTAGTTCCACTCTTATTTATGGCCAGATGCTCTCCTCATATTCTATGTCCTTGCTCTTCAACCTATTTGAGGTGAAAGACTAATTCTCCCAAAAATTTATTACATACGAGTGATGTTGTAAAATATAATGAAAGTGAATTATTTAAAAACCAAAATTAAAAGGACGTACAGGAACTGCTTTTGTCTTACTATTAGATCTATATACAGAAAATTATTCAATTGAATTGTAAAAGTTTCTACATATTTACTTTCAGTTCCTGCCTTCTCTTGTTAGGGAGGAGTAATAATGCATCCTGGTCTCCTTCTGTTCCTCGGAGGGCATTGCTCTGTGCTTCTGATATTTCCAAAATACTCGGAAACCCACAACATTCAAAACTGAAATATTGTCCATCTCTGGGCCTATAACTTTGCAGCTTGGGGTCCCCCTGTGAGCAAGCCGATTCTCAGTTTCTGTGACATTTCTGATGCTTCTCTCACAACCCAGCAGGAAGAACAGGCCGCTCCTTCCCTTCTGCCCACAGCACAAAATCCTTGCTTCCGACCAGCAGCCTCAACAATGTCTTCCAATCATCGGTTGGTGTGGCTAACCCAAACATTGTGGAGTATTTCTGGAGTATTTCTCCAACTTGTTACTGCTCTCCAATAAGTGTCTTCAGCATAGACACATCTCAATTCTAGACCTAAACCCAGTGGCTTGTCTAAACTCTCCATTCTGAATTTTAATGGGCATTTCAAATTAAACATCCAAAGCTGAATTCTCAGTCTGTCCTCTAACTCTGTTCCTCTCACAACCTTATGTCTCTTGATTAATTATAATTCTGAATGGAATTCCAGCTCCTCAAAACAAAAACCGGGGGTCATTCCTATCTTTTTAGTACATATAATACAGCAGGTGGAATCTGTCATCCAGTTCTAATGGTTCTGCTTACAAAACACACAGCTTCAGGTCTCTGCCCGCCCCTTCCACCTCCAGCCCTGTAGTTTACGATGGTCATTGTCTTCTTGAGTTTTTACAGTAGGCTTGAAATAGCTCTACGTCCATGCTTCCCCGTCCCCAGGTCTATCTATTCTCAACAAAATAGGACGACCCTAAAAAGTCCCATGTTGAATTCCTTCTGCCTTTTTGAGGTGCTTGTTAGTAACAGGATCAGTAAACATTTTCCAGTTTACAAGAGTTCTAAACCTCTAGTTTTTGGGAAAAAAAAATGACTATTTAAAGGTCAGCATTAAAAAATAAAACTTGAAGATCTCTAAATATTACAAAATGCTACCATTCTAAAAGCTATGTGCACATAATTAAAGAGCTTGTATAAAAGAAAAAAAAAGACCCACAAGAAGTCAGATTATATCTCTTCTCAAGTCAAAGATCCCAGTGGTTCCCATTCTACTCTGTGAAAGGGAATCTGCCTCGGAGTGACCTACAGGACATTAGTTGTCTGGGGGCCCACTCTGCCAAAAAACATCATTTCTGGCCACTCTCTGGAGCAGAGATCTGCAGAGAAGAACAGGACAACGGGGAGGATGGCTTCACTTCTGTTCCTTGCCTACTTCCTTGGACTAAATCTGAATTTCAACCTGTGGATATGTATATTTTTATTGTTCCATGCAGCTTTTGTGTGTGGATGGGAAAACTCTCTAAAACATGTACTGGCTTAAAGTTTGTAGTGGGTTGAAGCCATCTTAGTTACAACACAAATACAGCAAACTACTCTTCAAACCTTAAACATTCACAATCTTTCTGTACATTTATGCATTAAATACACAAATAATTATGACACGTGGGATACGTGAAATTAGAAATATTAATGAGATGCTAGGAAGGCAAATCCAAGAGGAAAAATAACTACAAGCTTATATTCAGTGTGTGTGTATGCATTTCTCCTTTATGAAAATAGTAGCTCTTCAAGTTTTTATTTATTTTGAATTCAGTTGGAACTCAGTACATTGAAAGACTTGAAAAGTATTCTTAATACCTGTCATATTGAAAGCATCCCCCAAGCACTAGTAGCAACACCTTTGCTTACCACTACAAAGCCATATGTGCCCCAGAACCCAAATTCCACATAAAAAAAAAAAAAGAGGAATTTCCTATAAGGGAGGTGTTTGCTTCATTTTCTGTGTCAAGAAAAAAGTAGGTTACCAGTATTCTTCAAAGGCCTAACCTCCTACCAGTTCCCCACCATATACTGCATGTTCAGCCATGCTGAAGGTCTAACAGTTTTTAAGAACACGCCCAGTACAATGTGGCTTTCGTTTGCAGTTCCTTTGCTTGGAATGAATGCTCTTCCCCAGACACTGCCTGGCATGGTTCTTGTTCTTGTTTTACGTCTTCTCTCAAAAGCCACCTTCACAGAGTGGCTCATTCTGTCTACTGACTATGCAATAACAGCCCATTTTCCTCCCTCTGATCCCCTTCCTCACATCAGGTTGAAATTATATCAGGTGTCATTATTATCTCACATAAAGTATTTTTATTTGCTGTCTGTTTCACCTGCCCTCCACTATCATGGAAGTTCTGTGGATAAAGGACTTTACTTTGTGCCTCTGCTGCATTTCATTACCTATCACTAGGTAGTCTTCCATCAATTACTTGTTGAATGTGTAGTATTGTAGTTAAGCATGGGGTTGGGGAGCAAAATTGCCTACAATGCTTACTAGTCTGTGACCTCGGTCTTTTACCTATATAATGGGAATAATGGTGTCTGCCTCAGAGTTGTTCTGAGGATCACATGAGTTAATATGTATAAAGCATGTATGTAGGAGGGATGCCTGGGTGGCTCAGTGGTTGAGCATCTGCCTTTGGCTCAGGGAGTGATCCCTGGATCCTGGGATCGAGTCCTGCGTTGGGTTCCCTGCAGGGAGCCTGCTTCTCCCTCTGCCTGTGTCTCTGCCTCTTCCACTGTTTCTCTCATGAATACATAAATAAAAGCTCTAAAAAAAATAAAGCATGTAGGAGAATGTCTTCAATATAGCAGTTTCCATTTAAATGTCTATTAGTATTTAATCAGTTTTAACCATACATAAAATAAGTTATTTATTTATTTATTAGAAAGAGAGCATGTGTGAGAGAGGAGGGAGGGGCAGAGGGAGAGGGAGGAAGAATCCAAAGCACACTCTACAGTGAGTACAGAGCCCAGGGTGGGGCTCAATCCCACAACCACCTGATGACCTGAGCCAAGATCTAGAGTCAGACACTTAACCAACTGAGCCATCTGGGCACCACCCCCCATAAAATAGGTATTTCTCTTATTTGCTATAATAATTGAACTCCTGGTCAGTTTGTGGTCGTTATCACATTATCAACAATGGGATTGTTACATTTTGTTCACACCTGGATCAGGGTCATGGTAAGGGGAATGGAGTGTAAAAGAAGTTATAAGGAACGATTTGCTGACTGACTATTCGCGAACAGTGATGAACCAAAGAGAAGAAAGTTTAGATGTTAAGAACCATCAAATGACAGGACCATTTACAGAAGAAAGTAAGAGTAAGGACAGAGTCAACAAAGGAGAATCATAAACTAATTTTAATTCCTTAGGAGCAAAGCCAAAGTCCCCAAAACCAATAGGTCCCCTCTGTGAGTAACCCGAAGGAGCCTTCAACATGACCTTTCCTGTGAACTCAGGCTCCAGATCATGTTCTGCATCAATATTGTTCTTCACGAGGAAGGTGATATCTTAGGAGCCTAGATCCTCATCCTAGCTGACATCACTCCACTTAACCAAGTTGTCCACACCCTCAGCTTTCTTCATTTCTCAGGTAGAAGACGGCAGACGAGCATTCTCTCAGCCATGGTTGGCTGAGGGCATATGGCTCCTGAGCTTGGCCCAGCACATCCCGATCCCTCCAATCTTCCTGCAGCCTCCTCCAACAATTACTGTCACTCCTGGAGAATCCACCAACAACCAAGAACAGTGCCTCCATCTCAGTTTTCAAATCACCTCATGGTATTTTCACTGCATTTGTGTGCACAACAGAATACAGTAGGCTCCGGGTTGGTACCACCACCAAAGCAGATCTCCTCCTTGGGTTTATAGCTAGCAGGACTGGAAAGTACTCTCTTACTATTCAAAACACCCTGGCCCTTATTCCCCTAGAGGAATAAGCCTGTGTTCCAGGGCTTCAGCCAGACTTACGCAGTTAACAGTTCTAGGTGACACCTCTCTTGTGGGATGAATTAGTGACACACTTTTCTCTGCTCCTTGCCCAGGAGTTCAAGTTACATTAGATTACCCAGCCTGAAGGTTTACCACAGGGATGACACAGAGATTCTCTGACAATCTTCTGAACCAATATGCAGAATTTCCCCAAATCCTATTGAGCTGATATTTATGATAACATAGTCTTTTACCCTCAGGGCTCTCTCTGATCCCATTTATGCCAATTTTGGGGTGGAAGAGAGGATGCATATCTGTACGTATCCCAGGTCTGTCTCCTTTGAGTGTATACCTTGTGCCTCACACAAACATACGGTCACTACTCAACTACAGGACCTTGTCAGAAGTTGAGCTAGGATGTGTTAGGGTATTGTGTTCAGAAACCCAGAGTTTCCTGAAAATCACTCTATTCAATAGTTATCCTTCTCTAAGAGATTCCCTGGGGATCACTACAATTCAGCAGCAGAGAAACCCAAAGCACCACTTTGTGGTTAATGGGGCTCCTCACTCACAGGATAGAGGACTCTGATGAGATCTTCTGAAATCTCATCCCTCCTCCCTTCCTTCCTATCTGCATCTTAGGCTTTTGCCACTCTTAGAAAGGCAATAACCTGAGGGAAAGAGAGAGCTGTCCATGACTATATTGCCATGATATTGATAATCCACTTACATCCTCAGTGACATCAGCACTTTGGAAATGTCAGTTCCTGAAAACCTGTGGCTTACTAGAAAACTGGTATCTCTAAGATCTTTACTAGAAAGTCAAAGTTTATGTCATGTGTTCATTCAACAAACAATTTTGGTCACCCACTCTATGTCCAGCTACAATCTAGGCACTGGGATACACGTGTGATCAAGACAGATAATATACATGATGTCACAGTGCCTACATTGCAGGTGAAAAGGACACTAACCACATAAAAGCAAATGAGATAATTTCAGCTAAATTCAGTATTCAACATAAATAACTAAAAAACATTGGAATAGAATGTGACTGAGGTCGAGTGGCCACTTGGGCTACACTGACTACAAAGGGTCTCTCCATGAGGATGATGTCTGAGCTGGGAGCTGAAGGTTGCCCTGAAATCATCTTTGGAAGATCAAGGTGAATGAAGAATGGCCCCAGGTGGAGGGAAGAGTTGAAATAATGGCCTTGCGCTGAGAAGAAGCTTGGCTCAAGTAAAGGACAGAAAGAAGCCTAGCATCACGGAAGCGCAATACACGGTTGGGGGTGGGGGGCAGGAGGGTGTTGGACATTGGCCTGAGAGTGAGCCTGAGGCATCTTAGGAGCTCAGGAATCATTGTGACCAAAAAATTAGAGGAGTGGGGAGAAGTCCACCTAAATGGGAAACATCCAAATTCTATTTGCATTGTACACTTGTGCTAGAAACTGAGACGTTCTTACGTGAGCCTCTTCATTTTGATAAAAGTCACCACCTTTGACCTTGTGCCATGTGAGGGGGACCTCGAACTTCATCCCAACAGCCCTGTAAAGTTCCGCCGTTCTCCCTGGACTCTTCTATATGAGCTGTCTGAACATGTCATGCAGGAAGTGCTGGACTCTTGGTGGTGGAAGGCCTGACCCCAATACCTTGTTCATGGGTAGGATTATAGCCTGGGTAAGGGGTCATGGAACCCTTTCTCTTAATTTTAAAATGCCCAATATAAAGATTGACAAGTTTCCACTAAGAAATCTGCACAATCTGCCCAATGATCCCACCCAGGGGAAGATGTCTGCAGGACATCTGCATGAATTCTCCACCTTAACAAGCTTCCAGCTCTCTGACAGGCTCAGTCAATCTGTCTCAAAGTTAAGTCGATAATTTCAAAATCCATATTTTAAAAAGTAGAGGGAAGACTATAAATAATAATGCTAGGAATAATAATAATAAAGTAAACTCATAAAGAAGAGTAAACGCCAAGCATCTGATCACTCTTTCCATTCTCTGCCTTGGGTCTGCCCATGCTCCATCCCCATGTCCTCTTCCTAACCACTCAAAGTAGGACTTTCTTTCCTGAGTTCATGCCACATGAAGACGAATGGCCACACACAATCTCAAGAAGTGGGCACGTCTCGTGTTCACTCTGATGGGAGATCTCTCCTGTATCATTATTTTTTTGGAATTTCTCTGAAGATGCACAGATACCCTGGTTACTGTGAAGTCCGGAGCACCCACCTGCCTCCCTCACCTCTGGTGAGAGACACAGGGAGACAGAAAGAGTTTTAATAAGAACACAGCGAGATGATTCATCAATGTCAAAGGGGAATGGATTAAGAAATCATCACTCACTTTGACAAAAAAAAAATTATTTCAGTCAGCATTTACTGAGAAACATCTTCCTCTGAACCAGCTACATAATTTGTGGAGCAAATACAAAATTTGGGAAAACACAGTATCTCCCAGTGTTAGTGAGGATTTGGAGACAACGACCTGCAGAGATCACATGCCCATGAAGCTGGCCCTGAATCCAGGTTAGGCTTTTGGTCATAGGTGCAAATACAAACACCGACATCCGGCTTCAAGCAACGGAGAAAAAACAGAAAAGCAAAAATCTAAATAACAACTATTCAGAGTAGGAAGAGATGAGGGTATTTAGAGCGATCCATCCAATTTTGGAAGAACAGAAGAGCTTTCAACCGGGCAATACAGGGAAGCTTCCATGAGAAAGAAGCATCTGAATTAGAGATTGAAAGATCAATAGCAATAAATTTGTGGCCCATGCAGAAAAGATATTACTAGAAGGTGGGGGGAAAAATAAAACAAGTGTCCAAAGGGGTGAAGATTACTGTCACAATAGAGTGTTTTATCGAAATTATGCTTTGTTTATAGGTATGAACCATGTTTAAGAAGAGACAGAAAAGGATTTCACGTGTTAGGTAAAACTAACGTCGCCAGAGTCGATTTAGGCTTGCTTTCAATTTCTCTAAAAATCTATTTTTGACCCATGATTCCTGTGGCGTGTAGAGCTGGTGTCCAGACGTCCTGGGCTTGTGGGTGTTGGTCCCCGTGGGCGAGTCAGGACTGGGTGCAGGGGCCTTCCGATTTGAGCTGTGGACGAAGAAGAGGATTTTTATCTCAATGAAGGGACGTCAGAGAGAATGCGGGGAGGTGGAGGAAAGAAGAACAAGCTGATAAAGAGTTGAAGAAACAGAACGAGAAGAGGCTCACCTGCACTTTTTACAGCAGGCGTGCACCACGGGCAGCGCGAGCAGGGTGACCACGGCTGCCAGGCCGCTGAGGGTCAGCAGGGCTGAGTTTCCACCTCCTTGGGCACAAAACCAGGATGTCAGCAAACAGGGCTCTGTCACCATCGGTGCTTCTCCTTCCACAGATGGGCCTTCCCAGATTCTCCCTCTGCATGTTCAGGACTTCACCGCAGTTCTTCCTGAGTCTGTGTCCCCAATGCCCTCCCCACCCCATCTCTTTCCCAAATCACCAAACACCTTTTCTCTTTAGTACTTGAATCCCCTCATCCCATTTCTGGAAGTTTAGCCTTGGTCATTCTCTGCCCTTCTTCGCTTGGATTGATCCACCTCTGTCCTCTTCTCCCCACACCTGCCCCGCACCCCAGGACTCAGGGAAGGGGCCCCGGCCCATCCTCACCCCAGTGGAGGACCAGGTCCTGGCCCCCTAGACTGCTGTGCTTCACCCTGCAGGACAGGCCGGCCGCCTCCTGGGCTGCCACATCCAGGGTCGCTCGGAGATACCATGTGCCGTCAGCATGGGGCAGGACATCGCCTCGCCGGGTGCCCCGCTGCTCCTGCTTGCCCCGCATCCACGTCACCCGCACAGGCTTGGGGTGAAAGCCGGAGACGTGGCACGCCAGCCGCAGCCGGCCAGGCCCAGGGCTGGGATCAGCAGACAGCCAGGCCTCGGGTCGCACTGCAGGGGGGGCACACACAGCACTTAGGGGCCCCTGGGA
Source organism: Vulpes vulpes (assembly GCF_048418805.1). Lineage (NCBI taxonomy): Eukaryota > Metazoa > Chordata > Mammalia > Carnivora > Canidae > Vulpes > Vulpes vulpes. Next base: position 114,688,090 of record NC_132784.1, read on the forward strand.
CCACGCTCAGGGACTGGGTGCTCTTAGCAGTTGGAGTTCACTTCCTTCTCTTGTCTAAGAAACAACCCTAAACCCACACATCCGACTCTTGGCCTCTCGGTGTATGTTTCAAAGGGACGGTCAGGAGTGGACCATGCAGGTCAAAGCCCTGGGGATGCTCACCTTGTCGCCCCAGCTCTGCTTTTCCTGCTTCAAGGATCCCCGCCAGGAACTGAGGACAGATATGGCCGATGAGGCTCTTCACGATTTCCTTAATATCTTGGTACTTGTTGAGCATCTCACAGACCTTCCGAGCCCGACTCCCGGCTCCTGGAGATGGGTACCAGGAGTTTCCTTGGAAACTCAGAAAATCTGAGCCTTGATACGCTCCATTCAAGAAGCTTTCCGAGGCCTTCCCAGCATGCAGTCTACAGCCGGCTGACATCTGGAGCTCGAAGGGGTCTGAGGGCAGACGAGAGGACAGAAGCTGTGTGGAAACGATTAAAGGGAGGGAAGGTCTAGGAATAAAGGGAGTCAAGGGAAGGGAGATTTGCTCTGGAATCACATAGCATGCTGGAGCTGGGTGGGGAAGGAGAGGAAATTTGTGGAAAGAAAATGGGACGATGAGAAGGTATTTAGGAATAATGAGGAATAATTGATGCAGAGAGGCTAGATGGGAAGGTGTTGGAAAGCTGGGGGCCTGGCTAGAAGGGCTCACTTGGGAATGGTGAGGTACAGGCTGGGCCTGGTAGGAGAAGGGAGGGCTGGGTCCTGGCTGGGAAAGGCCATGTCGGGGGTCCGGGGGGTGAGCAGATCATGAGGAGACAACCATTGCAAGGAGCAAGAGCATGAAGGTGCGTACAGCGGTGTGAAGAGGTGGGTACTTGCAGGCCCCTCTGTGTATGTGCTGGGTGGGTGGCTGGGGTGGGGATGGTGGCGAATCGTGAAGCAGAAGAGAACATGAGCCAAAGGGGGGCAGGGGACACGTCAGGAAGGCTGGCTGAAGTCCGAGCCCCTTAGGAAGAGGGCTGGAGCCTCCTGGCAAACATCGGCGTGGAACAATGAACTCACATTCAAACTGAAAATAACGTGCAAAGGCCTGCACTTCGATGGTGAAACCATGGAAATACAGCGCGAACAGGCTCTGCAGATTCTTTAGCTCCACTGCGCTGAAGTTCCCCCGGGACCAGGGCCACAGGAAGCGGATGGTGTCCTGGACATTGTCCCAGCCATGCGTCTGCAGCTCGCCCAGCCAGCCCGCACCTTGCGTGTATGCCCAGCTGAGGTTGGCAAAGGAGGACGTCTGCAGCACGCGGAAGGAGGGGGGCTCTTCTGTGGCTGGATGAGGGGGTCCTGCGCCCTGGGATGCTGAGAGGCCAGGCCATGCGGAGAGAGGCCCCAAGGATGGGTGAGGGGGGTGCACACAGGAGCGGAACGCTGGGGCCGGTCCCACAGCCTGCACACATTCCCACAGCCCACCCCTCTCCCCGGGGCCAGGCTCGTCCCCCCCAAAACCAGCAAGAGGAAAGGAGACGGGGCAAGGTACTCTGCCTGGAGCCAGCCTGACCTGCGGACTCCAAGGGCATCCTGTGGGAGCAGTACTTCCTCCCGCGGGTCCTCCCAGCACGTCACCCTGATGCACCCAGCCTCAGGAATCCTCCCCAGGGCCCTTCCTACCCCCTGTGCTTGCCCCGCGCTGGACAAGTCCCCCGAAGAGCAGGAGCAGCAGGAGTGGCATTGCAGCTCAGTCGCTCGCAGGATGCCCCGAACAGGCCTCAGATGCCACTGTGCTCCGAACTCTCCAGTGCGGTCTGACTTCCCCTGCCACAGACGGGCAAACCTCACCCTCTGCCCACTTCCCTGTCAGAGAAACCCTCCTGCCTCCCCAGGGCAGGCCCACAGGGCTCTCATTTCCCCTCCCTCTTTGCCACTCCCTAGCTTCCAGATGTTCCCCCTGCACCCCCGGACCTCCGCTCTGCACACCCGCTGTCAGAAGAGTCCTGGCTCAGGACAAAGTCTACAGTCTGTGGTCTTGCTGGAAAATGCAGATCCATCTGGCCTTGGAGAAATGGGGTGCATGCTTGGGTTCTCAGTGTCCCCTTCCGTGAAGAGAGAGGATGGAAGGGGTCATGGAGCCCATGGCCTTTCTAGCGGCCTCCTCCTCCTGCTGCAGTTCCTTCTCCCTCTTTGTGATCCTCCGTGACTCTCTTCTCTACTTACCCATTCTTCCCTCTCAAGACTGCTTTCGTCCCTCCTGCTCCCTTACTTTCTCCCTCCCCTCACCCCCTTTGTCTCTTCATTCTGTTCTTCTCAAGCCATTGTCCAAAGACACGGGGCGTCCAGAGAGCAGCTGTACCCCCACCATGACAAGGAGTGTCCGTTGGCAATGCAAGTGGACTGACAATCTAAGAAAAGGCTCTTGGGCCCAGCTTCTTCCCCCAGACCACCTGTTAGGGTTGAAGGGGTCTGAGGGTGGGCTTGCCCTGGCAGTGGGGAGCTGGCTGGCAGGTAATTCCCACTTGAGGGATAGGGGTGGGTCTGGAGGGAGCACACAGGAGTCTTGAATCCTCCCCATCCCCGATTAATCTAGAAGTCTGTGGGCAGGCCTCACTCTAGGTGGAAAGGGTGCTCAGTTCATGGCCTGGGAGCACGGGTATCCCCTGGGTGATGTCTGACCCAAAGGAGGTCCACTGGAGCAGAGAAGGAGCACTAGGGGCCTGGCGTGTGGCTGAGAGAATTAGCTACTGTCTAAAGCCTTTATTTTTGTTCTCTTCATGGATGCTTGCTGGGGAAGCGTGAAGCCAGCTGGAATACCGGTTCCTTTGTTTGGTTCTCCTGTGTTCATCCAGCCAACACTGCATCAGAACCCACCTGGTGCCAAGAAGTCCTTCAGAGGAAACAAAACAAGCTCAACCTAAAACCTCTACTTCTCCTACAGAGAAGACTCAGAGAATAGTGACCAATTCTTAGAAAAGGCCCACACTCCCTCTCATCCTGATACTATTTCTGAATTCTAGGCGTAAAGAAAAAATCAGACAAAATACTGGCTACTTTCAAAGAAGAATGACACTGACTTCAGATACCTCGCACACAAGGCCATGGGGAAATACTTTAAAATTCTGAGGTGATAAGATCATCCCAAAGTTTTTTCTCAGGCCAATTATCATTCTCTGATGAGGCCAAAATTAATCCATATTTGAACACTCAAAACCTCAAAGAATATCCTCCATACTACCTTCATGAAACCAGTTGTCTGAGTAAAAGCAAGAATTAACCCAAAGGAAACACCCAAGAAATGATGTAAGAAATGTCAGTATCAAAGTATGTTAAAAAGATATAGTCAATTTTCAATAATTGCTTAAAATGTACTTGTAAAATTTAATACATTTCTTTAATATTTAAGAAAAAAGAAGAGTTAATAATAGAAGAATCACGTTCCATATTACCTCACCAAAACCTGGGTGGGGAAATGAAAAGAAAGAGAGAAATAGGCTTATTTCAAATCATCTCTTATTGATCAAGAACACAATGCAAAATGGAATTAGAAAAATCAGTTAAATCATGACATTTGGAGAAAACTTGATTACATAGAGGTGACAGAGAGCATGAACCTTTAGCTCCTATCTCCAAAACATCTGAAATGTTTAAAAATGTGTGTTACAAAAAACCACATGAATCCATTATCATGCTGGAAAATGCTGAATAGATCCAATTGAGGAAGAGAAGTTTTAAAGTCTTTCAGGGACACTGGGGTGGCTCAGCAGTGGAGCATTGGCCTTCAGCTCAGGTCGTGACCCCGGGGTCCTGGGATCGAGTCCCATATCGGGCTCCCTGCATGGAGCCTGCTTCTCCCTCTGCCTGTGTCTCTGCCTCTCTCTTTCTGTGTCTCTCAGGAACAAATAAATAAATAAAATCTTTATTTAAAAAAAAAAAAAAAGGACAGGTGAAATGGGTTCAACATGCTGAGCATAGGACACACTCAGGAGAAACACCAGGCATACCGAAGAGCATGTCTGCAAAATGTGGTG